>NW_020175468.1:3923437-4034933 GCF_003031525.2 Neophocaena asiaeorientalis asiaeorientalis
ATGTGTTATTGAATTGGTTTGCTTTTCAATAGGTTGTCTTGTCATGTGGTAGCTGGAGTGAGTGAAAGATTTTCTTTATCATTCTGTTTTTGTCTTTTTTTTAAAAACCCCACAAAACAAGAGCACGTCAGATAGAAGGGTAAAATAGCCGGTAACGTCTCCTCTAAATCTGTGGCCAAGCACAACGAATTCAGCAGTCTGAGCTTGCCCGAACAGCACATTGTGTGCAGCAAGGCACCCCAGCCTGTTTTTTGGCTTTAAAATAAGACCCTGCTGGTCCTGATCTCATCTTTGCAAACGCATGGCACTGGGAGACAGAGACCATGTGCAATGACAACTCTTTACAGACAAAGCATCTATTCATGGACCCCACTGAAGTGCAAGCGTAGATTTTCAATTTCATTCAGCTGAGTGCGGAAGGCTCCCACTATGAGGGTGGGTTACTAAATGGTTCAGCTGGGAAAAGGACCCAGAATGAGAGTCAGCTGCTTTACAGTTTGCACTTTCATGAGCAGAAATGAAAGCCATTCCCTCACTCTAACTCCAGTTTTACAGTAAGGAGCTAATCTAGCATATGAGCCAAGGGCACTGAGCAATTTCTCTTTCTCCACATCACACAGGTATCCAGAGCACAGCTTTTTTGGTTGTTGTTAGGGCTGTCGCTAGGGTAAGGGCGGAGAAAGCAGCCAAGTAACACACAGGGTTAAAACTTATACAAAAGGGAGGGACAATGTTGGTCCCTCAAGCTCTCAGCCAGACCAGACCAGTCTTCTCGCATCCTTGAATACAACATGCATATTTTCACCTTCAAGCCTTTCCCCACCTCACACCACTTCTTCAATTCTACTCATTCTTCAAGGTCAAGTTAAATAATAATAACTAACGCTTATCCAGCATGCACTGTGCTCAGTGTCTTACAGGCACAATCTCATCCCATCTCCCACACCGTATGAGAAAGGTGCTACTAAGTCCGCCCCTTTTGCGGAAGGGACGCGGAGAGGTGAATCAAGTGCCCGAAGGCCCAGTAAGGAAGAGGAGGAACTGGGTTTTGACTTAGGCCCCCTGATTCCCAGAGCTCCTGATCACCACACATTGCACTACCTTAACCACCCCCAGCACAGGATGTCTGCTCTGCCCCACACAGACCCCCTTCCCTCCCCCTCTTAGGCAGAGCACCTATTTTCAGAAGCCGTGTAGGTCTTGCTGCCTCAACTGGGTGCTAAGGTCTGGGCAGGACGGGTCTGTGCCATTTCCACAGTGGTGTGTGGCATGCAGGAGGAACTAAGTGTGTTTTCCATTACCAAACGGCTCTCCCCTCACTTCAAATAAATACTGTACTGCTTTGGCATGCCAATAAAAATCAAAGGCCAAATCCCCCATGTAGGGGCTGGCTTGGCATTCTCTGACCCATGGTACCTTGCTTTCCCAGTAAACAAGCGTCAGTCTGATTTCTTAACGGCAGCAAATTTTAATAGGAGGTTTGCTCCAACCAGGAACAGCATGAAAACTTTGCTTATCTCTGCACTAGGATGACAAAGCAGCTACGCTCATTTTAAGGCACCATTTTCCAAGGCAGGAAAAGACAATTTCACCTTTTACTCACTCTTTCCAAAGGATACTCCTAAACGACTTCTGGCACGCTACTGATCTTGGGCCAGAGGTACCATTTTTATTTGACTAGGAGAGGTGTGGCCCACGTAACCAAGACAGACGGGAAGCCGACCACTTCTTGCGTGCTGACCCGGCAACCCGGTGCGAGGCAGCTCCGGGTTAGGAGGCACTCATTGCCGGCGTGGAGACGGCCATCCCAGAGGCTCACGGCAACCAGCTGCTCTCTGCTGAGCCTACTCTCTAAAACACAGCTTGTCTGGGAGTGTGTTTTAAAAGCTTTATTTCCAACAGTATTAAAAACGTAGCTTTAAGTCGGAAAACCCGTTATGATCCGCAATGTGGTATTATGCCACCTTCCTAATTCCCAGGTGTGCAGACACCTCCACACTCAAAAGACTGTCAGCGTTTAGATACGCTGCGCTGGCAATAGTCTTCACCAGGAGTGGAGGAGGAAAAGAAGAAAGCCAAAATGTTCGAAACGTTTGGATTCCAGTACCATCAAATAGGAGAGCTCTGGGGAAATACTGGCAGGCTGGTCAGGCTACTTTCTGGCTTCCTAATAAGAACTGCTTTCCACCGGTCTGCCCGCTAACTTGGAGAACAAAATACTGCAGGCGGATAAAGGTATAGAAATGTAAAAGCAAACCACAGGGAGAGCAAACAGAAGAATGCCTATGACATTTACTGATACACAGCTCAAAACGGGAGGGGAACAGAACACACAACGATACTGCCCTGCCCTTTCTGAAATTCTATAGGTAAGAAAATTCTGGAAGCTCTGGCCAGCGGTGATTAAGAAGCATGCTGTATGCTGTCAGGGAACACAAAGTGAATAGGTCTTCCCTGTGAGGGCCACGGCACCATGTTCCTCCATCTCCAAGGACCCTCTTAACCGATATGAGCTGCAGAACCTGCCTCCAGATAATACACAATGCTGGGGGCGGGCCCGCACTAACAGAGTCTGTTGACAGGGTCCTGTTGTGGTGTCTCACCAAGATGTCTTTCTCTGAAAAACATAAAGGTATTTCCCCTACTCTAAATGGGGAAAAAATAAAGTTGAGAAATACCTTTTCTATCTCAAAGCCTAAGCCCAAGAGGACAGGGCACACTGCCCTGCACAGCGCAATTCCACACAAGATAAAGAGACTTCATTTGCTCCTACATTTGGGGCTGTTTCCTCTACATCCGACAGCAGGCCTGACATTCCTAACACACATGGTTTACTTTTTCCTTCTTTTCCCCTTCCTGCCCCACTTGTGGTTCCTAAATCAAATCCGAAGCTCTCACTGATAGCAGCAACGACTCACTCAAGGAGCTGGAGGGCACTCCAATTTTACAAACACGGGACAGGTTTATAATGCAAAGAGACAAGATTATTTTTCATTTAGGTACTTGAAGACCCTTCACTGATTTATGTGTGTAAATAAAATAACCATCTAATTTTTCCTAACCTAAAATGCAGCAACCTTTACAGAGCAGCAAGGGGGGAAAGGAGCATTTAAGAGATGTACGGATGAAATGTTTGCTTCTCAGTCAAAGACTGAGGACTGTGATTCTGGGTTCTGCTGTTTAAGTGAAGAAAGGCCAAGCACACTGTCACTGGCCTGGCTGTTTGTCAGGACACTGACAAGTTCTGCATGATCTGCTCATTTTGGTAATTGCCTAACTATTGTTTTGGACAAAGACAACTCGGGCTATCTATCCCAAGCCCTCACCACTTGAGAGCTACCACTAGTAGCTATCTGAGACACTGCTTATTTTTTAATGCTAAGTCAAAGAGTAAAGACACACACACACACACAACACACACACCCAGGGCAGTTTTTTACCAGGGTAAGCTGTCCTTGAAAATCTTCATCATCATCAATGAACTCTTACCAAGGCACTATGCAAGCCACTCCTATAACTCACGCCTACACTTGGGTCTTACCTTAGTGTTCCTTCTTAGACTGCGAAGAATGTTCCTCCTCCTTGGGTCTTCATCTGTCTCATATGGAATGACGGCGCTGTCCCCTTTATAACCCTGGGATGCCTGATCCTCCTCTTTTTTTCGGATGGGCCCAAGCTCATCATCGCTCCCCACAGTGAAGCTGGTTCGATAACTAGCAAACCTCCCCAGCCGGCTGCATCTCGTCCTGTACAGCACTGGCTTGCTCACGATGGATACCTTGCGTCCTCGCTCTAGAGAACTAGTGTCCATTTCGCTGTCGGAACCATTCCCACTGCCATTGGACTGGGCTTTGTTGATATTCCGAATGGTGATGATTTTGCCTTGGGTGCTGTCGTGGGGCACTGAGTATATGTTTTCTTCTTCGTTCCTTGGCTTGACCACAGCATCCATGGGTTCGGCATAATCAGAAGGATCGAACCCATCTGGAGGTAGCCAGGTGCTAGAAGACACAGACTTCCTCTGTCCATCTCTATGGCCTTGGTCTAAATAAGACAGATCCCCCTTTGTAATTTCAAAATGGACAGGAGGCTTTGGTTTGACTGGCGGAGGTACTTTGTTGTTCAGTTTACTCTCAAAATTGCTCACGATGAAAGACAGCCCATCATTTCCCTCCAGTTCCATAGAGAGCTTAGAATGGTCTTTGGACAGAGAGGGCAGTGACGTGTCTTCTCGAAACAGGCTATAAGAAGGGGGCTCGATATCTTCTTCAGAATCCTGCAGGTTTGAGTTGCAGAGCGGAGAGCCTGCCCGGGGGGAGTTAAACACCTCTTCTGTGGTGCTGCAGGCCTCGGCAGCATTGTCGTACATATGAGTAGCCTCGATTATGTTCTTTTTGTCCACCACATCTTTAAAAAATGGGTGGAAGATCTCAAGTTTATGCTGGGGTTGGCTACAGGGGATACTTGTGAACTTTCCGTCAATTTCTTGAGCAATCTCCTCCCCCTCAGTCAGCTGTTCCCGACTTAAGTCATTATCCAGGACATCTATAGCGCCGTCAGTGAGTGCAACCAGCTGGATGGGGATAATATCCTGCACTTCACAAAGAAAGGCACGTAACATAGCCAAGGAGGCCTTACGTTTGGCTGAATAGAAAACAATGTACCCATGGACCAATCGGCTTTTTCTGATGCTAAATGAGGAATGGTATGAAAGAAGAGACAGTTCGATGCGCTTCTTGTGTAGTCCGATTGGTAGTTCAAGTAAAACAGAGTTGTTGCTTCCGCAATGGGAAGACTTACAGGTTTGGGACTGAAGGACAGGAAAGAGTATGTCATCTGCACTAAAAGGATCTCCACACATCAGACACATGACAATTCGCAGGTCAACATCAGCCAGATCTTTGATGCTAGCCGTAGAACTGACCAGGTTTAAGTTACGCTTGGAGTCCAGAAGTCCTTTCAAAACTTGACTGATTTGCTTTTCGTTAATGTTGCGTCCGTAACCAATGCCAGCAGAAGCAGGGTCGAGAAAGACACACTGAAGTTTGCTAGCAATCTGCTGACCTTGCTGTATTAAGCTATGCAGGGTCTCTCCACTGGTGTCTCCTCTTTTGTTAACCAAAATTAAGGTCAGAGGGAGATGGACTAAATGATTATCTCGCCTGCCAAGTGTGGACTCTCTGCTCTTCTCTATACTCTCCACCACATAGGACAGAGACTCCTTTGAATTGTAAAGGCAGAGACAACCATGGGGCTGAAACGTTGGTGTTTGGAAAGAGTTCACAGGAAGCCTGACATTCCCTTCTATTGGCCTCAGGGAGAGCTCATACATTTTACCATCTATTACATACTTATCATCATTTGTACAAAGAGCTCGAATCTCATTGGCCAACTCTCGTGCAAGGCCATCCTTGCCCAAGATCACCAAGTTGATTCTATCAATGTTGGGGTCAGAAAGTGAATTTTTCTGATTCCGGTCAGATGGTCGGATAAACCGAGAACTAATCAAGTGCTCGATCTTAGCATCCACACAGGCGGGGCAGCTAGGGCATGTTTCCTTTGTTGGGTGGTACACAAAATGAATGTGCTTCAGAATAAGGGCATCACGCTCTGCTTGGAGCTTCTGTAGTGCCTTAAATCGCTGCTCCTCCCCCAGAACATCCTGAATGACACCCATCTTCTCCTTGCTGGGCTTAGCATCCAGCTCCAGCTCATAAAACAATTCCGAATATTCCAAAAGCAGCTCCTGAAACTCTTCCTTTGCTTTGTCTATAATTTGCTTTTGGTGTTTGCCATAAATATCCAAGTATACAGATTCTTCTAGCCACTGATAGAAATCTTCATTCATAATAAAACTGCGGGCCTCTTCCCAAGGCTTTCCAGGAGTTATGAAAGGAGAGGTCTCCAGGTTTTCTTTGAATGCCCTTCTCATCTCAGCTCTTTTCCTCTCATTCCGCAGCTTCTCTAAGTGGGCCTCGTACAGCTGCTCCGCAGGGACGGTATCCATTAAGTCAAAGGGAATCCGCTCGTTCTCGATGTTGTCAATGTGGCTGGTGGCATCCCACGGTGTCTCTTCAAGCACAACAAACCACTTCAAGAATTCTGGCTTGGTCTCCAAGAGCTTTTTGGCTTTTATGCAGCTTAGGTGGTCTATTTCATCTAGATTGGGTATAAGAGCTTCAAAAGCTAGTGGGAGGGCTGCCAGGTACAGCTTCCTCCTGCGCTCGATATGCTCATGCTTGAGGCGATGGATGTGCTGGAGAAATAGCTTCTTGGCTTTCTGAGTCCCTTCCAGGTAGACATAGTCCTGGTATTCAGGAGAGGCCTGCATCTTTCGGCTGACACTCAACCAATTCTCATTGTGGTTTTTCACAATGCGACTCACCAGCCACTCATACTTGTCTTTTGCTGTAGCTATCTGCTGACTCTGCTGCTTGAGAGCTTCAAAATAAGGAATGATTTTCGTCTTTCCCCGACTTTTATCAATGAGTTGCACTAAGGTGCTGAAAGCTAAGTCCACATTTACATTGGATCTTGCTGAGGTCTCCACAACCTGGAGGTTCTTTTTGCTTAAGGCAAAAGTATGTGCATCTCTAATGTACCGCTCCACGCCCTCATCACACTTAGTCAGGACCACCACTATGGGCTTTTTTGTTTTTGCAAGCTGATTGTAGAGATTAGAGACAAACTTGAGCTGGTCATCAAAGTTCCTATTCATGCCCCTGCTAACATCAATACCAAGAAGAAAACCATCAATTAGCAGCTTTCCATCTGGCATTTGTTTCTGCTCAAAGTCCTGCTCCAGCCCCAGCTGGTCAGTGCAAAAGTACATGAGTTTTTCAGCTGATGCGAGCTTGGTTGCAGCAGCTCTCTTGATATAGGGCTGCAGGGCCGTGCTCCGGTGAGGTTGAAAAGTCTGATCATCAATGAATTCAGTCTGCTCCACAACGTGCATCTTACATTCCACACAGTCCTCCAGGGAACGGCTAACTTCTCCCCAGTAGAGAAAGTGGTCATTATTGACCACTCGCCCACCAAAGTCACTGGTGCTGAGGACAGAGGTATGGTCCAAGTGAAACTCGTCAGCACTCGGGCGCACAAAGCGGTTGCACAAACAAGACTTCCCAATGCCGCACTGGCCCTTCTCCTTCTCCGTCCCAGACAATCCCACCACACTGATGTTGTAGGTGGGAATGCGGACATCTTGCTTTCTTGCCATCATCATCGTCGACACATCCTGCCACAATCAGCTACTTCCAAGATCAGATTAGTGTTTTCCAGTGGACCCAATGGCTTCCCCACATTATCATTGGGGACCGGCTGCCCACGAAGCAAAAGTGTCAGATCTCATCGTGCTTGTATACCAGTACGAGGTTAGTTTTTGCCACTTCTCATCACCAAATAGCCAACATTTCTTCCTAGGTGGGGGAGGAAAAAAGAAAACCAATCAGCATCATAATTTTGAAAACAGTTTTAATCACCAAACAATAGGAAAAATCAATTTTATTGTTCAACAAATAATCATAGTGAGCATCAAATGTACGAGGCCTTAAGTTGGGTAAAGACATAAGAGCAAATAAGACTGACATCTGGACTTCCCTGGTGGCGCAGTGGTTTAGAATCCGCCTGCCAAAGCAGGGGACACAGGTTCAAGCCCTGGTCCGGGAAGATCCCACATGCCGTGGAGCAACTAAGCCCATGTACTGCAACTACTGAGCCCACCTGCTGCAACTACTGAAGCCCACATGCCTAGAGCCCATGCTCCGCAACAAGGGAAGCCACCGCGATGAGAAGGCCGCGTACCGCAACGAAGAGTAGCCCCTGCTCGCCGCAACTACAGAAAGCCTGAGCACAGCAACGAAGACCCAATGCAGCCAAAAATAAAAAAATAAATAAAAACGAGAATCTGCCAACAGCAAAGAATGTAAGAAGTGGTGAAATAGCCAAAGCATTTGCACTAAAGGCAATCTACAAAGCAAGGCAGTTTACAATTATTTAAAAAAAAAAAAAAAAGACTGACATCTGTGTACCCTCAGAGGTACAATGTCATCTAATGGAGGAAGACACATAAGTAAGCAGTGTGCTAAGGGCTAAAACAAGGGCTTGCAAGCTCCTTGGAAAAATGGCTGATTCCAGGGCTAGGGCAGGGTTGGTACAATATGAGCCTGGAACATCTTATTGTACAAGAAAGGAAGGAAGTGCTTGAAAAAATGATAGGGCACCTCACAAGGACACAGGAGCCAGTTTGAAGGGGCACCCATTGGTCAAATCTGGGGCCCTATGAACATCAAAATAATACAGTAATAGTACAGTAATGAATTACAATCCACTGCAAAAGTAGGAACTTGAGTTCATAATCCTGGATCAGACAAGAATCATCGCTCGATGCTGATCGGGGGTGGGGGGGTTTTGATGAGGAGCAGGATCTTGTGCAGAAACGAGGTCTCCTGAGAGACTACTTATTAGCTGCAAACGGAAGAAGGAAAACAAACACACACTAATTACACGGTGGAGATACTGGGCAGCACTTTGGGTAATGAAAATTATCACCACCAAAGAGCCAGAAGGACATCACAGGTCTCCAGATGTGATACCCCAGGAGGATACAACATCACTGTGCAGTATGATGGCCTAGAATGCACTACCTCAACCTAATCACAAGGAAACATCAGACAAACACAAAATGAGCAAAATTCTATTACGGCCGGTGGGGGGGGGGGCGGGGGGGTGTGTGCATTTCTGTACTTAAAAAAAAAATCAGAGTCATAATAGACAGAGAATGGCTTTGTAAATAAATATTCCAGATTAAAGGAGGCTACAGAGACATCCTAACTAAATGCAATTATCTGACCCTAGACTGAATTCTGTATGGGGTGGGGGTGGAGGGGCAGGAGGAGAAAGGCTATTCAGAACATCATTAGATCAATTAATAACACTGGACTATGAATGGAATTAGATAAAAGTATTCTATCAGTGTAAATTTATGAAGTTTATACCTATCATGTGAGAGAAAAGCCCTACTCTTAGGAAATACACACTAAAGTATTCAGAGGGAAAAGACCATAATGTATGTGACTGGTCCAAAAAAAAAAAAAAAAAATCACACCTATATATTGAGAGAGACTAAGAATGCAAACAAGGTAAAATATTAACAACAGGTGAATCTGGGTAAAATGTACAGGATATTCCTTTGTGCTATTTTAATTTCTGCAACTTCTCTAAGTTTGTAATTATTTCCAAATAAAAGGTTTTTTTGTTTTCTTGAAGGGTATGAATATGGGTGGTTCCCTGACGAGAACGTAAGCCCTGTGAGGGTAAGGCCTACCTCTGCCTTCTTCACTCTGTGTCCTCAAGCTACGAGAACATGTTTGACACAAATATTTACTGAAGGAATGAATAAATGAATGACTATTAGAGCTTATTAAAGGGTCCCCAAACCCAGCCTTTTAGATTTAGGAAAGCCTTGCTGGAGGAAGTTCCATCTCAGGCGAGACCTAAAGTAGAGGGGCTGAAATGTTGCAGACTCCTCTCTCTCCAGAAAAGGGCATTCATTCCCCATGCGAGAACCAGCTGAACTTGAGTGTGTATGGGGAGATGGGTGAGATGCATTAGCAAGTAGGCAGGGACCAGATTAAGCCACTTTCAAAGAGCTTTGATTCTTCCCCAAAGGCTATGGGGAGTCACAGACTGTGGCTGTGAAGTGGCACCTTAAAGGATCTAAAGTTTGAATAGCTGAAGTCATAAAATGTTATGATGTCTTACAAAGTCTTTAGCAGCTTTCCAGCTGAAATAAGTAAAATATGTAGTCTTTGGCTGCCGCTACATAAATGTTCTTCTGGTTGCTACAGTTTATACTGCACTGCAGTCTACTTCCACACGTAAATATAACTGTGCAATTGCTGAAGCTGTAGCCAAATGAAGTCTCCCGAGACACTCCAAAGAGAATTTAAAATAAACAGCAATTTTCTTTTGAATCTCATTTATGCTTGGTAGGAACCCAGCATTTCCACAACCTTCATATTTTTCTGAGAGCCTATCTCACAAGAGGTGCCACAGGAAGTCAGACCACAATACATTATTCTGACTGATACAAGGGGGCAACAAATGGGAGAGCACAACTGTCCCCTATGATGATAACCCTGAAAGGTCAAAGACCTTTCCCAAAAATCCGTGTCTTCCTTTGATAACCCAGAAAGCCAAACCCTCTATGGAGACAAAATGTGGCTAGATGGTATGTAAAAATTGTTTGACCATTTCTCAAAAGAGAAATCTCAATGCCTGTAAGTAATCGCCTCCAGATAACCTACTGGCATGCTCCTATGGAAGCCAAGCTCCAGACTTCAGGAGGAGCAAGCGGGACAGCTATGGGAAAGAGAGAAAAAACCCAACCTTCCCCATCCCCCACTTCCCTAGGTGATTGCGTACATAAGTAAAATTATAAGACGCTTATGAACATCTAAAGCATGTTTACACACATCCTCTGAAATACCTGAAAAGGAAAGATTTATATGAAATCAAAGTGCTTTTTGCACATTATTCTGTAGTACACATATACAATTTTTTAAAATTTATTAATTTGTTTATTATTTATTTTGGGCTGTGTTGGGTCTTGGTTGCTGCGCATGGGCTTCCTTTAGTTGCGGCCAGCGGGGGCTACTCTTCGTTGCGGTGCGTGGGCTTCTCATTGCGATGGCTTCTCTTGTTGCGGAGCACAGGCTCTAGGTGCACGGGCTTCAGTAGTTGTGGCATGCGGGCTTCAGTAGTTGTGGCTCGCGGGATCTAGAGTGCAGGCTCAGTAGTTGTGGTACACGGGTTTAGTTGCTCCACAGCATGTGGGATCTTCCCGGACCAGGGCTCGAACCCGTGTTCCCTGCATTGGCAGGCGGATTCTTAACCTCTGCACCACCAGGGAAGTCCCTACAATTTTTGTTTTAATGAGGCTTTAACAGAGTCTCAGGTAGGAATGCTGACGAAGGTTTAAGGAAGTCAAGGGTGC
This sequence comes from Neophocaena asiaeorientalis asiaeorientalis, assembly GCF_003031525.2. Classification (NCBI taxonomy): domain Eukaryota; kingdom Metazoa; phylum Chordata; class Mammalia; order Artiodactyla; family Phocoenidae; genus Neophocaena; species Neophocaena asiaeorientalis. Next base: position 3,934,434 of record NW_020175468.1, read on the forward strand.
TCACCTAACAGAGCCCTTCTCTATCATTCCTCATCCCAGGGTCTGGCAGGAGCCAAGGCCACCCACTTGACCAATCTTGAAATGCAACTTGGCGACACAGGTCCTACTTCAAGCAACTGCTGCATGCAGCTGGCAAATCATCCCACTTACCCTCTGTAAAGTGGGCCGAATAATCTACCTCTTCACAGAAATCTCAGGAAAACAAAACCCCAACCTGCTCTTAAACCTCAAGAAATAAAGATATTGGTTTAATTTTGAACTAAACTAAAATGCATAGTCCATGCAACACCTTGTTCCTTACAATTTTTTTTTAGGCAGAATATTCTATTTAGTCCATTCAAATCAATGTCTCAGTTATCTGAAGGATGCTACAGAAAAGAAAACACTCTTGACTCTCAAGAATGGAGCAACTGATATTTTAAACCCAGAATGCTGCTGGCTGAGCTAAAAAAGCTACAAAAATGAGAATTAAGTGGCATGGGAGTGGTTAATTTTTGGACACCTGGTAACTTTCCACTTGTTAGAAACCTAACAGTTTCCCTGGTATAAGTATACCCTTCTTACATGTCTGTCTTTGATGTCTAGATAATGCAGTTTTACTAGTTCCTCAATTGGACTGAATTACATGGTAAACAAAGACTTATAAATCTAAAAACGTCTCAAACACTTGGTTTAAAGGAAATAACCTTAAGTGCTTGGTCACAAACACGTTCAACTTTTCTAAGAGGTGGGTAAAAAAAATTAGCTGAGTCACTAAATTTAATGATCTGAAGACCACAAAGAAAGAGAAAGTAGAAGACGGCATGTCCAAGACTTCGCAATGTCTTCAGAGTGTAAATCTGATGGGAACTGGTGTTCTTAGTGGGCAACTAAGCTACTCAAACAACAAAATCTGAACACCCATTCTAATAATTTGCCAATACTAATCCTTTTAAAACTGAAGAGTTACAATAGAGGAGGAAAAAAGTATTCTTTAAAACAGTAATTCCGGGCTTCCCTGGTGGCACAGTGGTTGGGAGTCCGCCTGCCAATGCAGGGGACACACGGGTTCGAGCCCTGGCCTGGGAGGATCCCACATGCCACAGAGCAACTAAGTCCATGCGCCACAGCTGCTGCGCCTGCGCTCTAGAGCTCACGTGCCACAACTACTGAGACCTCGTGCCACAACTACTGAAGCCCACGCTCCTGGAGCCCGTGCTCCACAACGGGGGAGGCCACTGCAGTGAGAAGCCCGCGCACCACAATGACGAGTGGCCCCCACTCGACGCAACCAGAGAAAGCCCGTGCACAGCAGCGAAGACCCAGTGCAGCCAAAAAATTTTTAAAATAATTAATTAAAAAAAAAAAAAACAGTAACTCCTTTTATCTTTAAGCTTTACTGAGCTACTTGTATTAGAAAAATAAAAACACAGAACCTAACATTTAGCTTCACATTTGAAGCCGTAAGTCCACTTCTTCAGGAAGAAAAATACTCCAGGAGTATTTTCAATTCTTTGTCACAAATATAGGCTGAACATAATGCAGGGACTTCCCTGGTGGTCCAGTGCTTGAGACTTTGCCTTCCCATGCAGGGGGTGCAGGTTCGATCCCTGGTCGGGGAGCTGGGATCCCACATGCCTTGCAGCCAGGAAACCAACACACAGGACAGAGGCAATACTGTAACAAATTCAGTAATTTTCAATTTCCACTTTGAAAATGGTCCACATCAAAAAAACAAACAAACAAAACCATAATACAAACATCTGAGAGCTTTTTTAGAACTTGTCACCAAGCTTCCGGAGTTATTTGACTTGTTTAACCAAGACAGTAGCTCCACAAAGAGCGCCTCAACTGGAAGGCAGGAAGAGGGGTGTTTTCTTTTTTAACACCTCTACAGAACACCCAGGGCAAGAAGAGGTAACATTCCCAAGATAGTACACATTTCATAGGACACAGAAATGCCACTGTGATCCAGCATTACTATGACTGCTCAAGTTCAGCAGCCCAGTGTGTGTTTCACCCTTCCATCCACAACCTCACACCCCCTACCCCCACCCCCAAGAGGAAATGTTTCTGGGCTCTGTGATCTAGAATGCCCTGTTAAGACACAGATCTACATACCACCAGTATTCATAACCAAAACTACTCTCTCTGCCTGTGAGACTAGCCAACAAATTCTGAAAATGCATTTCGTTTCGAACAACCATATACAGAACACCACCAAACTAATAATAATATAACACTGTAAAATAATTATATATAGGATAATATAAGGAAATAATTTCATAGTGAGCTACTAGCAAAGGAAGCAAAATCCTTGTTACCATAATTTTTCTTAATTCCAATAGGAGAATGGAATGGAAATACGCATTTTAATTTAACAGAAAGCAGAGCATTTTCTAAATGTCCTTAATACCTCATACTTCTAAACACATTAAATTTCTGAATGGATTTTCAAAACTATGAATTACCATCAACAGCTGGTTAAAATGTCTGCATTAAGTAGATACATGATAAGACTCACTGCTCTACAGAGGGGAGGGGAAGAACAAAAGGAAGGGATCTAAGCAGGAAGCATTTTCCCTGTAAGAAAGATTCCTTAAGAATTTTTCAGAGGAATTTACTTTCCAAACAGGCCAGGAAGGATGCGATATAAAAGCTCCAGTAAGGGCTTCCCTGGTGGCGCAGTGGTTGAGAGTCCGCCTGCCGATGCAGGGGACACAGGTTCGTGCCCCAGTCCGGGAAGATCCCACATGGCGCGGAGCGCCAAGGCCATGGCCGCTGAGCCTGCAGGTCCGGAGCCTGTGCTCCGCAACGGGAGAGGCCACAACAGTGAGAGGCCCGTGTACCGCAAAAAAAAAAAAAAAAAAAAAAGTTCCAGTAAGAAGAGAATACGACTCTCTGGTCTACTGAACCACTGAATTTAAACAAAATAGTCTTTAAAAACCCAATGTTTCTATTTTCACATTATTAAATGTTAAAGTAAAATTTCCTACGGTTTTTATTTGTTTTCCTTCACAAAAAGAAATTAAAGTTGGAAGTGGAATCCAAGGTCCTCGTTTATCCAATTAATTCATCTGTGAAATCCAAATAAATTTACAGAACCTTAAGAGTTAGTGATGTACACAAATGATGCATCAGAGTATTTAGCTATAAATAGGAATTATCATCCTTATAAATCTGACACCAAAATACAGAGGGAGTCTTCACTTCCTCTGTGTGATTTCTATTGAAACGTGAAGAAATGCCCTTGCTCCGCTCATCTCTTTACCGCATGAGAAGTATCTTTTGAAATGACTACAACTGAAATGACAACATCGAACTTAACAAGCACAACACAGCCTCTAACACTGAATAAAAGAGAAAGGTAGGCCATTTGATGGCCCCAGTTACAGAACAGCTAAATTCTCCTTCCTTCATAATATTTCAGAGACGTTAACCATTTTTGTATCACTCTAGTCTCTAATCCTTAGAATTAAGAACTGAACTGTCCATCAACCAAATCAAATACATATTTATATCTAAGACAATGTGATGAAACAAAGAAGAAACAGGACCCTGTCCTTGCTGGTGAGAATCTAATAATTTACTAGAGATACAATATTTTAACTTAAAAAATAACTAGATCACAGACAATAAATGGCATAGACCAGACTTCCCTGGTGGCGCAGTGGCTGGGAGTCCACCTGCCAATGCAGGGGACATGGGTTCGAGCCCTGGTCCGGGAAGATTCCACATGCCAAGGAGCAACTAAGCCTATACGCCATGACTACTGAGCCTGCACTCTAGAGCCCACGAGCCACAACTACTGAGCCCGCGTGCCACAACTACCGACGCCCGCGTGCCTAGAGCCCGTGCTCCACAACAAGAGAAGCCACCGCAATGAGAAGCCCGCACGCTGCAACAAAGAGTAGCCCCCACTCAACGCAACTAGAGAAAACCTGTGTGCAGCAATGAAGACCCAATGCAGCCAAAAATAAGTAAATAAATTTATTAAAAAATAAATAAATAAAAAATAAATAGCATAGACCATTTCCTGGGATCCAGAGAAAGGAAGAGGGGATCATTCAGATCTGGGATAGACTGGGAATGGTGGGATAGACTGGGAATGGTGTCAGAGCAGAATTAAAATCTGAATTGGTACATAAAAGACTGGCAGGGCTTGGAGAGATGGCCCAGGTACTCTAAAGACATGAAAGGGTATGAATGACGGTGACCAAAATGGAACAGCAGCAGATACGTTTTAGGACATACTGACTGGCACAGAGTTTTTGTCCGTGGAAGGTAGAAGACAAGAAGGTCAGCAGGGCTCAGACTATGAACAGACTGTATTTTTACCTGTGAGAATCTAACGTGAAAATAATCTTTTATCCCACCAGTGTTACTTATTGTTGGTAACACTGCTACCTCAACTCCACACCGAACAAATTAACACAGTCTAAGGAGATGATCATCTTAACGTGAAAGAAAACACCATTTGAATATGGCAATTATATTTCTACCATTCAGTCCAATGCAAATTCAAATAACATGGTAGGGAAGGGGCAGAAAGCCACGGATTTTACAAAGGAAGCAAAGAGCAAATATTTGCCCGGAATAGTACTGGTGGTTGCTCCCACTAGCACAGGCTACAGACACCTACTCCTGTTTAGCGTAGGAGGGAGGATTTCCTCAAAGCCACAGAATCTTGCTATATCCCCAGGGCTCTGGGTACAGGAAATCTCTGAAATGGGTCATCTTGATCTTTGGAAAGACTGATTTAAGTGTTTCACCATCTGGTCTTGAAACATGTAATCTCATACAACAGATGGGCTATTCTTGGACAATGGGTATGTATGTGCACTCAGCTCTTACTATGCGCTGTGCAATGGCCAGCACTCTCCAGAGGGCCCAATGAAGAAAACACAAAGGGATCAAACACAATTTTCAAGGACTGATAACTCAGATGACTCTTTTGAAAATAATTTGGCCCAAAGTTAATTTTTTAAAGAACAGCTATGAAAGATTCTCTGACATTACATATATAATTTTTACAAATGTCTCTTAATGCTCCTTTTTTTTTTTTTTTAAGATTTATTATTTACTTATTTATTTTTGGCTGCATTGGGCCTACGTTGCAGCATGCGGGGTCTTCACTGCGGCACGCGGGATCTTTCGTTGAGGCGCACAGGCTCTTCGTTGTAGTGCGCAGGCTTCTCTCTAGTTGCGGCGTGTGGGTTTTCTCTCCTCTAGTTGTGGGGAGCAGGCTCCAGGGCACGTGGGCTCTGTAGTTTGTGGCACGTGGACTCTAGTTGCGCGCAAGAGCTCATTAGTTGTGGCGCACGGGCTTAGTTGCCCCGTGGCATGTGGGATCTTAGTTCCCTGACCAGGTGTCAACCCGTGTCCCCTGCACTGTAAGGCGGATTCTTTACCACTGGACCACCAGGGAAGTTCCAATGCGCCTCTTGATTTATCTTCCCCCCAAACCCTGGTAAAGGTACCTCAAATTCCAGCGTAGAAAAATACAGCTCCGTTATCCTACCATCATAGCCGGCCCACACAGAATAAAGCAAATAGCCCATTTTTCACCATGACACAGTTCTCATGCAGAACTCTACAAGCCGGTCCCAAAGAAACAAAATTTCTAAGCCAAGTTATTCACAGGATGAAATCAAATTCCCCTGATGAATGAAGGGAGCTGCTTTCAGCAAAAGCACTTCCTTAAACTTTATCCTCAGCAGCTTTCTCTCAGGTAACTCTGAAGTTCTGATCAGGCTATCTGATCAAAGCAACTATAAACAAAGACAAAAGTGAAGGCTGAGAAATCTTTCTCACTAATGCAGCACGATTTCTCTGGGTTACCTATATTAAGAACAATAACAACACACAATTTCTGGTAACCTGCAAAACTATTCCACGCCAAAGGAAATGCAACACCAAAGCCAACTGGAAACTGAAATTGCTCGAATCCACCTTGGTATCACAGCCTATCTACCATTAATACAGTGAGCTAAGATCCTTACCAAACCAAGATACAAAAACACAGCCACATATATGTATAGCCGATTCACTTTGTTATAAAGCAGAAACTAACACACCACTGTAAAGCAATTATAATCCAATAAAGATGTTTAAAAACAAACAAAAAAAAACGCAGCCACATCTTACCTCTGAATTTCCTGGTATTTGGGCCAATTTTACATTGATTTTTGAAATGGTAAAGAAAACCTATAAAATTATCTCAGCAGTTGCTTCTGAGCACTTCTGATCTATTCAGTTTTTTTTTTAAGTTCAGTAGAAAAAAACAAAGTTTTTTTGAAAGAACATTCTCCAAAACAATTTATCTGAATATACAAAAGTGGAGGTACCGTCCAGCCAAATGTGTCTTGCAGAGGAAGAAACAGGCATTTCTGTCAATTGGGAAAAATAGGTCGGCTTGTTTTCAAGTCCAACAGTAAGCCTTACTATTCTGTTCCCCTGGTGGCAGTCTAAGACATGAGGATTTCAGCCCATTATCTCTAATTATTCCTCACTACTCATTTGCATTATTCTATAAGTTGCCAGTCCTAAAGCAGACTGCTGCTAGTAATAAAAATTATGCCACATGTATGAACTTTTTTAATAAGAACAGTTGGTTTTATTTAATTCACCTGTACTGAAGATAAGACCAATGGTCACAGAGAAACATAAGAGAACAACTTCTAAATCCAGCAAATTTTAGTAGGGAACAATCTGAATTCACAGATTAAAGAACTTATTTAGGACTCACACTAGTAAACCAACACTTATATTTCTCCTTTCCATTTTCTAGCCTCCACACTTACTTATATACTTGCCTTGCTTCAAATAAAGTTAAAAGCAGAGGTCTGAGAGAAATGGAAAATGAACAGTTACAAGACAGAACATGGGAAGGAGGCTGGAATTAGCACAAAATCATGCCTTAGGCTCAATTCATCATATTTGAAAATCTGCTAAATTGAGGTGTTTATCCCTATCTTCTAGAGGTGATGGATTTATGAATTAATACATTTAACACAAAATGGATTTTCTGAATGAGAAGATGTTACACGTAGGCACTATTAACAAAAAGGTATTATGAAAAATATTTCTTACTCAAATATTTATCACCTCACTATCTGAAAAGCATATCTCAGGTTCCTACTTTGAGGCTAGGAAAGGAGGTACGATAGAAAAAGGATACGAGCAGAGCTTCTGTTCTATTTCTTGACCTGGGTTGGTTACACGGGTAGGGTATTCACTTCATAATTGTTCAGACTGTACATGCTTTATACACTTTTCTCTACAGTTTTTAAAAAAGGATACAATTCAGAGAAATGAAGAAACACAGGTTCACATAGCTAGGAAGTAGAGCTGGGATTTGAACATACCCCTCTCTCAACCACTGGGATTCTCTCCCTTGTATATTAGGCCTCTCTGCCTGGGGTCCTGTCAAACAGGTGACTCTAATCCTCACGTGCCAATGAGAAGAACAGTTGAGGAGCAGTGCCCTGGAGGGCCCCGGATGTAACTGGCAGCTCTTCAGGGCTATGGAGAAGGCTGAGCAGGTGGAACACCAGACCTTCCGGCCTTGAAACAGAGCAACTCAATTTGATCTATTTTATATGCTGGGATTCCACATATAAAGAAAAGAATTTTTTCAACTTCTATAGTTTTTTAAAAAGCTCAAAAAACTTCATGGTTCAAAAACCAATTTAATAAGCAGACATTTGGTGGTCTAATTCCCAAGATTTTGCCAAGAGTCAAGAGTCAAAAAGAGTCTCCTGTCTGTCCCCGAAAGGCTCCCTTCTCTTCTCATTCAGGAAACTTATGCAGATTAGTGAGAACCGAGACAGAGAGAAGGGAAACAACTTGGCTAGTAAGGGATGGTGTCCGTCTGACAGGTCCAGGTCTAACACCTCCCCACCCCCGCCAGGCCTGCCCTCCTGCTCTAACATGCTGTCCTGGCCAGAGAACTGGAACGGCGAGCATAAGGTACGTATGGTGGGAGAGGTCGGGGGCAAACCTGTTTTGTGGTGGGCCCTGTCACAATAAGGAGAGTCTAGACTTCATCCTCTGAGGAACCCCCAGGATTCTGAGCAAGAATGGCTTGGTCAGTCTGGGCTGAAAGAGGGAATTCTGAAAGCAATCTTTGTACTCTCCCCCTCCCTCCACCTCTCTCTCTGATATTATACCCTCACCCTACTGGGTAAATGCCTTCCGTGTAAAGGCCACTTCAAACCTGGTCATAATAAGTACCATGAAAAACAACTGCTTACGACGGAAACGCTGACACAGTGGTGGTGTAAGATGCCCCTTTGAAAAGCCTTGTCAGGGCTCAGTCTTTGTAATTTAGTGGTGGCTCACAGGAAGTGCCTGAGAGCCAGATTCTTTCTGACTGTGCTCAAGGCCATAATTTCCTTCCCATACTTAAACCGATGACCCTGTGTCTCACTGTCAAGGGAGTCGGCCAAGGGGAAAGGGCAGATAAATAAGAAGCAAAATCTGAAGAAAACTGGCCAAAAAAAATTCCTAAGATTCTTCTTGGGATTAACAACTAAAAAGACTTCTAGATGAACCAATCTGTTGTCTCTCCAAACAAAAGCTCCTTGAATGCAGAGCTGTGGAGAGCTGTCAGCCAACTCCTTCAGGTAACAGATGAGGAAGCTGAAGAGGAAAAGGGAAGTCACAGAAGCTGCCGTCAGACCTGTGCTAGGGCCTCTCCCGCGTCTCCCCACCCCACCCCACCCCAGGGCTGTTTCTACACACCACTCTCTGCCATGGGTTAACGAAACCCTTTTCATAAGGTTAATGAAATCCGAGAATCAAAATGATCAGGAAGGGGACAAAAGCAACCTCTGTCCCTCATCATATGTATACTTTCATGAGCTTCTGCTATATGTTCCATATAGCACCTATCTACTACCCATTACTTCAAGATAAATTTCAAACTCTAAAAGTAACATGTCCTGTTGAGGAGTCCAAAAACAACTAAGAAAACACTTGTAGTCATATAAGGAATTTAATAAATGGCATTTTCTATAAAATGCTAGCTTCATGATTTTCCCTTAGATAACAGACCAGAATAGTAACTAGTTCCTCCTTATCAACCACCATTCCTTGAAAGTCCTTGGCCAGTAATTTCCATGAAAACTAATGAGTCATCTCTTACCACTACTTCAGCCTTTATACTTAAGAAGGAAAACAGGTTCAACCTACTCTTCCATGACAGCTGTCCTACCTACAAGAGGAAATCACCTTGACCTCATGTATTTGGCTGCTATTCAGAAAACAATGTCTCTGAATTCAAAGTATCAAAAATATACTTACACTGGATGACAACATACCTTTCTCAGTTACCTGTGCACGTAACACTCACACTGTTTCATCCCAACATAAACCCACTGACTGTTTCCCTCATTGACCTCACCTCCCACTCCCCAGGTTACACATGGCCCTGGGAACATATCACAGCTACTTTCTTTGGAAAAGTCTTAAAATCAGTGTACAAGAAATAGCTACTGATTTCTAACTCACACTAGAAAGAACAGAATAGAAAAATATGCCACCATTTTAAAACCTTGTCAGCAGACTGACTTTACCTACAGCATCATCTATGCTTAAATGAAAACTTTTATAACATGGCTAATGTGACTAGTCTGCAGAAGGAAGAGAGGATTTGGTAACGAACAGAGGTGACTCAACCAAGCTCCTTCACTTTCTGCACGTATCTTCCCAACTCCTCAGACCACTCACTCGCTCCTGCAATCCAACTGCTATTTCAACTTTCTGCTCAGAAAACCCACTGTTTAAGAGAGCCTGTCAGGGGCTTAATTTTGTGGTCCGTAACAGGATGATCCCCCTGGCTATCAACTCCCCTAAACAGCACAGGTGTCGGCCTGTAAACTTACATAACGTGTCTATACCAAAATACTCTGTCAAACACACCAGGCCTTCAGGTCTTCCTCATTAAGGACATCCCGATTTACACTTGGATGAAGAGATAATATACACTTTCCTGAGCCTTTCTGCCCAGTGAAGAATGTTACACAATACATATACAGTATGGTGGGATTTCTCTCACTGTTTTTATTTTTGGAGATGGGGTGGGCAGGGGTGGTTGTAATAACTTGTCAGTCCTTGAATGTATATATTCCTCCACTGTCTTATTTAAAACATTAGAGCAGACCATTTCAAAGGTGACAATTAAAATCTATGTAATCATGGCTTGTCAAGTCTTATAATTACATGAGTTAAAAAAACGTAAGCTACTGAACTCCATTTTCCATATTGACTACCTAACAAAAGCTCAACTCAACCAGATGAATCATGAGAACTAAAAGCCTAGTCAGGAGCAATCAGAAGGCAATTGAGCTTGAAAGCTGTATGTCTACATTCCACACAGTTAAGGCTGCAGTAAGCCAATGGCCTGGACAGGGCTAGAACGTGTTCGATACAGCCTTTTCACGCCCCTTCTTGATTCCTCCTCCAAAACCCATATTCCTACAGGCGCAAACCACACTCTACAATCTAATACAGTAAAACCAGTGTTGTCTGGAGTCACAAAGTTTTATATGTGCTTGCTTCTAATTAAAGACCATTCGATTTTAAGAACTTAATAAAAAGGCCAAACCTGTATCATTCCACAAGAATGCCAAGAATGCTAAGTACCTAAATAATATTCTTCCAAAGTGACCTTTATTAAGGGTTGCCTCTACTACTTTGCCAACTAACACATCAGGAGGCAGAAACATTCCTATCACAGGCTACTCAACTCCGTTTTAAAAAGCAAAGTCGGGGCTTCCCTGTTGGCACAGTGGTTAAGAATCTGCCTACCAATGCAGGGAACACGGGTTTGAGCCCTGGTCCGGGAAGATCCCACATGCCACGGAGCAACTAAGCCCGTGCGCCACAACTACTGAGCCTGTGCTCTAGAACCCGCGGGCCACCACTACCGAAGCCCATGCGCCTAGAGCCCGAGCTCCGCAACAAGAGAAGCCACCACAATGAGAAGCCCGTGCACCACAACGAAGAGTAGCCCCCGCTTGCCGCAACTAGAGAAAGCCGGCTCACAGCAACGAAGACCCAACGCAGCCAAAAATAAAATAAATTCATATATATTAAAAAAAAAACAGCAAAGGCAAGTGAAAAGGCCTTCCTCAAGTAACCACAGCAACTCAAAATTCCTACAGCGAAAAGTACTAGTACAAAGTCTTTAAAGTGGCAAAATCAAAGTTTAAAAAACCACTTACAGTGCCTGCAAATGATTCAGAAGAATTCTGAGAAAGGTAATATCAACATTTTAGTGGTAGAACACTTGGAGAGTAGCCAAGAGGCCTGGACTTTCTCCCTAACTAGGTCATTAAATCTCACAGAGAGGAGGGGAGGGGAGGGGAGGGGAGGCACACACAGACACAAACTAGTTAAATGGCATCTAACAGCCAAGCTGTCTTGACAGCTTTCTTCCGTCAGCAGGATCCCTGGACAATGATGTTCTTCAAGGAGACAGGTAGGTCTCTTGGGGCTAATGATAACCTAAGTGCATGCAATTATAATCAGACTGATAACAATCAACCCCTACCCTTGGAACAGACACTCAAACTCAACAGCTGAGAAAGAAAACATATCTGTTTCCAGGGAAGCTAGATCCCTACAGCGTCAAGTGTTCTTCCCACCCTACTCTTGCTCTCTGCAATCCATACTCTGTAGAGTAGCAAAACATCTTTTTAAAGTACAGATCTGTTCTTGCTGATCTCCTGCTTACAACCCCTCAGAGCTTCCCTCTGCCCTTCTAATAAAACCCCCAATTCTTATACATCCCTATGTGATCTCATCTCCACCACTCTACTTCTTTCTCAGGGACTCTAACCACTGTGGCCTTTATTCAGTTCCCTGGGTGCCCCTATTCACTTATTCTCATTCAACCATTCAACAAAAAAATACTAAGCCTTTGTAAATTACCTACTATTGTGCCAGGCACTACACTAGGCACTGGGGATATGGCAATGAACAAAAGAGACAAAGATCCTTGCCCTCCTGGAGTTCATATTCTAACAAAGGGTAACAGACAATTACAAAACAGAAAAGTGAGGGAGTTAATAATGTGGGAGGCTGGTTCCAGGTAAACAGCAACTACAAAGACTCTTAAGGCCCGGTAGGGCTTCCCTGGTGGCGCAGTGGTTGAGAGTCCGCCTGCCGATGCAGGGGACACAAGTCCGTGCCCCGGTCCGGGAAGATCCCACGTGCCGCGGAGCGGCTGGGCCCATGAGCCATGGTCGCTGAGCCTGCCCGTCTGGAGCCTGTGCCCCGCAACGGGAGAGGCCACAACAGTGAGAGGCCCGCGTATTGCATTAAAAAAAAAAAAGACTCTTAAGGCCCGGTAATATTTTTCCTTTAAAGTGTTTCTTGTTAAATTGTTGACTCCAAGAAGATGGGGACCTAGTGTCATATCTATTCCCCTCCCCGTTCAACCTCAGTACCGCACATAATACCCGGCTCAATAATTACTTGCTGAATGGGATACGTGAATTTGTGTCTAAAGAAAAAGCCAAAAAGGTGTCCCGAAGTAATAAAAGTGTCACCTCAAGTTATCAAGGCCCCTGCAGAGGTTACACAGGTTTCAGATTTACTAATAAAGTTTGTGACCAGAGTTAATTTAGTGCCACTTTGAGACAGATCCACACAATATTATGATGAGTCTTACTCACTGAGGTACCATCCCAGAGACAGGTAAAAGCATAAAAAGGAGAGAACAGAGACCTTCAAAGATCCTAAAGTAATTAACACATTCAATTTATGTGGAAAAACTAACAGAAAATGAGAATTCATTATTTCGTCCAATGGCTTGCCCCAACCCACTGATATATACCAGTTAAAAGCTTATCTCGGATTGCATTTTCCTCTCCAACTCCACTACCGTGGCCTTAGTTGTGTCCTTGCTATTCCAAAACTTGGACTATCGTGTGGGTTTCCTCACTGGTCTCTCCCAGGCCAAAGCATTGCTCTGTGTTAATTTTAGAACAGTTTTGTCGCAACACCTCCACCCCAATTTGACTCCAACCTACCTTTCCAACCTTATTTCCAACTATCCTTCAATAAGAATTCCAAGCTCCAGATAAACTGTTCCCTGAACCTGCCTTGTACATTCCTGCTTTCACACCTCTACCCAGGCTATACCCCTTAGCTGGAATGCCATTACACTTTTCCACCTATCTGAATGTTATCAGTTTAAAATAATGCCTTCTCCGCTCAGGTCCACTATGACAAATTCATCATTCCCAAGTAACGCTAGCATTCATTTGGCCATACCTATACTTTCTATACTCTTCTCTGTATCACCAGAACTGAAAGCCTGCAAACTACATTTCCCAGACTCCTTTGCTAGCTGGCTTCCAGTTAAGAATCTGCCAAAGGCTAGAGACTGGATGGCAGGAAGAGGGATACAACACTTTTCCTGCTTCTGGTTATGTCTGCAGCAGCAACGAGCAACTGTGGAGGACTGCAGGCAACTGCACACACACCACAGGTTCTAGCAGCATCAGCGGAGCACTGGTTTCTGGGTTCCTGCTGAACTGTGGCAATATGGCTCCAAGCTCATCTGTGAGTGCAGACTCCTGGGCTCCAGCCCAAAGGCAGCTTTCTGATCTTTGGCTAAGAACCCCCTTCTCCCTTGTGCTCCCCACCACACACCTCTTTTCCTCCTTTTGCTCCTCCAGCCCTTCCATGACCTCTGTAACAAATCCCTCCCTGCTTGAAGTATCTAGAGTGGTTCCCACTTTCCTGATTGGACAATAACTGATCCAACAGCAGATAATGAAGAAATAAAAATAGTAATATCAACTAAATGAAAAAACATAAAATGTCGAAAGAATGAAGACCACCAATTTTTTTTAATTTCATAAAATGAAATCCTATAAAATGTCTCCCTAGGTACATTACAATGTCATTTTTGAGTTCTAAAGATTAAAATGCTAGTTTAGCTGTATATTTATTTAGGTGTACTTTTTTTTTTTAAAGGAAGTCAGTATCGCTTCTCTCTTTGACTCACTGAGTTTCTAGGGAATAGAGAGAATCCTTCTATGTGTTTCCTTCTATGTTTCCCCAGAACCTCACACACAGGAGGTACTTCTTAGATGTCTGGTGTCTGACTGATGTCTGTTATACAGTTGTGGGATTCACAGAGATTGGGGGTGAAGGCCAAGCAAATAGCCTAGTTCTAAAAAGCAACTTGAATACAAATCTCACCCAAAGCACTCAACAAAGGATTCCAAAGCTCTTTCAAGTCCTGAAATGCAGCCACTAGGGAAGGAAGGCGGAGGAGTTCAATTGGCACATGAGGCAGGGACTTTTGCCTCCTCTTTGCCGAAGCCACCCTCAAACCTCTACTTCTGATGAGGGTCTCTATTTTTTTGTTAAACATCTAGCCTGAAAACCCCATTACAAAAAACTGCCCAGAACACAGTTCACCTTTCTTAGAAGGATGAAGAACTGAATCAATCCAGAGCAGATGCAAGCCTCCAGCTCCTGAAAGTCCGTGTTTCCAACCTGCTCAGAGGCCACTTAGATGGCTCTAAGTCTTATCTTAAATTCAATTTCAGGTATTATTTTAAGCCTAGATAAAGGTAAGAGGTGCTAGAGAGTGTACATTTTTTAAAAGGCCAAAGAAAAACCTGGTAACTCTGGAGGTTAACAATTATTAAAACCACACCTATGGCCCTTCATCACATCACCTGCTGACCCAGTTTTCCATTAACAAAAAAATGTTTCACGAAATGGAAACCTTAGAGAAGATATAACCTCCAACCAGAGCACAAAGAAGCTTGATTCTCACTGATTTCCAGGCTGACTGATGAAACTGGGCCATCAGCTGTTGTCATTTTCATACTTCATCTGCCAACAAACCTAACAGATAAATGCTTTAACATTTTTAGCCAGTCCATTATTACTTCTAACAACCTTACCACAGGAAACCATGCTGTACAACCCAATATAAACATTTTCCAAGTGTTAGGCACAATAAATTCCTTTCAGAGACTGGAAAATGAAAAGGTCTTTTAAAATGGGATTTACTGAATGCTTCATAGATAATCAACTCTCAACAAACTGGAATATACAAAAATATATCTAGCAATTACCACAGGAAATCACATCTTTCTCTGATAATTAAGCCAGCACTTCACAATGAGGGGCTTCAGGTTCATCACTTAGTTAACATTTACTGAAGGCCTTCTTGGGGCCAGATGAGAAATAAAAGGACAGAGCAGGAGTCCCATGCCAACATGAAGTCTTCCCATTGCACAGTATGTGGGGTAAATGATGGAACAGAAAATGCACTAGAATTGCCTTTAAATACACACACACGCCTACACTAGCTGTTTTCCCATTTAGTCATCTCTCTTTTATACAAGTAATAATAGCAAATATTCATGAGCCAGACACAGTACCAAATAAACAATATACATATATGATTTCATATCATTTTTCACAATAACCCAAGTCAGGTACAATTATAATCCCCATTTTACAGATGAGAAAACAGCCTCAGAGAGGTCAAGCAACTCATTCTAGATCACCCAGCTTCGTGTGGCCCTAGCTGCCTGCTTCTGAAACCTATGCACATGGCTTAACCCCAACACTGCAGTGTTGCAAAGGCTGAACGGACAAAAACAGCTGTGCAGCTTGAGCTTTCTGGAGAAAACAGGGGCTACTATCGCTATAATCCGTTTGCTATTTCAGCAGAGCTCTCCACTATAAGAGGAACAGGCTTTTATCTACCTCGAGGCAAAACTTTAATAATATGCTCCCCATAAAAATGTGCCTGCGCCTTATGTTGCTCAAAGTACTATTACATACCTTGTCTTACGGCTTCTTAAACCCACTTGGGAAGGGAAAGTAGGTCAGGATTCAATATGCTGTCTCCTCAATGGGCACACTGATGTCACCCAAGACTCAGAAGAAACAGAATGTCTCTCGTGGTTTTATCCACAAAGACCATTCCCAAAATGAGACTTGATGGAAAATGGTTGTCTTTAAACTTCAGTAATTTGCAATTAAGAATTAATATGACTTCAGTCATCTGAGCATAAAATTGTGAGAAAACACAAGTACTTGCACCTTTCTTCAGTTCTCAAACAATGTAAGGGAGAAGATGCTATAAATTTCTGCCCTTGAACTCAACCTCATTTTTTTTTTCTCAACCCATTGCAAAAATTGATCTCTACTCACACAGCAAGTACACCTGAAAAGTCACCAAAAAAAAAGTAATTATGTGACTCCACTATTATAGAAGTACTCTTTAAAGGCTCTGGAAGAAGCATCTTCCTTACTGATCAGACTGCTGTGTTCATATGAATCCTGAGGGGGTTAGCCCCCAATAAGGACAATCATAAAATTAAATTCTATGGAAAGAAAGTCAGTCTCAAATTTAAAGGAATTAAAATATCTACACTAAAAAATCGGTGGGTAGGTAAAAATTCATCTTTTATCTCAATCCCAAGAACTCACAAACAGCAGAGTTAAGACGCAACACAGGAGACAGCAGGAAAGGATGGAAGTCTTTCCTTTCACCAAAAGTGAAAAACACCAGAATAGTGTAAACAAAGTCAATTCCATTTAAAGTTTCAAGGAAAAAAAGAAAAGAAACGTCTCAAAGAATGAATCAGAAGTGACATTTTATTCATAAATCAGAGCTATCTTAGAAATTTCACAGCATTGCTTAACACTCAAAAACTCTAGCCTCAAGGTAAGAATCTCACCTTATCAGGTCATTTTTGACAAAATTCACCAGATATAAAAGGAATCTTGCCTTTAACCATGAGCTTCCGAATTGTGTAGAAAATGATTTCCCTTGAAACCCACAGGCAATGGATTGCATCCTAATTGCATCATTTGCTCTGTTTTGAGGGTTCTGGGACAATTTTAAAGACAAGGGAGTTGCGCTTTAAAATTTTCATCCTAGGGGCTTCCCTGGTGGTGCAGTGGTTGAGAGTCCGCCTGCCGATGCAGGGGATGCGGGTTCGTGCCCCGGTCCGGGAAGATCCCACATGCCACGGAGCAGCTGGGCCCGTGAGCCACGGCCGCTGAGCCTGCGCGTCCGGAGCCTGTGCTCCGCAACGGGACAGGCCACAACAGTGAGAGGCCCATGTACCGCCAAAAAAAAAAAAAAAATTTTCATCCTAATCACAAAATGCAAGCACTTGAAGAAAAACTATCTCCTGAATTTATGGTCAAACGCCCCATATCAGTAGAGAAGTTTGATTTCCCCAACATGCAGCCTTCACCAGCATGAAATTGCATTTAAGAATTTAAGAGACAGGGCTTCCCTGGTGGCGCAGTGGTTAAGAATCCAACTGCCAATTCAGGGGACACGGGTTTGAGCCCTGGTCCAGGAAGATCCCACGTGCCGTGGAGCAACTAAGCCTGCGCGCCACAACTACTGAAGCCCGCATGCCTAGAGCCTGCACTCTGCAACAAGAGAAGCCACCACAATTAGAAGCCCACGCACAGCAACAAAGACCCAACACAGCCAAACATAAATAAATAAAATAAAGGATTTAAGAGACAGCCTGAAATCTTCAGGGGGAAAAAAAACAGAACTCAATTAAAAGGCTGAAACAAACCCAACGTAAAAACAATTCAGAAATATTAATAAGTAAATGTACTCTCCTCAAATACATTTTTAGTTAGGGAAGATGGTATTACAAATCTATATCCCAATCCTGTTAAGGGATTCACTTATAATGGAAAGAATTAAGTGCCTGACTCTACCTAAACCCCGGGATCATTAGTTCATACTCCTACTGGTGCAAAAAGCTTCAATCCAATCTTCCTATGTTAATGTGCTTACGATATGGCATGAAAACCTCACTGGGGATTGGCTAATGTAAGAATGCTGGCAGTGACCTTCACACACATTTTAAACATTTTTAATCTGTTTAAGTTATAGGTCAAAGACGGGGGGGTAGGGGGGGTGGGGGGTACTCAAAATATTGATAAATAAGAGAAGAGCACTTTATAATCTTCAAAGCACTTTCCCATTTAATACTCACAACAATCCCAGGCAGAGGTTGGTGCCCCGTCCTCCAGATCACAGAATTTTAAGGCTGATGAAGGGACTAACCCACCCAATACTGGCTGGGACGATACTACTGGAATAGAAGCAGGGGGCCTTGTCTGGTTGTTCCCTATCATATTCTCATAGCACCTGGCACACAGCAGATGCTCATTAACACCATTACTATTACATATTCAAAAAAAGTCCAACCCACTTTCCAGAGAAGATAACCCCAGTCCAGAAGTGATATTACCTGGCCAAGGCCATAATGTTGGCTACCTATTCCCCACACTCCTGCTTCCTAATTCAGGGTGGGTTCTTCTCCCTACGCAGGCTGTCACTGAGGCTATAAAAAGGGTTTCCCAAACTCCCTCCCAGAACTCAGAACTCACACTGGCATCTGATCATTTTTTCTGTTTTCAGTAATTTTTTTTAACATCTTTATTGGAGTATAATTGCTTTACAATGGTGTGTTAGTTTCTGCTTTATAACACAGTGAATCAGCTATACATATACATATGTTCCCATATCTCTTTCCTCTTGCGTCTCCCTCCCTCCCCCCCTCCCTATCCCACCCCTCTAGGTGGTCACACAGCACCGAGCTGATCTCCCTGTGCTATGCGGCTGCTTCCCACTAGCTATCTATTTTACGTTTGGTAGTGTATATATGTCCATGCCACTCTCACTTTGTCACAGCTTGCCCTTCCCCCTCCCCGTATCCTCAAGTCCATTCTCTAGTAGGTCTGTGTCTTTATTCCCGTCTTACCCCTAGGTTCATGACCTTTTTTTCTTTTCTTAGAGTCCATATATATGTGTTAGCATACGGCATTTGTTTTTCTCTTTCTGACTTACTTCACTCTGTATGACAGACTCTAGGTCCAACCACCTCACTACAAATAACTCAATTTCGTTCCTTTTTATGGCTGAGTAATACTCCATTGTATACATGTGCCACATCTTTATCCATTCATCCGATGATGGACACTTAGGTTGCTTCTGTTTTCAGTAATTTTAACCTGTATCTTTTTCCTCCCTTTAGCAGATATTCGGTTCCACCTTAAGCATCATTCTTCACTTTAGTGCCTAACTCTATACAAAGGACTATGCCTCTGGAGGACAAAAGATGAATGAGAGTGAGTGCTTTCAAGGGATGTATAAGCTGATAACAATTAAGAAAGGCAGCATCAGGAAGGAGCTCTGAAGCACAGAGAACTGGACCTGCAAATTATGGGAGAAAGTAGAGTCTAGGCAGAGGGACCAACATGAGGTGATAAAACCTTAAAACATGTCTGGAAGAAAACAAGTGATTCAGCCTCATTGGAAGTTATAGTAGAGGGAAGAGGAGGCTGAGTGATGACCTAGAATCAGTCTGTGGAATATGTGGGCAAGAAGCTGGCATTTAATTCTTCAGGTAGATTCTTACTCCCTCTGATACCTCTCTTCCTTTCCTACTTGTCCCCCTTCCTCCCAGCTTAAAGAATAAATAAATAGATAAGGGTGGCACACAAAAGCTTTTGAGTATTCACTCTATATCCTCATTATGTTCTTTTTATTTGGATCAGTTCTCTCAGTAATATCTTACTATAATGGATAATTTCAGATCAAGGGTACCAATTGTGACTCTATACTGACCTAATAGGTCAATTAACCAATTCTTAATCATTTGGCAGTTAAGGATCCCTTTGACAATCTGATGAAAATATGGACCCTCTCTCTCAGAAAAATGTACTTACACAAAAAAATTCAGGAACCCAGATTAGGAATCTTTCGCTAGTAAAAAGTATGGAACAAATAGGACTAACCAAAAAAAAAAAGACATAACCACAGTTTCTAATACTAACCAGGAGTACCCAATTCCTCCCATTCACATATGTAGAATCTCTCTTCTGAGTGATGTAGTAATTATCCTTAGTGAATAAATAAAATGAGAGAATTTCTCCAAGTTTTATAATCTCCATCAGCTAGTAACAAAACAGCTTCTACTTATTGGGCTTGACTACGTCATGACAGGCCCTCTGTGAAGCAGCTGATATGCAGTATATAATGCTAAAGTCCTACATAATAGTTGTATCTCAGAAGAAACCGAAGCTCA
Source organism: Neophocaena asiaeorientalis asiaeorientalis (assembly GCF_003031525.2). Taxonomy (NCBI): domain Eukaryota; kingdom Metazoa; phylum Chordata; class Mammalia; order Artiodactyla; family Phocoenidae; genus Neophocaena; species Neophocaena asiaeorientalis. The sequence continues at coordinate 3,954,533 of NW_020175468.1, forward strand.
GAGGGATCAACTGACCTGATGCAAGGATACTCAGCTGGCAAATGGCAGAGCTGGGTTTAGAACTCAGGCATTTTGACTTCCAAAGGCCATCTATACTGCCTCCCAGCAAAAAGGACCTTGTCACCATATTGATTATGGGGAGCGATCAAAAGATACTGCCATCTCCTAGTAAGTAAACAGTCCAGTCAAAGGTTCCAGTCCAGTATTACACACCCTACGTACAGGTGGCCAATAAATACATGCTGAGTGACTATGGGCAAAGAGAACCTTGTCCACAGAAGGGGGGAAATGGTGTCAACAGTCTTTAAAAGAGTTCCACGTGAATGCGTGTGTCACAGCTTGGACCTCAGTCACTGTTGTATTTCCAACTGGGCCTCTCCAGCTTGTCAATGACCCTAAGCACCATGAGGTGCTATGTTACACCCCTGCATGCAAAGGTTTGCAAAATACCAATGACGTAATGAGATAAATCAACAGTGAAATTTATTTTTATTTATTTATTTATGGCTGCATTGGATCTTCGTTGCTGCGTGTGGGTTTTCTCTAGTTGCGGCGAGCAGGGGCTACTCATCGTTGTCATGTGCGGGCTTCTCACTGCGGTGGCCTCTCCTGTTGCAGAGCACAGGCTCTAAGTGCGCAGGCTTCAGCAGTTATGGGTGGCGGGCTCTAGAGCGCAGGCTCAGTAGTTGTGGCGCATGGGCTTAGTTGCTCCGTGGCATGTGGGATCTTCCCGGACCAGGGCTCGAACCTGCATCCCCTGCATTGGCAGGCGGATTCTTAACCACTGTGTCACCAGGGAAACCCCAACAGTGAAATTTCAATAAAATAAAGTCTGGATAATTTTCCCCTCATGCTCCTATTCTACCCTGTACACATCTTCCAAGACTATAGCCATGACACTACATGACAGTTGTTCCCTTGAGACTATTAGCTACCATTTCTGAGCACTTACGTTGTATATCACTGAAAGCCTATTTAAGGCCAGAGTCTAGTCATTTTCATCTTTATATGACCACTGCTCAGCTACTTAGACCTAGCAAAGTAGTAATCATATTTCAAATACAAAGACATTTTTACTAAACAATGAGAGAATACATGAAGGCTTAAGAGCCATAAACCAAGCTTCCAAAAAGAAAACTTACACACTCCTCCTTCCCTTAGATGTTCAACAGTAGACGCCTCCAAATAAATATCAAGGAAAAACAAAACGCAGGGCCCAATCTAAAACGGTGAAATAAAAGGGAGACAAAATGAGGCCATGGGTGTCGGTGTTACTCTAAACCAGTGGTTCTAATCTTTTCTGGGTCATGGATTCCTTTGAGAATTAAAAGAAAGCTACAGATCCTCTCTTCACAGAAAATAAACAGAACCAAAATTCAGCACATACTCTTGACAGCATCATGGACATTCCCCCATCTCAATCCCTTAAGGGTCCACAGACCCTTGAGTTCGTAACTTTTCCTTAGAATCTGCATCTCTAAGCCCCGTCTAACTAGATGCAACCCAAATTCATCAACCTTTTTGCTCGTTAGAGGTCATACCGACATAAGGGAAATTGAAGACAGAGGTAATAGCTTTAGCACTGGCAATGTCTCACTGCCCAGCGCAACAAAGGGCGCTACTCTCACTACCTGATTCATGTTATTATGTCACAGTAAAAAACTGTGGGGTAAGCATGTTCATTCTCCCCCAAATAGAATGTAAGAAATTCAAAAGCAGGCGTCATATCTGACAATATTATCTAGATAATGGTTTACTTAAAGAACAGATTTAAAACAACCTACACGCTATCTCTTAGTGTAAAGTGAGATATAAATTAATGTAGTACAGGAAAAGACAGTCTGGTACATAACTAGCAGATTTTAAAACAAAATATTTTCCTGAATTGGACCCCTGGGAGCTTGAAATACAAGACTAAGTTTGTTAAAAATGTGCTCTCTCATCTCTAAAGTCCTGATTTCTCTCTCTATGGCAGGGATTTGGCCACCTATGGCATATATGCCACTATACAGCAAACTACAGTCACCATTCCCCTAAAGGAATAAGGGAGACTGCCAGTGGGGTCTGAGAGGGTGAGGGGGTATGAGCAGGAGTCTTGCTTCTTGTTGTAAAGATATTTATTCAAGAAACATTTCCTGAACATCAATGATGCCTAGACTCCTGGGTTACATGCTTAGAGATAAAGTGGTGAAAAGCACAGCCCCTGTCTTCAAGGTGTTAAGACGTAGCTGGATAAAGAGAGAAGCAAGCAGACAGTCAGATCACAGGGTAATAAGTAAACTCAGGCAAGGCGCTGACCACTGCAGGCCAGGGGGGGCTTTCTGAGGGAAATAAAATCTAAGGCAGACCTAAGGAATTAAAAGGAATTAGTTAAGTTTTGTGTTTTTGTTTTTTTGGTTTGTTTGTTTGTGGGGGTTGTTTTCGGTTTTGTTTTGGTTTTGGTTTTGGTTTGGTTTGGCTGGGGGTAAGGGGTGGCAGGAAAATATACCATAAAAAAGAAAACAGTATATGAAAAGAGTCAGAAGCAAGGACCTCTGGAAGAGCTACAGTCATCCAACGTGACTGGAACACTGACTTTAACGAGGGAAGTGGACAGAGAGAGAGGCAGAGCTCCCAGAGGGCCCTTATATAATCTAAATCTATGTAAACCCCACCTCACTTAGGGAACTCACAGCCCTTAAACGCTCTTGCTCTTCCTGGCTTTTTCTTTAAACTTACTTTAGAATAATTTTAGACTTACACGTGTCAAAACAAAGAAATTATCTCTGGTACAAAAAACTAAACTGCAGACTTTATTTGGATTTCAGTTTTTTCATTAATTCTCTTTTCTGTTCCAGGATCCAATGCCACATTCCACTGAATTCAAAGACTTTAAAAAATTCCTTCCTTTACTCCTGAGCACCACACTTTTATCATTTTTCATCACTCTATCCATGCCTCGCTAGGCCCCAACATCACCAGCCCACTTACAATGTAAATACTACATCATTTCAGAACAGAATGGAAGTTCCCAAAAACAAATGATTTGGAGTAGGGAAAACAATTAGGGATTCAAGGAAATTTAATAAAAACTAAATCAGGGCTTCCCTGGTGGCGCAGTGGTTGAGTCTGCCTGCCGATGCAGGGGACACGGGTTAGTGCCCCCATCCGGGAAGATCCCACATGCCGCGGAGCGGCTGGGCCTGTGAGCCATGGCCGCTGAGCCTGCGCGTCCAGAGCCTGTGCATTTTTACATGGGAAAAGCGTATGCACGTGAGCACACACATACACACACGCCCCCTACCTCCCCCTTTACAAAAAGAACCTGGCCTATGGTGCTGCTTCCACTATGGAAAAGAAATGACAGCAGATCCGTTTCTGCTTCTTGTCTTCCTAGCAAGTAATAAATCCTTAAATCTCTCTCTCTTCAGATACCCCAATCATCCCAAGAAGGAATCAAGCCAAAAACACCGGAACACCCAACTTATCCTCAGAACAAAATGCCAGCAAAATCATCTGGGATATGGAAGTGGAAAGAATGATGATTCATCCTCTTAAGATTTTCACCAAGGACTCTAATCATTAGGACAGAATTCCATTATGTCACAACAATCTTCATAAAGCTACCTGACCAATATTAGTCATACTTCTATTAAACGTATGACCCTTTCTATTATATCTATTTTAAGCCTCCACATCTCCGAAAATTCCCAAACCTACAACAACCCTGGTGAATTTCAATTTGTAGAATCAAGGATGAATCCTTTGCAGAAATCACTGAAATGCCAATGAAAACTGTCAATTTTTTCTACAACTAAAACACAATTCTTAAAAATGGCTATTCCTAGGAAGTAGAATTTAAGGAATATTTTAACTTTCTTTACACATTTCAGCTATTTATCTGAGGGCTATTTATCAAACATTCATCAAATACATAAGAAGCATGGTCCTATGTCAGAGTTAGGAGAGGGAGGAAAAGAAGAATCTCTCCCTTGTGGAGGATACAGTCTACATCTGCGCTCCCTAATGCTTTGCCCATTTAAAGTTTAATCAAGATTAAATAAAATTTAAAATTCTGTTTCTCAGTCCCACTAGCTACATTTCAAGTAGAAACACGCAGCTGGTGGCCATAGTAAAGGACAGAGGTGATTAGACAAGGCTGATCTAAAAGAATCCCTGATGCTGATTCAGAGCTTGGAAATAGAGAAAGGATCTGGGCAAGGTTTCTGGGAAGACATGCATCTGACATGGTTATTAAAGTGAGCATTCCAGGCTGGCTGATGACACACAACACATGCCACTGGCTTTCCCCTTGAACATCATGCAATACCAAAATTCCCAGGGCTATTCCCCAAATATCAAAAGCAAATTTTTCAAGGAAGCATAACAGAAAGAATTGGGTAACAGGCTTTGACTGTATTTTGCTAAAGTAAGATTAGATGAGAAAACTAGATTATAAAGTCCAATTAGGACCTCACTAAAAAGGAGGGGCAGAAAATGGAACTGGAGTTAACTGCTACATCATTCTGGAAATCTTTAACAGGTAAGCTAAACTAGGGATCAAGGGGACAAACGAAAGAATGTACCATGTTCATCCAAATACCCTTCAGTGGGAGAAATATTTCCCAATAATCGAGGTCAATAATTAAGGTGAAACTGCAGAGACACAGAGAGAAAAGAGAGCACACACACAAAACCAGCCTGGTAAAACTGTGTAACAATTTGCTACTTTCTAAGGGGCAGGTGTTTTTTTCTTACTCTCTTTTCTCTGAATCCACCTACATTACCTAAACACATGCTGCCCTCAGTTCCCTCATCTGTAAAGTGGGCACAGGAATAGTACCAGTACCTATTTCCGGGGTCTGTTAACGTGGATTCCTTGAGTGAATACATGTAAAGTGTATAAAACAGTGCCTAGCACATAGAAAGGACTAAAGAAGTATTGGCTATTATTACTGCAGGAGTCTCTGAGGACCTAGTTTCACTTGGTAGAGAGTAAAAGGATTTCCCTAGGGGTGAGCTCACAGGGGAGAGGGATATTGTATTGACTGTCATATTGGGAGGGGGGTTTTGAAAAGTCACATCTGTCCCAAGCTGAGTGAGCTACACAGACATCTTCTAACCATGTCCTATGGGCTATTATAACACCCAAAGCCATGGGGGACAGCTGCCAGAACTTCGTCAAGCTTTAGGATTTAGCTGTGGACCCCTGATATCAGGACTTAGGATATCAAAGTCCAGTTTTTTTCAAAAATCCATCTTGGCTTACCAGCTGGACTATTCTATCCTTCATTCAGGCATTAATTAGGCACCAGTGACAAGTTAGGCACTTTATGAGGAAAAGCGAAAAAAAAAAAAAATTCCTAGCTTTTTTTTTTTTTTTTAAAAAGAATTCCCTGGTGGTCTAGGGGTTAGTACTCGGCGCTTTCACTGCAGTGGCCCAGGTTCAATCCCCTGACAAGGAACTAAGATCCCACAAGCCATGGCAGCCAAAAAAAAAAAAAAGAAAAAAGAAAAAAGAAAAGAAGTAGTAGTAGAAGACAACTATTCTACTTCTAGGAATTTCTCCTCCAGGTACAATCTCACACGTGCAAAATGACATATATTCACGTTTCCCCTACGGCACTGACTGCAAAAGCAAAGAACTGGAAACAAATCCAATATCCATCAATAGGAGACTGGCTAATTACAGTATATCTGTGTACTGGAATACCACGAGGCTGTAAAAAAAGAACAAGGAAGCTTCCTTTGTGCTAACACTGAACATCTCCCAAAATATTAAGTGGAAAAAAGGAAGATGCAGAACAGTAATCATAGAATGCTACTATTCATGTAAACGGGGCGGGGGGTGCATGCATACTTCTATTTGCTTGTTTATATGTGCAGAAAGTATCTCTGGAAGGAAAAAAATATCTCCGGTGGAACACTGATGTCTCCAAAGGGGACAGGTGAGTGGGTGGCCGAGGAACAGGGATAAGGGAATAGTATGGGTGTTTTGTGACTGCTGATTCAGACATACAAACATATCACTACACACACAAAAAAGTGATATGTACAACATCACCAGCAAAGTGCTAATGGAACACAGCTGAGGAACAACCCCAGGAAGAAAGGTCTCAATAGTGTACACTTGAGAGGATGCTGAAGAATAAGCAGGAAATTCACCAATCAGAGGATAGGTAAGGGGAACTCTCAAGAGGAACCAGCTTCATCAAAAACACAGAGGCAGAGCTTCTCTGGTGGTGCAGTGGTTAAGAATCCACCTGCCAATGCAGGGGACGTGGGTTCGAGCCCTGGTCCAGGAAGATCCCACATGCAGCAGAGCAACTAAGCCCAGGTGCCACAACTGAGCCTGCGCTCTAGAGCCCGTGAGCCAAAACCACTGAGCCCACACCCCTTAGAGCCTGTGCTCCGCAATAAGAGAAGCCACCGCAATGAGAAGCCCGCGCACCGCAGCCAAGAGTAGCCCCCAATCCCTGCAACTAGAGAAAGCCCGCACAGCAACAAAGACCCAACACAGCCAAAAATTAATTAATTAATTAATTTTAAAAACACACAGACGCAGAAAAAGAGCAGAGCGTGTTCTGGAGACTGGGAAGGCACGATGGGCCAAAGCGTATAAAGGATTCCATAGAACACACTAGTGATCTGGACTTAATCTTACAGACCATAGAAAAGCACCAAAGGTCTTAAAGCAGGGGAGCAACAGTCAGGTTTTTGTTTAGTGCCTCCAGTGACTTGTCAAGAATAAACGAGAGAGGAAAGAATGAAGAGGACACCTTTGTAGGAAACTTCTGCAATCAAGCACAATACCCTACTTCTCGGAATTCCCAGTGGCACAAAGCACAGGGGATTTCGCTTAACTGGCTTGATACTCAACTAATCATTTGAGGATAACAAGCTCTATCAACTGAACACTTACTATATGCCAAACATTTTTCATACATTACCCCGGTTTCTCAAAACAACCCTGTGAGATAGCTATTAGTATCTTTACTTTACACATGAGAAAACTAAGGCTCAGAGAAGAGCTTAAGGTGACAATAAATGGAGGAACTGAGACAGGTATCTGTCTATTTAATACCTGTCCACATACTACTCGTGTTGGCCTGTGGAAGTTTTCTCCAGTCTATGTAAAAATGAGAATTAGAAACATACACCTACATAGTCCACGTAAAGCTGCCAACTTCCTTAAAAATGGCTACCTTTTGGGAATTTCCCGGCCGTCCAGTGGTTAAGACTCTGCGCTTCCACTGCAGGGGTCCCTGGTTGGGGAACTAAGATCCCGAAAGCCTCGTGGCCAAAAAAGAGAAAATGGCTGTCTTCTATTCTAATAGTGGGTCCTTTTTCTTCAAGGAAATAACGGTGAGTAGTTTCCCTTTCTTTCTATTTTTTTAATGTCCTCCCTGACGAAACTAAAAATTGGTAAATTAATATTTTTTTTTCCCCACCACCATATTGTCAACTGGTCTGTAAAAGCCAAGTCTGGAACTACTGCACTAATAATGACATTACAGAGCATTTACCATGACGCAGGCATGATCTTAAGCTTCTTAAATACACTATCAGTTTTAATTTGCACAGTGACCCTATGAGTAGACACTATTATATGCCCCTTTTTATAGATGAGGTGCCTGAAGGCACCAAAGTTTAAGTGTGTTGTCTGAGGGTGCAGAGCAGACAAGAGGTGGTGGGACTGGGACTCGACCCGAGGCCATGCATCATGATGGGAGAAAGAGTAACTGAGGCCTCAGCGCTAACACTGAATACTAAACAGACCTCAACAACTGCTACTTGGCCTATGACCTGCAACATTTAGATGTGTGAGACCCTGCTGAGACCCTAAAATTGGCTGCTACCTGGGGTGAGTTACAAGATTACAGATCAATAGCATGTGCTGTTCTACTGATTCAAAACTTCATCAGGCTTCCTCTAACATGCTGGCCTACCTAAACAGTTTAATTAATCAAACTGTGCTTTTTCATCCTCCCAGAAAACTGAAAGACTGTCCAATGTTACAGAATTCCACATCCACTGTTGGCATTTAGTTCTCCAAAAAAAATGTGGACACAAAAAGCCTTTGTAGCAGGCAGAATAGGTATTTAGGCCCATTTTATAGACAAGAACTCAAGATAAATGACTTGTCCAAGGTCACAAAGTTGGTAAGAAGCAAAATGAAAACGGCAGAAAGGGTTTTTAAAGAAGTTTCTTGAAGAAACCCAAGAATCTAAGGACTGAAAGATTCCAGAGACTTTATTTTTCCTGGTTTCTCTCAAAAAATCGTATCTTTAATTCAACGAATACTGTGCTCCTATTGACGTGTTCTAGGACAAATGTGATGGGTTCACAGAATAAACGGGGAAACAAAACAAAAAAACCCTGTGGAGCCTCCAAGCTACTTTGCAATTTCTTCCTCAGGTCTAAATGTAAACCCCTCACACTGCAAATGAACATCAGGTCTTCGATGCTCTCCCTCGTGAAAGAAAGAATGACCAATAAATGAACAGGTATATGTGTGTGCAAATGTCCTGTTAGTAACAACAATAAAAACAAAGAAGGTAAAATTTCTAATTTCCAAATTATTCCGTATTCAAGATAAAACATGGACCACTTTCTTTCTCATAATAAGATGATATCTGTCTTCCTAGTCAACGCATTCTTGTGTTGAAATGTTAAGTCGCACTTAATTCTTTAAGATAAGATCGGGGAGAAAAAAAAATCAGGCCACTGGCCTTCTAAATTTTTTACTTTCTGGTACAGAAACAGGGTGTTCCTTGTGTCACCTGTAAGGGAAGAATTGCTTTTGTTTTACAAATGGCATATAAACTCTCAGAGAGGAGGAGGCATGTTCTGTACAACTGGTACTCTAAACAGTGTAGACACCCAAACACTGGTTGAATGGGGAGGAAAAGGAAAAAATAAAACTTGTCTACCTACACCTCTAGCCTTTGGAGCTCAGAGAACCAATCTGTTCCCTCTTCTGCTTAACAGTCCTTAATTATTTAAGTTATTTAAATATTTAAGTAAAATTAATCAACTACATTAAATAAAATTATTTAAATCTGATCTAAAGAATTTTTTGGCCCATAAAAGGGACGATATAACTAGTTCCATGTCCATTCCTGATTTTGACCAAGAAAAGGAAAAAGTAATGTACTCATGGCTCCTTTAAAACAAGCACGGTTGGGGTGGGGAACACCTTGGTATAGCTACAGCTATCAGCCATGAAGTAGACTTTTATCTTCCTCATTTCTGGGGTAAAATCAGTTCTGTAAAGTGTACAGCACACCAGAGAAAGTGGCAGAAAGCAGGGGCTCCAAGCAAAGGCTCTGTACCAGACTGCCTCAGGGACCTAACAGCCCTGTGGCCTTGGGTAAGTTCCCTCAGGAAGCCTCAGCTCCCTCACTAGAAAATGAAATATCACCCACCTCAGAGCAGAGGATTACCGCGGGGAGAATATGAGCGAACACTCAGGAGTCTCCTGGTACTCAGTAAGCATACTGCTGTTATTAACTGGTAATACTGCTATAATTTATAATTCAATTATTGTGCTAAGAAAGGGTAACTGCCTTACCTTCAAAGGTACTAGAGTCCAACAGACCTCACTATTACTAATTTCTTGCTTTTCAGCTCAATTTTTCCTTCATGTTTTCAAGAAAAAACAAACAATACAACTGCTATGTCAAAAAAAAAAATTGTTTAACCTTTTTTTCCTCTGAATCAAAAACAGTAAAATCATGGAAAATGGGAAAACTCAGAAAAAAAAAATTTAATCACTCGAAATTCTACAACATAGAGATAAATACTAACAGCACTTTGGCATACTTCTTCCATTTTCCCATATATGTTTTTAAATAACTGGAACCACACTGTTTATAGTTCTATGTCCTGCTTTTTTCTCATACTTAGTTTTATTTTGTGTGCACTTTCCCATGTCAAGAATTCTCCAAAAACATCCTTTTTACATGACTCCAGACTTTTCCATAAAGTGACCATTCCCTTAAAGTTAAAACATTTAGACTGCTTCTCTTCTTTCCAGTACACATCACTATAATTAACATCTTTGTATAAAATCTTGGTCCTCATCTCTAGTTTTTGGTCCATATAGATACCTATAACTAGATCAAGGATTGTGTCTCTTAAAACACTGCCACACCGCTTTCCAGAAAGTTCACACCAGTTTGCGTGCCTGACAGTCCCATCATGATGTCACAGCAGTGACCATATCTATTTCCTTTCAATTCCAAGTAAACAGAGACCCAAAAACTGGAATTACAACACAAATAGGAAAGATCTGTTATTACAAGATGCTTTCGACACTTGTCATTTGTACGAGATCACTATTATCCCATTCATTATCAGGTATATGACCTCGAACAAACTTGGAAAAGTTATAAATATGATCCTACACATTCACATTTGTATATTGAAGTCATGACTGAAGTGCCTTACAGATAGACTCTCAAACAGTTTCCAACTTATGAAGAATTGTGTGAAAAGGAAATCATGCCCCATCATATGAAAAAGGGGTCTGTACAAGATGTAGAAAATTCAGAAATGTACACTTAAGATTTATGTACTTTTCTACATGTAAGTTGCTCCTTAATTAAAAAAAAAGTAAACAAAAAGAAAAAACGTTAAGGGAATCTGTACATAAGAAATATGTATTCCCTGTATATACACATATAACATCAAATCACAACTACTTTAACTCAACTGGCCATTTTTAAGCCTTCATGGCTGTTGACCAATACTAGGCATATGCCATAACCCACTCCCGCAGCAGTCAGCGTCCTTTTTCCTCATTTATCAACGGTTTTATGTGCATTCCTCAACTGACTGACCAATCAGTGGAAGAAATTTCCTATAGGTCAGCAGCATTAAAATATTCAATGGTATCAGCCCGTTAAAAATGATATTACAAAAGCAGCATCTAGGGCTTCCCTGGTGGCGCAGTGGTTGAGGATCTGCCTGCCAATGCAGGGGACACGGGTTTGAGCCCTGTTCTGGGAAGATCCCACATGCCGCGGAGCAACTAGGCCCGTGAGCCACAGCTACTGAGCTTGCGCGTCTGGAGCCTGTGCTCCGCAGCAGGAGAGGCCGCGATAGTGAGAGGCCCGCATACCACGATGAAGAGTGGCCCCCGCTTGCCGCAACTAGAGAAAGCCCTCGCACAGAAACGGAGACCCAACACAGCCAAAAGTAAATTAATTAATTTAAAAAAATTTAACAACATACACGTACAAAGTTTAAAAATGAAAATAAAAATGACTGGCCAAAATATTTAAAAAAAAAAAAAAAAAAAGCAGCATCTACCAGTCTTCCACCTAAAAACTTAATAAGCACTTCTGAAAAATAAAGACCTAGAAATACTTTTTTTATTCCCCAATAAATTTATTTATTTATTTATTTTTGGCTGCATTGGGTCTTCGTTGCTGCTTGTGGGCTTTCTCTAGTTGCAGAGAGCGGGAGCTATCCTTCACTATGGGGCACGGGCTTCTCATTGCGGTGGCTTCTCTTGTTGCGGAGGACGGGCTCTAAGCACATGGGCTTCAGAAGTTGTGGCACACGGGCTCAGCAGTTGTGGCACATGGGCTTAGTTGCTCCGTGGCATATGGGATATTACTGGACCAGGGCTCGAACCTGCGTCCCCCACATTGGCAGGCGGACTCTTAACCACTGCGCCACCAAGGAAGTATAAGACCTAGTGCCACTTTTAATCACCAAGCATTTAGGTACACTACTCCCAGTGACACAATTCCCTTGAAGTGAAAGCCACTCTAGCTGAAGATGCTGATTTCAAGAATCTAATAATCTTGTATTAATGCAGTGCTGACTTTCATTTGTACACAATCAATTTGTTACTGAACAAAGAATCCTTTTTAATTGCCCATGGCAATTAACAGTAATCATTTTCCTTGTCTTATTCCTAAGCAGTGCAGGCTGCAATAGATGAAGCCTCGGTTTTGACCTTTCTTTTAAATGGAGATGGGAAGAAGTACAATGCAACAATATTTTTTTTACACTTCAGGAGGCTATTAGCTGGAGCTGGAAAACACTCTCTCACCCCAACATTATTTAATAACTTTCTGAATTGAAATTTTTTTTAAAAAGTATTATAGGGAGCTCCACACAAACAAGTCAAGGGGCAAAGTATATTTTTATCTATACATTTGTAGTTGTCTAGAGAGTTTTCTCAGAAGAAAATCAATTAAGAGCTATTCAGATACTTTTCTATTTGCCAAAGAAAATATAGATTTTTTTTTTCTTGGCTGCGCTGGGTCTTCGTGGCTGTGCGCGGACTTTCTCTAGTTGCTTCGGGGGGGGGGGGCTACTCTTCGATGCGGTGCGTGGGCTTCTCATTATGGTGGCTTCTCCTGCTGCAAAGCACGGGCTTCAATAGTTGTGGCGCACGGGCTTACTTTCTCCCCTGCATGTGGGATCTTCCTGGACCTGGGATCGAACCCATGTCCCCTGCATTGGCAGGCGGATTCTCAACCACTGGGCCACCAGGGAAGTCCCAAAATATAGATTTAAGGCCATAACGTGACCAAACATTTCCATCTTATTTCTGTTAGACAAATTTGCTTACAGTTTTGTTACACCTGGGTGTGAATCCAGGTCAGAAATAAAATGCTCAACTTCTTCAATATGCTGACTAGAAAGACAAGCTGGTACTTGTGGCTGTGGATTCCTTTTAAAATACTGTGATATGGAACCTAATGTGTGTTCAGTCTCTGAATATGAAAATCTTTAAGATTAATATGGGACTGCCTCCAAAGCAGCTAGAAATTAATAATAGTCTATTGAACATTTACTTCCCTCACCCCACCCCATATTATATATATAGTTAATTGTTTATAACTGACTATGAATTCCTCCATGGATTAGAAGTACAGCTTATTCTTACATCCCAGACAGGCAAGGCAGTCTAATAAAATAAACACAAATTTTAGAATCAGACAGACATGGATTTATAACATAGCCCTAGCATCTATTAGCTGTGTAGCCCTGGTCAAGACGCTTACGATGTATGTGTGTATGTATGTATAGGGATTAAATGCTGACCAAGAGGGCATGCCATCTAAGAGTTTCAAGCCTAAAAATAGCCACTATGGTCAGTGTACACATCTTCCCAACTCCCCCCTTCCCCCACCAAAAAAAAAAGTCTTTGGCACCAGCTTGGCTTCAATCAGCATGTATGTAGTGGGGGCCTACTATGTACAAGATATTTTGCTAGGTATGATGGGAAATAATGGGAACCAACTGGTATAATCCCTTCATTTTTCTAATGAAGAAACTGTAGCCCAGAGAAGTGAAAATGATTTGGCCAAAGTCACTCAGCTAGTAAGCAGCAGAGCCAGGGCTAGAACCCAGGTTTCTTCTTTATCAATTCAACATTGTTTACGCCATAGGAAGCTGCCTCTCAATTGTTCAAGTTTGATTACCAAACGCAAATATTACAATAGTGACTAGCAAGAAAACATTTTCCAAATAAGAAGGCAGACACTAGGAGAGCAAAAAAAGTATGAGGGTAGGAACTTCCCTGGTGGTGCAGTGGTTAAAACTCCACGCTCGCAATGCAGGGGGCCCAGGTTCGATCGCTGGTCAGGGAACTAGATCCCACGTGCATGCCGCAACTAGGAGTTTGCAAGCCACAACTAAGGAGCCCATGTGCCACAACTAAGATCTGGTGCAACCAAATAAATAATTAAAAAAAAAAAAAAGTATGAGGGCTTTCCTGGCAGTCCAGTGATTAAGACTCTGCCCTTCCACTGCAAGGGGCGCAGGTTCAATCCCTGGTCAGGGAACTAAGATCCCGCATGTCATCCAGCACAGCCAAAATAAATAAATTAATTTTTAAAAAAAGTATGAAATACCTATAGATGCATAATACAACATCACAACTGCCACAAATTTCATAAAATGAAAATGCTCATTTCAAAAAGGATGAAGGAGATAGGCAAGTCTGGCTACTTTTGACTAAAATAAATATTACTTTCCTGTGAGGATGCTTCATGGCTGGTTCTCTGCTAATGTATCAACTTAATGGTGTCTCTTAACATCAGCGAAGCAAATAAATGAAGACTAGACTGACAGATGCCAAGTATTATTTTCAAGAATTCTTCATAGATGAAGCCTGATAAAGCATAGTATCAAAAATTAAATTGAAATAAACTTTCAGGAAGATGAACATGAATGATTTGTTTGCATTTCTTAATTCCAGCATTCAAGTGCTATTCAGAACACTGCTATTTGAGAGCCTAGGTCAACAATGACTCAGCTTGAAAAATTCCATATTGTTTTTAAGAGGTATATGGTTTTAGTTATGTAGTTAATACAGTCTGGATGCCCCTTTCTCCCCAAATTATAAACTAATCTTCATGTGAATGCCTGAAAAAGAGGCAAGTGTTTATTTTATTGTTGAAAAAGCATACAACAAAGGTAATTCAATTCATTTCACCGCATCCCCTGAGGAAAGAGCCCCCCCACTGCCTGGCCCGTTCTGGGTTACGGGATTTGATGGGGGGGGGGTGGGGGGGTGCAGTGGTTAAGTGTAGCACCAGGAGCCCAGTCCCAGTCCCAGCTTTGATGTGGTATGTGATCCAGGACGAGAATCTACAATCAGAGCTGAATGGCACACAAGACTTCAGGCTACGAATGTGAAGCCCAGAGAGGTAAAGCACTCTGTCCAAGTGTCCCTCTAATTAGGTTAAGGCCTAGACCAGAAGGTCTCCTACCCGTATGCCCATTACTTTTTCAACTATGACAGGAAGCCTGTCAGCATGCCCCTTGCAAGCTTTCCATTTCCCCAACTGTAAATGAGGAGGCTAGACGAGGCACACTGAGCTTCAAGCTGTTGTTCCAAACCCAACGGTTTTCTGCTGGTCACCTTCCCTCTTCAAGCAGAGAATCTCCAAGTTTATCTATTTCATATAGTGTGGAAAAGAAATTTTAAACGACTGAACTGGATGATAAATAAAACGTCACAGTGACTGAGTACGTTAACACACTGTTTAGACTGCCAGTTGGTGAATGACAAGAGTCAAAGCAGATCACAGGAAGGCCCTACAAGAGACCTAACACCTCTCAGAACACCACAGCAGACGAAGAGGGGAAAGCAGACAAGACTAGAGGGAAACAGACAACTTAGTCTCATCTTTTCAATCTCCAACTATATTGACCTGATGTGTTTCCTCATCACATACAGACTAACCAAACACCTATGAGGCTGTAGTTTACAGTCACCTATGCAACCCTCACTCCTCCCAGACTGTCCTTTGTCAAAAGTCACCATTAGGCCCATGGATCTGCACAAGGACAATTTGCATGTGTCCAGTATCAAGAGGATTTCTGATCTTTTTATTGTCCTAAATCTTTGGCCTTCATCATGGCAAGAAAAAAGGGGCAGAGGGTAAGGGAGGGGGGACACAGCCAAAAAGAAAGGCTAGTATAAAAAAAGACAGAAACTTTAATCAGGCCAGTAATACAAAGATTTTCTAGGCAGGGCAAGAGCCCTTGAAGACCTATTACTAGGTCGAAAACAGTCGTCTACAGCCATCCCCCACTCCACACCCCACCCCCAACTGGCACATTAAATGTTCCAGAAGGCCAAGGCTACCACCTCAGATTTCTGTAGCACCCAATTCCTTCATGAAAACAAATGTTGATACAGGAGTTGGAGCCTCTGCTACCATCAGAGAAATCTGACAAGCTCTGGAACATCAGTTACCAGTTTAGGAAGAAAAATCAGCTCTTTGTTCTTCTGTCTCCTCTCTTCCTATTATGTAAACGTAAGCTTTGGGCACGCAGAAACTTTCTATGCTGCCAGTGGTGTTAAAACCCTGGAACACGAATTTAAGCAGTACTGCATACACAGTTGTTTTTATTCTTAATTAGCTGCCACTTCCACGTTAAGAATAAAAAACAAAACAACTATTTACACCAACATGAGGAACATAAACTCAAACAAATTCAGAGAATTAATCATGGTTCACAAGGCCAAAACTCAGAAGTGAACAGAAACTAACAGAAATAAACCAAAATTCTTAAAGTCAATAATGGTGAAGACAAATGCCACAGATAATTAAAATTACCAGACTCTGCTTGTCACAAAACTTAAAGTCCTAAAAACTTAGAAACTAAAGGAGCCATATGGATCTACTACCCAGCCGCCCTCACCGTCTCACATACAAATGCCCTAACATTTGATGAGTCAATGGTTCAATTCTGTAGATGACAGTGAATGTTTTTTATTTCACATGCATTCACACAGAGCTATTCTAAATAAGTGCTGAAGTAAACAAAGTTTGATTATAGCTCAGTTAAGAAATAAAGTCCTTCCTGTAAACGCTCCTTCACAGCTTGATGGCTGCTTTAACATGCAATTGCCCTAGGCCACAGGGGGGAAAAAAATCAGGCTTTTGATTTACTTAAGAAATAAAATAAATAAACCTAGAACATGCAAAAGCTTCCTTCTCCCAAGGTAAGGAAGGAAAATGTTTGTCTGGTTTTCTGTAAAAACCACCTCTTCCTCTGAATGAATTTACTAAACCCCACCCCCAACATGAGATCACTAAAGCTCAAGGAAAAGGCAGCAAAGGTACATTTCGCAGGTAATAAACCAAAAACCCAATCATATCAGACAGTTCCTGGCACCCATTTCTCACTCTACCAAATCAGGGCAGTCAAAAGGCTGGAGGAGGGCTTCCCTGGTGGCGCAGTGGTTGAGAGTGCCCAGGTCCGGGAGGATCCCACATGCCGCAGAGCGGCTGGGCCCGTGAGCCATGCGCTCCGCAACAGGAGACGCCACAACAGTGAGAGGCCCACGAACCGGGGAAAAAAAAAAAAAAAAAAGAAAAAATTTAAAGAAGGCTGGGGGAGCGTCAGGGTCCACCCACATACTCCTGGTACAGCAATGAGCCCCCTCCCTTTCCCAAACATAGATCTACCTATAAGGGTTCAACTCCTGTGGCTGGGAGCGCCTGCAATGCCAGAGGGCAGAAATCTAAGTGACACTTGGCACTCTGTTTCAACAAACAACTGCAAAGAGCTTTCCAAACCCAGGCCCTCACCATTTTGAAGACCAGGAAGCTGAATCCTTCCTGGGGCAGAGGTGAAAAAGAAATAAGCCCACTTTCCACCACCCTTCCCAAAGGGCACAAAGCAAACCAGAGGCCATTAGGGAAGGCAAGACTGGCAGCTTCTGCAGACCCACAGCAGTAAACAGCAAGTGCGACCACAACCCCCGGTGGGACTGGGGGAGAACTGGCATTTCCCCAGCCGAAGGTAAAACAAATATGACTTGTCAGCTGGAAAAAAACAAAAGCATACTCCTAAACTCTCCCAAAGGGTGCTGGCTTGGAGGTGAAGGGGGGAGAGGGTACAACTGTCTCAATAGCTCAGAGAAGGAGGGAGGGAAAGTGAGAAAGAGAAGACAGACCTGTGAGCAGCTGCACTCTCCTTTTCCGAAGGACACACAACTGCAAAGCCCAGGGGCCTGGAGGGGCTGGGGAGCAAAATGGGAGCGGGAAAGAAGGCGGGGCAGTGGAAAGGAGACCTACACCCACCACCACTAACCTTGGCAGAAATGGGGGAGATGGGGGGGACACTCCCAGACTCGAGAGCAGTAACCAATCAACCAGCCCCCACCTATTTACTCAGATCTCACAGGATCCCTCGAGATAAAACCCTCAGGGTCAGAGAGCTGAGCGAATCTGCAGTCTAAACCTGAGCTGCAGAAGCCGAGGCCCAACCCAGCCCCTTCCCCTCCAAAGCTGAGGGATGGAGACCAGAGAAAGGCATGCCTGAAGAAGGGAAGCACCCAGTGGGAATGGGCAGGTCAAGCAGGGGAGCTGGGAGAGGCAAACCTGATAGGAACTAAATGGGAAGAGAAGAAGCCTAGCAAGATACAAGGGGAAAGAAAAGATGGAGAAAGCAAGGCAATGAAGAACAGATCTGGGAGAGGGGTCACAAAAGGGAGGGAGACTCTAGCCCAGAACTGAGATAGCTCTAAGAGGAAGCTGGGGTGGGGGGAGTGACAGGTAGGAATGATTGGGAAAACATCTCTATACTGGGCAGAGCAGGGGGAAGGAGACTCAGTAAGGGGGTAAGAGGTAGGGGAAAAAGGGGAGGACAAATACGAGGAAGGAGAGAGTGGAGGTTGAGAGCTGAATCAAAATGGTGGGGGGATAGAAGATCAGGTGGAAAACTTGGAACTGAGAGGCAACAGAGGTGCGAGGCAGTCGCAAGATGACCAGAGTTAAAGAGGACCACACCGAGAAGGGACAGCAGTAAGAATTAAAATGGGTCCAAAAAATAGGTGGACAAGTGGACAGCTCCAAAAGGGGCAGAGCTGTGAGGAAAGCATTAAATAGAGAGGATGGGACGGAACTGAACAAATGAAAGAGCAGGTGCAAAAAGGACTGGGGGCAAGTCTGAGGTGCAGAATGGGAAGGGAAGGGGGTGATGGATCAGAGACAAGTTATCGACGGTTCAGTGAGGTAAAGGACAAATCTAAGAAGGACCAAAATGAAGAGGACAGGACTTGGAGAAAGAGGCTGGAAGCGGGTCTTACACAGAGAAGTACTGAAGGGGAGACAGGTCAAAGGAAGCCGAAGCAAATGAATGGAACCGCTCAAAAGAGGGCCAATAAGGAGGTGGGGAAGAGAGGAAACAGCAAGGAGAACGCTGGGGTAGAACTGGGGACTGCAGGGCTTGAGGCTGCGGAGAGGCTGAGTTCGGGAGAAAGGTCAGAGAAGTGAAAGGCAGAAACGAGAGAGCTGCAGGGTCAGAGAAGGGGGAGGAGGCTGCCTCATGGAAGGCAAAGTCGGAAAGCAAGCAGGCTGGAGGGCACAGCAAGATCTGAGATTGGATGAGGGGCAGAGTGGGGAGGCAGAAAGGTCTGGAAGAGAGGAAAGGCTCTGAATGGCAGACGGGAGCAAGGTCTGAGCAGGGGAGGAGGCAAGCATGGTGCATCGGAGTCCGAGAGGGGGCAGGGAACTGAACTGAGGCAGACGAGGGTCAGAGAGTCCAGGGGTATGGCGGGGGGAGCAGGTTTTGTCAGCAGGCAGTAGGGCCCAAGAGGGACGTGGAATTAAGTCCAAGGAGAAGACCTGGGAGCAGCAGTGCCAAGACGAACAGGGTTTGGATGAATCACCAAGGAGGTGGAACCGCAGGTCCTAGAGGGACAGCTCCTGGCGGTGAAACAGCGGAGGGTAACAGAAGATTGGGTCAAAGAAGGGGGCAGATCCAGGGTGGTGAGAGCGGAATCGAAGAAGGCAGAAGAATCACGAATCTCAAAGTGCGGGTCCAGAATTAAGGGATGCGGAAGGGTCACTGAGAAGGTGGATCCCTTGAGCACTGCAGTCTAGGAGGGGCGAAGGGCATCACTGAGGGGCGGAAGAGGGAAGGGGGAGGCGCAGAATTGGGAGCAGAGTTGGGGGGGAGGCCGAGGTAGACACCGAGATCCCAAAGGGTTGGAGGGCGGGGATTCCTGCGGCCGCCGCTCCCGCGCGCGCTCCCCCTCGCTGCTGCGCGTGCGTGGCGCGGGGACCGTTGCAGGGGGATAACGGCCCGTGAGGGCGCGCCGCGAGGGGATAACCGGCGCGTGGCAAAGGAGAAGCGAGAGCGCGTGCGCGCCCGAGGGACTCACTGCCACTGCATCGGCCGCGTCCAGGGAACGGGCGCGGAGGACGCAGTGCGCGTGCGCCCCCAAGAAATGCCGCTAGTGCGGTGGCTGCGGCTCGAGACAGAGCGCGAGGCGACCCGCGACCGGGCAGAGGACTGGGGTGACCAAGTGCGCGTGCGCAGGAGGGGGTGCCAGCCGCCGCGGCTACTCGCACGAGGCGGAGGGAGTGGTCCTCGAGAGGCGCGCGCACCCTTGCGCGCGCCAGTAGCAGCCGAAACCCTCCTCGCCCTGGCTCTTGGAGAAAGCGGGAGGAGACAGGCATGGCCCAGCTTTGGGGGCGGGAGCGAAGGGCGCGATCCCGCTCGCGCGGGACCTGACCAGCCAATGAGAGGTAAGGGGCGGTGGGTTTGCCGCGAGCTCAGCCCCGGGGAAAACGGAGGAGGAGAGAGGGAGCGACGTAACTTGGGGCGGTGGGGCGGGGCTGAGGAGGAGGGAGCGCACCCAGTGGAGGAGTTGATTGGGGAACACGAAGAGGCGTGGCCCGCCTTAGCCCAATAGGAGCCTCAATTCGTCGATCCGGAAGAAGGGGCGGGGCTGAGGAGCGCGTGCTCTTTTTCCTGGCAGAGAAGAAAATCTGCAGGTAACGAGTGCCTTATTACAACTTGCTTTGGGTTCTGTGATCGCCTGATCCCGGAAGAGGCGCGAGGGCCTGGTCCCGCATGCAACCCTGGCCTCCAAGTCGGCATTGTGTAAATGACTGCAAATCAAATGTCAGTTCGAGAGCCCGGAGGGGAAAGAGTAGTGATGGGAAGGGGCACCGCTGTAACCCCTGAATTCCTCTAAACTGAAGAGGGGTTCCTCTGGGACCCCTCCGGAAGTACGGGTCTTGGAAGATGAGCGTTCTGGGAGCCCAGTCAATATTCAAGGAATTCATGAAGAAAAGCTATGCTTCTTATTGCATTTTTCATTTCTTTACTCAGTCTCCTCATCTAAAAAATGGAATGATAATCTTAGCTCTTTAGTAAGGTTTGCAGGGAGAATTAAATGAGTTCTATTTGTAAAGCGCTGAAAATCATGCCTTACTCTATAAACGTTGATAAATAAAATTACATGCGCTCAAGTTTTGTTTTGTTTTTGAGGTCATATCTCAATGCTTTTTTAAAAAATTGAAGTGTGGGGCTTCCCTGCTGGCTCAGTGGTTAAGAATCCGCCTGCCAATGCAGGGGACACAGGTTCGAGCCCTGGTCCGAGAAGATCCCACATGCCGCGGAGTAACTAAGCCCGTGCGCCACAAGTGCTGAACCTGTGTGCCACAACTACTGAAGCCTGCACGCCTAGAGCCTGTGCTCCGTAACAAGAGAAGCCCTCGCACTGCAACAAAGAGTAGCCCCCCGCTCTCAGCAACTAGAAAAAGCCCGCACACAGCAACGAAGACTCAATGCAGCCAAAAAATACGTAAGTAAATTAATCTATAAAAAAGTAAAATAAAATGAAATTGAAGTGTGCTCAAGTTTTAAAGCATCCCATCAAATAAAGGTTTTCTGATTACTGATGACGGTCGTTTCCATTGACTCCCTTTTTTTTTTTAATTTAACACTTTTAATGCATGAAATTTGATTTTTAGATGCTCGTGACTTGTTTTCTGGGGGGGCGCCCCACGTGGCATGCGGGATCCTAGTTCCCCTAGCAGGGATCCAACCCGTGCCCCCTGCAGTGGAAGCGGGAGTCTTAACCACTGGAAAGCCAGAGAAGTCCCCATTCATGACTTTTTTTAAAGTTTGTTTTTAGTGCTGTGGGCTAAACAAATCCAATGCGTGGGCCAGATTTTCTTTAGGTGCCACTGCAAGCCCTGGTTTGTAAGTGATTTTGAGATCTATCACTTGAGAACACCAGAAAAACGGGAGAAGGGACATCGGATTCCCCTACTTCAAATTAATACATGTTCATAACTCCAGTGCCGTATTCTAGGTCCTTCCAATCTTGGGAAATTTTTGAACTGGCAGCACCTAGAGAAGAGAGAAGCCTGGGCTCACTCTGGATCCAGATGCCCCTCTCCCCTTCTTTTGGAGCCCATCGACCCTGTCTTATCATTCAGGTCTCACTCGAAGTCACTTCCTCAGGGTGGCCTCGCAGATTTGGCCTAACCCTCATATTTTTATAAAAATGGGCACTTTATGCTAGGCAACATTCTAAAGCACTTTAAACATATTAACTCACTTAACCCTCAGAACACCTTACAAGTAGGTTAGAGTTGTTATTCTGCTAAACTAAGGCACAAAGAGGTTACACAGCTAGTGAGTGGCAGATGTGAGATTCAAACCCAGACAACTGGGGTCAGATAGCTGCACACCTAGTACTTCTTCACAGCACTCCATCAGGGGTTGAAGTTCTGTATTGGTATCACCATTTTTCTTTCTTTCTTTTTTTTGGCTGTTGGGTCTTTGTTGCTGCACGCGGGCTTTCTCTAGTTGCGGAGAGCCGGGGCTACTCTTCATTGCGGTGCGCGGGCTTCTCAGTGCAGTGGCTTCTCTTGTCGTGGAGCACGGGCTCTAGGCGCGCAGGCTTCACTAGTTGTGGTATGCGGGCTCAGTAGTTGTGGCACATGGGCTTAGTTGCTCCGCGGCACATGGGATCTTCCCGGACCAGGGCTCAAACCCGTGTCCCTTGCATTGACAGGCAGATTCTTAACCACTGCGCCACCAGGGAAGTCCCTGTTATCACCATTTTATGTGTGAGCCCTTTGAAGGCAGGAATTCTGGCTAGTTCCTCAGTCTGGAAAATGGCCCACAATAAATAATTGCTAATGAATAAATGAATGAATCTAATTCTAAACAAAGGGATGATGGCTGGCACTGCAGGCATGGTAACCAAGACACAGTCCTTGTTTAATGACTAACTTTTTTCCCTCTTTCAGATACTAGCTCAGATGTCCCCTCTTCCGGGAGGCCCTCCCTGAGGCCCTGCCAGTCTCCCTCTAGGCTTCCACAGCACCTTCGGGTCCTCCAGCCAAGCCCTGACCACCCCTGGGTTGTTCCCCTATACTGATAGGTCTCTCTATCCCACTGGACTGTGAGCCCCATGAGGACAGGGTGGGGGTGTCCCTATCAGCGTTGATGTTCCTAGCACAGGTCCAGGCACAAGGCAGGGCCTCAGGCAGTGTTTCCCTGGATGAATGAAGGGAACCATCAAGGAGGGCCTTCCCAGCTCTGCATCTCTTTCCAGTGCACAAGAGGGCGGGTGTTAGTTGAGCAAGCCAACCACAGGAAGCAGGCTTCTCTGGGGGCAGCCGCCTCCACGCACTCGGCTAACCTCCACTCCAGGATAAATAGACAAGCGAGTAAACAATTAGCTGACAGAGAGAGGTGCCGACTGCCGGCCTAGGCCACTGTCAAGATTTCCCAAGCATGGACTGGGAAATAGCTGGGACTGGAGGTCACACCAACCGTGGAGCTGGAGTAGGTGTGAGGCGGGACCTGGGGATCTGGATCCGCATCGGGGAGATGCACAGGCAGAAAAATCCACAAAAGAGTTCTGCAAAAAGGGTGGAGGTGCTGGGGCATATTCTCTCTCCACTCCTCAGAGTCAGAAAGAATCAGAGGGTGGGGACCAGGTCTCAGCTTGACCAAGGAGTCGGTGAGCTCACAGCGCCGCCTACAAACCGAACTGAGGAAGCTGCAGCTAGCTGATGCTGCGGCTGTTATGTCAAAGAGAGGTGAACTCTTCCGCCATTGGCCGGAAGAGCAGCCAATCACGAGGAAGGAATGGGAGGCGGGGATGCCTAGGCTCAGTGCAAAATTCCAGCGCCTGGCCAGTGTTTGACACGTAGTGGGCACACGCTAAATGTCTGATGGAAGGATGGATGATGAACCTCCCAATTTTTATAAACTTTAAAAATGGAGGGAATTCCCTGGTGGTCCAGGAGTTCGGACTCCGCGCTTCCACTGCAGGGGGCACGGGTTTGATCCCTGACGGGGGAACTAAGTTCCCTCATGCTTCGTGGCACAGCCAAAAAAAGAGAGAGAGAGAGAGAAAGAGAGAGAGACCATTAAAAAAATAATTTAATAAAATAAAATAAAACATGCACACCGAGAAGTGCACAAATCACAAGTGTACAGCTCGATGAATATTCCAAGAGAACACGCCCTTGTAACCAGCACCCAGATAAAAAAACAGAATGTGACCAATCTCTGAGAAGCCCCCCAACCCTGTCCCCTTCCAGTCACTCCTCTTCCCCCTACAAGAAGACCCCCTATCCTGATTTCTATGCTTATTTTAGTTTTAGTTTTGCCTGTTTTAATTCTTTACATAAACGGAATTAAGTGGTCTCTTTTGATCAACATAATTTGTTGGATTTATCCACGTTACTTTGTGTAAATGGAGATTGTTCATTCTCAGTGCTGTGTAGTATTCTACTGTGTGAAGAATCCACGATGTATTTTTACATTCTATTGTTGGTGATCATCTGAGTAGTTTCCACTTTTTGGTTATTATGAACAGCGCTGCTATTAACAGTCTAGAACATGTCTTTTGGTAAATATTTATACTCATTCCTGCTAGGTATGTACATGAGAGTGAAATTGCTGGTCACAGGGTGTGCATGTGTACTTCAACCAGTTTCCCAAAGTGGATGCACCTATTTACATCCCCAGAGACATGTAGAAGAATTTCAGCTGCTCCACGTTTTCCCAAACACTTGATATTGTCCATCTTTTTAACTTTGGCCATGCTAATGGCTGTGTAGTGGTATCCAGTTGTGGTCTTAATTTGTCTTATCCCATTGATGAATGAGGTTGAGTATCATTTCATATATACATGAACCATTTGAATAGCATCTTTTGTGAAATGCTGTTCAAATCTTTTGCCCACTTTCAATTGTGTTATGTATTCTTTTCATTATTCTATTACCAATAATACATGAATTTCTTGTGCTTACAAAATTTTAAAATACACCAGATAAGATGAAGTCTCCTTGGACAACACAACCCCATCCCCTCGCCTTTCGAGAAATGTGTTTTTTTCCAGACTTCTCTATATAGTTGCCTGAATGCACACATTTTGTTATGTGACTGCATATGAACTAGCTGATTTTTCCCCAATCAATGTATATTTTGTCTCTTTCCAATTTTTCCCTATGACAAGCATGTTGAAATGACACCTCAAAGGAAAGGGTCTTTCCAGGTTCTGTAGTAAAGAAGAAGTGCTGGGACTAGTCCTTTCTGTCTATATCTATATTCCATAGATATAGACAGATTCAGACTCCAAACTACCCAGGCCATGAGATTCTTGACAACAGAAACAAGGTCTCTTCCCTGCTTGGACACTCTGCCTAGCTCTGTCCCTAACTCCTCAGCTAGGCTAGGTGCCTCTGCTTTAAGCAATTGTGGTAGCCAGGTCTCCAAGACGGACCCCGCTAATTCTCACCTGGTATTCAGATCCCCTCCTACCTTGGATAGGGCAGTTCCGGGTACCAATAAGATAATGTGGAAATAACAGGGTGTGACTTTGAGGCCAGGTCATAAAACATATTGCAGCTTCTGGCCTTGCCCTTTCTTGGATCATTCACTCGGGAAAAACAGCTCATGTGTCCTTGTGGAGAGGGCCACCTGCGAGGAACTGAGACCTCCTGCCAACAGCCAGCGTTAATCAGCCAACGCCATGAGTGAGCCCCTGGGAGGGAGATCCTTCAGGGCCAGTCGACTGAGCCTTCAAATGACTGCATTCCCAGCTGACATCTTTTTTTAAAAAAAAAGATTTATTTGGTTGTGCAGGGTTGCGGGAGGTGGGCTCCTTAGTTGTGGCATGTGAACTCTTAGGTGCCGAACCTGGGCCCCCTGCATTGGGAGCGTGGAGTCTTAACCACTGCACCACCAGAGAAGTCCCCAAGCTGACATCTTGACGGCAACCTCATGAGAGACACCAAAGCAGAATCACCCAGGTAAGCTGCTCCCAAATTCCCGATCCACAGAAGCTGTGTGAGATAAGAAATATTTATTGTTATTTGCTCAGTAATTTGTTATTTATTTGCATATATCATTTAAGTCTATTTCCCCTGCTAGACCATGAATGACATCGGGTGGGGACAGTGTCTGTTTTCTTTTCTTTTTTTCTTTATTTTATTATGGCAATTTCCAAACATAAAGTTGGAAAGTTTTACACAGTGAATGCCCATATACTCAGCATCTAGATTCTATAATTTTGTTTCTTTTCTTTTCACCTCTCTATCCTTTAATCAATCCACTAATCTAACTTACTTTTCTGATATATTTTAAAGTTAATTTCAGGTACTCCCCTGGTGGTCCAGTGGTTAAGAATCCGCGCTTCCACTGCAGGGGGCTCGGGTTTGATCCCTGGTCGGGGAACTAAGATCCGGCATGCTGCACGGCGCGGCCAAAAACAACAAAAAAAACCCCCAAAAGACAAAAAAAAAACCAATATGCATATCATCAAATAGAGCTCAATATTTACTGACTATTTTTGTTCAGGGAAATTTTATGTAAGGTGAAATGCACAAATCTTGTGTATCATTTGTTGATTTTTGATGTATATCTACACCCATGTAACTAAAACCTCTTTCAAAGTATAGAATATTACTATGCTAAATCCAGCATAATCCTTACCTCCTAGCCCCCTGCCCACAGAGACAATCACTGTTCCTGTTTTTACATCATAGATTAGTTTTACCAATTTTAGTCTTCATGGTCATTCAAACAAATCGCATAGTAACTATTCATTCGCGTAAGACTTCTTTTACTTAGCATTACACGTGTCTGTTTTCTTGATACCTATTAATTCATTCATTCAGCAGATGTTTATCAAACAAACACCAGACTTGTGCCAGGCACTGAGCTGGGCACTGGAGATCAGGGCTGGGACCAAGGGGAGGCAAGCCAGGTGCTCACTTTCAGGCTCCTGCAAGGGCTGGGTCAGCACCTAAGAGTGAGTGCCTTTTTAACTTTTTTTAAATTTTGGCTGCGCCCCGCGGCATATGGGATCTTAGTTCCCTGACCAGGGATCGAACCCACACCCCCTTCATTGGAAGCACGGAGTCTTAACCACTGGACCGCCAGGAAAGTCCCGAGTGAGTACCTGTTTAAATTTTTCACCCTGGGCTCATTGCTTACCTTATCCTGGTCCCAACCCTGTTGGAGATAAAGCAGTGCAAGAGACGGAAATGATCTCTGACCTCTTTTTGCCCCCGCAATTATTCAATAGCTATGTGTTGGTTCTTCTGCCAATACTACACTTTTAATTTACATTGTTCTAGGATATGGTTTGTTTTTATTAGGGCAAGTCTCCCCTCAGTATCAATACCTTTACTGAGTGCTTACTATGCGCCACCGTGTTCTAGGTGATGTAGATATAGTTAATAGACAGGGTCCCTGCTCTCAACAGGGACCTAAGGGGAGATCCAGACAACAGACCCACACACCCCAAATAAATCATTAACAGTCGTAAAAAGGCTTAAAAAAATCAAACTAACTGCTGACCTAGAGAATTTGAGAGGTCAGAGAGGGGGACTTTTGTATATTGGGTCCTCTATATAGTACTGTGGAGGTGCTGTTTAAGCTAGAGGAAGAGGTCAGCCAGCAAATAAATGGGGGAAGGATTTCCAGGGAACAGCGCAAAGGAAAGGCACTGAGGTGGGAAAGCACTTGGCCTGTTTGGGTAACTGAAAGAAGGCAGGTGTACCTCTGGATAGGAAGTAAGAAGACGCCTATTACCTGATGTATGTTAACAGTGAACATTCATGATTTTAATATTTATTGAGCACTTACCATGTGTTGAGCACTGTGCTAAGTACTTTGGAAACTTACCGAAGCTTTACAACAACCCTACTGAGGTTACCCCTTGATCACCCCTCTTTTACAGATGAAGAAATTGAGTTTAGGGGTGAAATTGCTGGCCCAAAGTGCTAGGAAATGCGATGGCACGATTTGCACACAGTTCTGACTTGCAAATTCATGCTCTTAAACCACTGTCTGTCTCCCGCAGAAAACACTCAACACATTTTAAACAAAGTACTGGGTGAACACGGAAAGACAGTTACATTTCTAGCTCCCCCAACGCAGTTTCTTATTTAAAACAACTATTCCCAGCTTGTCCTTCTCGCCTTCGCGGGGAGGTGGAGGGAGGCTGGAGGAACTACATTTCCCAGGATGCAGCGCTCGCCTCACTGCTGGCCGTCAAGCGTATCGGGAATTGTAGTCCTCGGAGGACTACAATTCGCCCACGGCTCCCAGCATGCATTTGGAGTCCGAACCGTGAGGTAGGAAACGGACAGTCGCGCAGCATGCTGGGAAGCGAAACCGGCTTTTTTCCCAGGCTTGCCTCCCAGACAAGCGAACCCATTTTTTTCCGGACTACAATTCCCAGCGGGCTGTGCGCGAGAGGGCGGGCGAGTTCGTCTCCCGGAAGTCCGCTCTAGCCTTCGGTCCCCCAGCAGCTGCTAGAGCCGGAGCCGCCCAGGAGCCGCGGGACCGGGGCCTCTGGGGTCCGGACGGGGGTCGCCATGGTAACGGGGGCGCGCCCACGCTGGGGACGGGGGAAGGGTGGGTCCACGTGCAGGTACTGGAGACTCGGTGGGATACTGACAAGCCGCCCCTGCTGCGGTGCGATGGTCTGGGCCGGGCGCGGGCTCTCGGGATTGGGGCCGATAGAAGGCCGGGGAAGGGGAGAACCGGGAGGTGGCTCTGAGCGCTGGAGTGTACCGGGCTCTCGAGGCCAGGGAGCTTTGGAGACCAGGTGGCAAGGGGAGAGGGCTGTGCGGGAGGGAGACACTGGAGGTGGCTGGAGGGTTTTGAAACAGGGAGGCAAGAGATCAGGGAGGATCTCAGAGATGGGCAGAAGGAATTGGAGGTGGGGAGGGGACATCCTAAGAGGAGGACTCTGGGAGCGTGGCAGGAGAGTTGAAGAATGGGAGACATTGTGATATGAGAGAGGGGGTCTCTAGAGGCAGGAAGCTGACATTGCAGGCGGAGGGGGTGTTGGAACTGGGCCGGATACTGCTGATGAGAGAGGTATCTCGAGGGGAAGAGACTGGACCCTGGAGACGGGAAGTAGACAACTGTAGGGAATGGGGCTTTAATGTCAGGGAAAGTGTGCAATAAAAGGGAGAAGCCTTGGCGTAGGGAATGAATGCTAGAAACGAGTGGGGAGCAATGGAGTAGGTCTTTGCAAGAGGAGGGGTCTTGGAGAGTAGGGAGTAGGCATGGAAGTGGGAGAGGTGGGGATGGGGATTTGGGAACAAGGACTGGGCATTGGATTTGTCACCGCTCCCCGGGGATCGGGATGGGGCGACCTGACAGAGGGCACTGAAACGGAGAAAGCAGGAGTCAAAAGGGAACAACTCCCGGGTAGGGGGCTTGGAGACAGAGAAGGTTGGGGAGCATCAAGAGGGGACATCAGAGGGGCGAGGATACAGGAGGGAAGGGACTTCTCATTGTGGATTCCCTGAGGTGGAGAGATTCTATTTGGGAGGAGAAACAGGAAGAGGCGTGTGAGGGAACTTAGGAGTAAGAGGCAGAGCTCTCCCTCAGCTGTGTAGACTGGCTTCTATGTCTCTCCTCCCTAGATACCCCATCTATCTCTGGCTCTGCCCCCAGGCTGTGGCTGTGTGGCATGGGTCCCCCCAACTCCCACCCCACGCACTTTCCCTGCCTGCCAGGACCCCTGCCCTAGGAAGTGGTTTTCCCTGGCTCAGCAGAAGGGGTTCTTGGAAGGAGAGTGTAATATCCTGTTTCTGTGCAGCCTGATTGGTTGGAGGAGGAGGGATGGAGTGTGTGGAGAGTGAGGCTTAGGAAAGAGAGCAGACTCTCGCCAGTGGGTGGAGGCTCCCACAAGTGAGGGTAAGGGGGTTCAGAGGAAAGCCTTTGGACTCCCAGCTCTGCTTTCTGGCTGCGAGACTTCCTTTCTCTGAGCCTCAGTTTCTTCATCTATAAAACGGGCATAAGCCTGCCCATCTCAAACAGAACTGAGCCCAAAGGCAGGCTTCCTAGCTACGTGAACTTGGGCCACGGTTTTCTCAAAGTCAAATGCCGATGAATTATAATATTACTAAGAACTAATATTTGTATAACACTTAGTATGTACTAGTCACTGTATTATACCTCTTATATTTAATATCTCTTGCAACAGTCTCCTGAGGGAGGTACTCTCGTTATATCCATTATACAGACGGAGAAACTGAGGTCCGGAGAGGTTAAGTAACTTGCCTGCAGACACACAACCAGCAGTGCCAGGATTCATTCGGGCTCTGGAGTCTGTGTCCTTAGCCACTTGGTCAAATGCCTCAGTCATAATAGCTCGTTTTCTTTAGCACTCAGTATGTAATAGGCACCGTACAGAGCACTTCCGGGATCAACTTGTTCAGTGTTCACAGTAGCCCTATGAGAGTTGAGCTGGCTTTTCAGAATCATAAAAACACATTTCCTAGCCATCACTGGTGATGATCGTAGCCGACACCGAGCGAACCTGCTAGTGCCAGCTACTAGACTAAATTTATAAACTTATTTAACCTTCAGAACACCCTGACAAAGTGGGTCTTCTATGGAAACTTGTTTTGCCGGGGTGGGGGTGGGGGGTGGGGAACTGAGGCTTAGAGGGGCGGATCTTTTGTCCAAGGTCAGGGAGAGGAGAGTTGGTGGAGCCTGGGACTTAGTGCCCTAGAAATGACTGCAGAGTTGGCCAGAGAAATCACGGGGGTGTTGGGGGGGACCTGGGACAGGAGCGTGTGGCCAGGCCAACCTGGCTGGGCTCTGGGGCGTGGCTGAGACCCTTGGAAGACAGGCCGCAGGGACGCGTGGGCCCTGTCTCCCCTGTGGGGATGGGTGGGGCTGTTGGGCAGGGCCGCCCAGCACTGGCCCGCCCTCCCCACCCCTCTCCCTCCCTCCTCCTGCTGCCCCCAGATCCGCTTCATCCTCATCCAGAACCGGGCAGGCAAGACGCGCCTGGCCAAGTGGTACATGCAGTTTGATGACGATGAGAAGCAGAAGCTGATCGAGGAGGTGCACGCTGTGGTCACTGTCCGAGATGCCAAACACACCAACTTTGTGGAGGTGACGGGAAACTACCCCCCCACCCCCGGCCAAAATGCACCCCCCACTTCCTTGCTTCCTTTTGACCCCTCCTTCCCAGCCTCCTGCCGAACCTCTAATGGCAATAATGCCTCACGCCCTCCTTACTTACCACATTCATTTATTCAACATGCTTGCGGTCTTCCTTACTTTGGGGTTTTTTTTTTGGTACGCGGGCCTCTCACTGCTGTGGCCTCTCCCATCGCGGAGCACAGGCTCCGGACGCGCAGGCTCAGCGGCCGTGGCTCACGGGCCCAGCCGCTCCGCGGCATGTGGGATCTTCCCGGTCCAGGGCACGAACCCATGTCCCCTGCATCGGCAGGCGGACTCTCAACCACTGCGCCACCACGGAAGCCCTGGGGGGTACGTTTTAGTGTGAAATTTTTCCAGCATACAGGTTAGTACAACAGGAGAGAAGTCGATTGCAAACTACCCAGATTTCATAGTATTAAGAGTTTGCTTTTCTTTTTCTTTTTATAAATTTATTTATCTAATTTTGGCTGCATTGGGTCTTCGTTGCTGTGCGGGCTTTCTCTAGTTGCGGCGAGCAGGGGCTACTCTTCGTTGCGGTGCGCGGGCTTCTCATTGCGTTGGCTTCTTTTGTTGCGGAGCACGGGCTCTAGGCACGTGTGCTTCAGTAGCTGTGGCTCGCGGGCTCTAGAGCGCAGGCTCAGTAGTTGTGGCGCACGGGCTTAGTTGCTCCGCGGCATGTGGGGTCTTCCCGGACCAGGGCTCGAACCCGTGTCCCCTGCATTGGCAGGCAGATTCTTAACCACTGCGCCACCAGGGAAGTCCTGCATTTTTGTTTTACCTTTTTCTCTTCTTTTCGGCCGAACAACTTTTTTTTTTCTGGTGCCTTTTAAAAACTTAAAATGCTCAAACACACAGAGTAGGGAATGGTATAATGAACCATCCCTTGCTGTAGTGTTTTCCATTAAGTTACAGAGATCACGGGGGAATTCCCTGGCAATCCAGTGGTTAGGATTTCTCACTCTCACTGCCAAGGGCCTGGGTTCAATCCCTGGTTGGGGAACTAAGATCCCATAAACCGTGCAGTACAGCCAAAAAATATATGTAAGTTACAGAGACCATGACGTTTCATCCCTAAATATTTCAGGATACATCTCAGAAAATAAAGACACTTCCTTCCATGACCAAAGTATCATCAGGCCTGATAAAATGAGTCATACTTCCTTACTACTATTACTCTAATACCCAGTCAATACTTAAATTTCCCCCAAATCATCAAAACTGATTGTCCAAAGCCAGTCAAGGATCTTGGCGTTGCTTTTGGTTTCCATGTCTCTTTGGTCTCTTTATTGAGGTGCCTCCAGCTTTAATTCCCACGAGATTAGCCTGTTCAAGAGACCAGGCTGATTGTCCTGTAGAATTCAACAAATATTAATCAGGGGACTGCTGTGTGCCGGGCAATGTTCTAGGCACTGGTGATACAGCAGGGAACAAAACAGACCCAGTCCCTGCCCTTGGAGAGCTGACAGCTGACATTCTAGTGGGTGGGAGACTGTTAGTAAAGATACAGTGTATCGGGTGGTGATAGGTGTCAGGGAGAAAAAAGAAACAGCTGTGGGGGTGGAATTGCTGGGGTGTGTACAGCAGGGGTTGGAATGCAGGTTTAGATGGTTTGGTCAGGAGGTCTTCGTTGAAGAGGGGCCATTTGAGCCCAGACCTGAAGAAATTGAGGAGTGGAAGGAGATGATATCTGAGAAAGGAACATTTCAAGCCCAGGGAACAGCAAGTGCAAAGACCCTGAGGCAGCAGGAATGTACAGGGGCATTCCTAGAATAGCAAGAAGGCCAGTTTATCTGAGGTGGAGTAAGCCAGTGAGGATGGTGGGAACAGATGAGATCATTGCAGAAGGCACAGGGCGTTGTGGGCCATGGTGAGGACTTGGGCTCTTGCTCTGAGTGAGACGGGAGCCACGGAGGGGTTTTGAGCTGAGGAGCGACATGGGTTGACTTAGGCTTTAGGGATCCCTCTCTAGGGGACAAGAGCAGAAGCAGGGGGACCACTCAGGAGGTGACCTCTGAGGTCCAGGTGAGAGATACTGGTGACTGGCACTGGCATGGAAGCAGTAGGGGTGCTGAGAAGCATTTTGAAGGTAGAGCCAACCGAAGGGCCAAAGATTGGATAAGGTGTGTGAAAGAAAATGGAGCCACCAGTAGGGGGCGCTGTCACTTTCTCAGATGGGGCCGACTCAGGAAAGAGCAGGTTGAGGTGAAGGTCAGCCCTGAGGTGTCTGTTCTCATCCCAGCGGAGATGTCCAGGAGGGGATGAGGGGAGAGGAGTGGGGACGTCAAGGGATGCCCGCTGTCCCGGGGCATCCTGCTGCCGGCGCAGGGTGGGTCCCCCACTGAGTGCTAGAAACGGCAGCAACTGAGGGACCCAGAGAGGGGCAGGGAGGCCCGAATAGACAGGAGTAGCCAGAAAGGCTGGCGGGTCAGGTGAAACTGTCACAAGGGGGCCTGAGCATCTTAGGTTGCTCCCAATCCAGGCCCACTCCAGCATGTAGCCCTGTGCAGGGCAGTGCTGGTGACACAGTGGTGACAGGAAAGAGCCAGGAGGATGACAGCAGGAAAGGGCGAATTTCAAGAAAAGAAGAGTGATGCTCAGTGTCAGATCCTGCCAAGGCCACACCAGCTATGACAGTCAGTTGGTAACTTCTCCAGATCAAGTTTTCCTGCCCTCTTGGCTTCCTGTCTTGAACCCTCAACTCCAGAGCAGGGGCCTTCAAACATTTGATCATGTATCTGTATCAGTTTTAAAAAAAAGTAGAGGGCTTCCCTGGTGGCACAGTGGTTGAGAGTCCACCTGCTAATGCAGAATATATTCTTTTTTCTTTAATTTTTTTATTACTATTTTTTAAATTGGGGTGTAGTTGTTTTAGTTTCTACTGTTCAGCCAAGTGGAGTCCCCTGTGCTATACAACAGGTTCTCATTAGTTATCTATTTTATACCTATTAGTGTATATATGTCAATCCCAATCTCCCAATTCATCCCACCACCACCCCCTTTCCCCCCTTGGTGTCCATATGTTTGTTCTCTATGTCTATGTCTCTATTTCTACCTTGCAAACCGGTTCCTCTGTACCATTTTTCTAGATTCCACATATATGCATTAATATACAATATTTGTTTTTCTCTTTCTGACTTACTTCACTCTGTACAACAGTCTCTAGGTCCATCCACGTCTCTACAAATGACTCAATATCGTTCCTTTTTATGGCTGAGTAATATTCCTTTGTATATGTGTACCACATCTTTATCCATTCGTCTGTCGTCAATGGGAATTTAGGTTGCTTCCATGACCTGTCTATTGTAAATAGTGCTGCACTGAACATTGAGGTGCATGTGTCTTTTTTTTTTTGGCTGCATTGGGTCTTCGTTGCTGCACGTGGGCTTTCTCTAGTTGTGGTGAGTGGGGGCTACTCTTCATTGCGGTGCACAGGCTTCTCATTGCGGTGGCTTCTCTTGTTGCGGAGCATGGGCTCTAGGTGTGTGGGCTTCAGTAGTTGAGGCACGCGGGCTCAGTAGTTGTGGCTTACGGGCTCCAGAGCGCAGGCTCAGTAGTTGTGGCGCACGTGTGGGCTTTCTACACTGTTCCCATTGATCTATATTTTTGTTTTAGTGCCAGTACCATACTGTCTTTATTATTGTAGCTTTGTAGTATAGTCTGAAGTCAGGGAGTCTGATTCCTCCAGCTCTGTTTTTTTTTTCTTAAGATTGCTTTGGCTATTCGGTGTCTTTTGTGTCTCCATACAAATGTTAAGATTTTTTTGTTCTAGTTTTGTGAAAAATGCCATTGGTAATTTGATAGGGATTGCATTGAATCTGTAGATTGCTTTGGGTAGTACATTCATTTTCACTGTATTGATTCTTCTAATCCAAGAACATGGTATATCTCTCCATCTGTTTGTGTCATCTTTGATTTCTTTCATCAGTGTCTTATAGTTTTCTGACTACAGGTCTTTTACCTCCTTAGGTAGGTTTATTCTTGATATAGTCTTACTAATCCATGGATTATGTGCAGGAACTACTGTAATAATATTAGAAAACATACTGGGAATTCCCTGGCGGTCCAGTGGTTAGGACTCTGCGCTTTCACTGCCAAGGGTGCAGGTTCAATCCCTGGTCAGGGAACTAAGATCCCACAAGCTGAGCAGTGTGGCCAAAAACAGTTAGAGAACATACTCAAAGTATAGGAATTAACAAAAGGATACAGTAGGAAGAAAATAAATAAAAATCAGGGACTTGAGGACTTCCCTGGTGGTGCAGTGGTTAGGAATCCACCTGCCAATGCAGGGGACAAGGGTTTGAGCCCTCGTCCAGGAAGATCCCACATGCCATGGAGCAACTAAGCCCGTGTGCCACAACTACTGAGCCTATTTGCTGCAACTACTGAAGCCCACGCACCTAGAGCCCATGCTCCGCAACAAGAGAAGCCAGCACAATGAGAAGCCCACGCACTGCAACGAAGAGCAGCCCCCACTCGCTGCAACTAGAGAAAGCTTGCACGCAGCAACGGAGACCCAATGCAGTGAAAAAAATAAATAAATAAAAATAAATTTATTTTTAAAAAAAGAAAAAAACATCAGGGACTTGTGTTGGCTTTTGCAGTCGCCACCAGGTGGCGACACACGCACACACGCCAGGCTGGCTTTTTCAGATTTTGGCCAAAGACATGGAACTTTGCAAGCCAGTATTCATATCTCTACGTGTCTATCACTTTAGCTACTTACACATGCGTATAAAATTAGAGTCTGCGTCCCTGGTTCATGCATATTTATTCGTGGATTGTGTGTATGTGATAAGGTAGTAATATTTGTATTTATTTTACGGTTCAGTTAAGGGCAAGGCTGAGATTGTCTTGGTTACAGGTGGTGAGTGTACACTGCCCAGCACAAAGCCTGCCACACAGTAAGTACTCAGGCAGTGTTTGTGGAATGATTGAGTAGATTAGTTCCGGGCTGAGGAGTTTGACTCTCTCCAGAGGCAACAGGGAGCCACAGAAAGAGGGGAATGGACACCGTGGAACACCCCTGCCTCTCTCTCTGGGCTCTGGGCTTTTGCATAGTCTGTTCCCTCTGCCTAAAGCACTCCTGCCCGTTCACTCCTACTCATCCTCCAGATCTCAGTCCAGATGCCCCCTCCTCCAGGAAGCCCTCCCGGACCCCCATCCTGGGTCAGCTGCCTGCCCCCTTGGGGCTCTCACAGTCTAGCCCTGCCCACTCAGGGGATGACTGAGGATGAATCTGTCTCCACTGGACAGTGAGCCCTAGGCAGGGAGGGCCAGGACCACTGTGTCCCCAGCACAAGGCCAGACACAGAACAGGGCCTCAGGGACCACACGTGGAACGCAGGACTGAATATGTTGGCTCCACCCTGCCCAGCACACTGGGTCCTGGGCACACCCTGTCACTGACTACCTGCCTCTCTGCTCCGCAGTTCCGGAACTTCAAGATCATTTACCGACGCTATGCCGGCCTCTACTTCTGCATCTGTGTGGATGTCAACGACAACAACCTGGCCTACCTGGAGGCCATCCACAACTTTGTGGAGGTGCGCAGGCAGGCGGGTGCCGTCCCTCGCGTCCCTTCTGTTGGGATGCATGGGCCCTCCTTGCCCTCCCCTCAGAGGCGGGGGGCGGAGGGCCACTGTCTTTCTCTGCCCTCCTCGATGTTTCCTCTGGTCTCTGTCTCTCCCCTTTCCTCAGCTTCTCTCTGCCTTTTTTTGGCCATCTCATTCTGATGCCTTCTGTTCCTGTCTCTGTGTGTGTGTCTCTCTCTCCCTGCCCATCTCTCACCACCTCTGTCTTCCTCTCCCAGGTCTTAAACGAATATTTCCACAACGTCTGTGAACTGGACCTGGTGTTCAACTTCTACAAGGTGGGCTCCTGGTGAAGATGAGATGAGGAGGGGGCCGGAGGAGGGGGAAGGGGGGTGGGCTGGACCCCCGCAGCCGCCCCGGTGCCTCTGCGGGGGTCTGTTTCCTGGCCCTTGGGCATCAGAGCCCCCAGCCCCCAGGGTTTAGACCAGCATCCTGGGGGTCTCCCCACCTCTCACACCAGGTCTCCCCTCACCCTCCCTTCACTCAGGTTTACACGGTCGTGGACGAGATGTTCCTGGCCGGCGAAATCCGAGAGACCAGCCAGACGAAGGTGCTAAAACAGCTGCTGATGCTGCAGTCCCTGGAGTGAGGGCGGGCCGGCCCCTCCCGCCCCCGGTCCTGCCCCTGGTCGAGCCTGCTCCCTTCCCCTTTCCAGGCCCGGGGTCCACCCCAGCAGCCCCGTCCCTCAGCTGCCCCGGAGGAAGACACCCAGCCGGGTCTGGGCCACAAGGGAAGGGGCCGCCCCCCACGGCCTCTGGGCCCCAGCTGTGGGCGGAGGCCACTTTGCGTGTACCGAGTAACCATGCCGTTGTCGTGTGATGCCATGAGTGCGTGCGTGGAGCCCCCAGTAAACCTGTGGTCCCCGCCTGGCCTCGTGTCTTTTGAGCCCTTGCCTATCTTCCCTGGGAACCAGGGGCAACTCCGGACGCCCTGCCATCAGTGCATCAGGCAGTCAGTCAACAAACACTCCTCGTGAGAATTCCCTGGTGGTCCAGTGGGTAGGACTCTGAGCTTTCACGGCAGGGGGCCTGGGTTCAATCCCTGGTCGGGGAGCTATGATCCCACAAGCCGTGCAGGGCAGTCAAGAAGAGAAAAACACACACAAAAAACAACCCCAAGGAACTGCTCATGCTGAGGTTGGGGGAGGGGGAGTGCAGATGCTTTCCCACCCGTTTCTGCCCACAGAGGGCTGCTGGGACTGGAAGCGGTGACAGATCTCGACACTGAGCGCTTGCTACTAGAATAATGATGCTCCGGGCCAACACCGATGTCTCTCAGGCGCCGTTCTAAGCCTTGACGTGTAGTGCCTTACTTCATCCTCGCAAGACGATGAGTAAGGGACTGTTAGAGGAGGTCACTGAGCTCAGAGAAGGCTGCAAGACTCGTTCAAGGTCACGTGGCGAGTGCAGATGAGCCAGGTTGCTTTTGAGCCCAGGCAGGCGTCTCCAGAATCCTCGTTCTTAACCACTAGGCCGGAGGTGCAGGCGCTGGGCCCAGCGTTCAGTGGTTCTCAGCAGTGGCACTTGGGGTAGGAAGATTCTTCACTGTGTAAGACTGTCCGCCTCCATCTGCCAAGTGCCAGTACCCAGTGGCCCTCAGCACTTGTGACAACAGAAAACACCCCTGCGTATTTCTTTCTTTTCTTTTCTTTTCTTTCTGCCTGCACCGTGTGGCTTCTGGGATCTTAGTTCCCCAACCAGGAAATGAACCCAGCACCATGTCAGTGAAAGCGCCGAGTCCTAACCACTAGACCACCCGGGAAGTCCCCCCCATGTGTTTCTAGTGCCCTCTGGAGGGGCTGTGCCCCCTCCCCCCATGCCCACTGAGAGCAGAGTGATGGCTGCTGGCTGCAGCCGTGACTGGCATCCTTGGCAGAGCTGACAATGCTAGGCACCTCCCGTCCACTTGCATTAATGTGACCCAGCTTCGCGTCGGTCTCCCAACTGCAGGGGTAGGTTGTGTCTCAGCTCGCTACATACACACTATACAACCTTGGGGTAAGTCACTTAACCTCTCTTGCCTCTGTTTCTTCATCTGGAAAGTGAGTCGACTATGGTTTTTAATCTCATGGTGTGTGCTTGAGGAGTAAATGAGTTAATCCCGGGACAGCTTAGGGTAGTACCTCGCATCAGTAAGCATGCCTTCACTGCACAGACATCAAGGGCCTGCTGTGTGCAAAGCCCTGTGAGAGAAAAGATGTTTATAGATGTGAACGGTGAGCACTGACCACGATCACTGTCATTTTACATGTGGGACACAGAGGCTTGGGGAGGTGAATTCCCTTCTAGATACCATCACTCCAACAGTGTAGTCGTTTCTTGCTGCTGCTGTAACAAGTTATCACAAACTTGGTGGCTTAAACTAACAGGACTTCGAGACTGACCACCCTGGAGGGGTGAGGGTGTCAGGGGGGGCACCCAGGCTGAGGCCTGGATCTTCGGCTGGGTGACGGGGTGGGAGGTAAGGTCCTTCCCGAGATGGGGAAAGAGCAGGTTGGAGGAATATGCCAAGGTTATTAGAACATGGAGAGTGTTTTAACTTCCTAAGCCTGCTGTAACAAATGACCACAAACTAGGTGGCTTAGAACAAGAGGAATTGATTCCGTCTCAGTTCTAGAGGCCAGAAATTTGAAATCCAGGTGTCAACAGGGCCGTGTTCCCTCTGAAGGCTCTGGGGGAAGATGCTTCCTTATCTCTTCCAGCTTCTCATGGCCCCTGACATTCCTTGGCTTGTGGCTGCATCTCTCCAGTCTCTGCCTGCATCTTCACATGGTCTTTCCTCTATGTCTGCATCTTCTACTTTTCTATCTCTTATAGGGACAGTTGTCATTGGATTTAGGGCCCACCCAGATAACCGAGGATGATCTCATCTCAAGGTCTTTAACTTAATTACATCTGCAAAGATGTAATTTTTTTTCAAATAAAGTCACACTTATAGGCTCCAGGATGTGGACATGTTTTGGGGGCTACCATCAACCCACTAGAGTGAGTGTGAGCTCTTGGGGGGTCACCCAGGAAAGGACCAGGAGGCCTTTGGACACACAGACCTGAGACTCACAGAGGGAAGGATGCAGAGAGCGTTTGCTTATTTGTGCATTCAACATGTTTCTCAGGCACCTACTATGTGCCAGTCACTGTTTTAGCACCAGGGGATACAGCAGTGAGCAGAACAAATCCCCTGCCCTCAGAGAGCTCAGTCCCCTGGGGGTGATGGGGCAATGCATAAAGAAGCAAGTCCATGTCTGGTGTGTCAGAAAGTGAGGCAAATGGAGGCAAATCAAACAATGAGGACAGGGCTTCCCTGGTGGCGCAGTGGTTGAGAGTCCACCTGCCAATGCAGGGGACACAGGTTCGTGCCCCGGTCCGGGAAGATCCCATATGCCGTGGTGAGCCATGGCCGCTGAGCCTGTGCGTCCGGAGCCTATGCTCTGCAACGGGAGAGGCCACAACAGTGAGAGGCCCACGTACCACAAAAAAAAAAAAAATGAGGACAGAAGGAAGCCTGGCAGATGGCACTGCTATTCTAGATGGATGGTCAGGAGGGCCTGGCTGGAGGAGGTGACATTTGAGCTGAGACTGAAGGAGGTGAGGGAAGGAGCCATGGGAAATTTCAGGGGAAGAGAATTGTGGGCAGAGGAAACAGTGAGTGCAAAGGCCCTGAGGCAGAACATGCAAGGAGGCCAGTATAGCCGGAACAGAGTGAGCAAAAGGACAGTGGAGGCGACGTGTTCATAAAATAGAAGGATTAGAGGTGGAAGACAGAATACACAAGGTCAGACCTGCTGTGGTGAGGACATTGGGTTTATTCTGTGTGAGATGAGAGCCATCTGGAAGGACATCTTTTTGGAGGGTTTGGGAGAGGGTGGTAATGACCTTATTGAGATATAACTCACATACCATACCTTGTATAGTATGTAATTCGCCCATTTAAAATGTACAATTCAGTTGGTTTTTCTTTCTGTCTTTCTTTTTTTTTTTTTGCCACGCAGCTTGCAGAATCTCAGTTCCCTGACCAGGGATCAAACCTGGGCCCTCGGCAGTGAAAGCGCCGAGTCCTAACCATTGGGCCGCCGGGGAATCCCCCAATTCAGTTTTTTTTTTTTTTTTTAAGAATATTCAGAGTTGTTTTACTGTCATCACAATCCACTTCAGAACATTTCATCACCCCCCAAAAAAAACAGTACCCTTAGCTATCATCCCTCAATCCCTCCATCCCCTTTCCCCAGCCCTAGGTAATGTACTAACCCACAATCTACTCTCTGTCTCTGTGGATTTGCCCATTCTGGACATTTCATAGAAGTGGAATCATACAATATGTGGGGCACGGGAATGTTTTGAGCCAAGGAGGGACGACAGTCTGCCACATCTGACGCAGGAAGCCAAGGGTGGGAGCCAGGAGCCAGTGAGGAGGTGATCGCAACGATCCAGGCAAGAGGTGATGCTGGCTTCGGACAAGGTCGGGGCAAGGCGACGGAAGTAGAAGTGATCAGATCCTGGACACATTTTAAAGGTGGAATCAGTAGGATTTGCTGACGGTTTGATGTAGGGCAGGAGAGAAGTCAGGGATCGCTCACAATTTTACAACCCGAGCATCTGGAAGACTGGAATCACCTTTTCCAGAAGCAAGAAGACAGTGGGGGGAATATGTCAAGTTTGAGCTCCTGGGCCTCCAAGGGAAGATGCTGCGGAGGCAGTGATTGTGTGGGTCTGGGGTTCGGGAGAGAGATCCAGGGCGAAGATAGACATTTGAAAGCACCAGATGTCGTTTACTGCCATGAGATCAGCTGAGATCACCAGGGGAACAGGTGTGAAGACAGAAGAGATCTGCAGAATGAGATCAGGGAAAAGAGAAGAAATCAGAAAACGAGACAGAGAAGGAACAGCCAATGAGAAGGAAAACCATCTAGTGCAGCTTCCTAGAATCAAGGGCAAAAAGCGCGCTCAAGAGGAGAGTGTATTCACGCGTTAAACGCCGTTGAGATCACCACAGCGCTATGAGAATGGCTCATTTAAAAATACCGAATGCATGGGATTTCCCTGGCCATCCAGAGTTTAAGACTCCGCGCGCGCTTCCAATGCAAGGGGCGTGGGTTCCATCCCTGGGTGGGGAACTAAGATCCCACATGCCTCCCGGTGCGGCCAGGAAAAAAAAAAATACCGAGTGCAGGCAAGCACCCAGGGCAACCGGAACTCTCGTACATTACTGGTGGGAACACAAAATGGGGCAGGTTCTCTCGAATGGTCTGGCAGGTTCTTATAAAGTTAAACATTACACTTACTTTATGACTCAGCAATCCCTCTCCTATTTGTTTACCCAAGAGAAATAAAAACTGATGTGCAAAATTTCTATATGAACCTAAGTTAAATGAAGACCTATGTGCACGCAAAAACGTGTCCATGAATGCTCGTAGCAGCGTTATTCACGGTAGCCAAAAGGTGGAGACAACGCAGAGGCCCATCAACTGATGAAAGGATAAATAAGATATTCTATGTCCACACAATCAATTCTTTTTCAGCCATAAAAAGAAAGAAGCATTGATATGTACTAGAACATGGATGAACTCTGAAAACGTATGCTGACTGACAGAAGCCAGTCATAAAAGACCACGTTTTGTATGATTCTATTTATATGAAATTTCCAGAAGAGGCAAATCCCTGTTGACAGAAAGTAAAGTAATGACTGGGAAGGGTCGCGGAGAATGGGCTTTGGAGGTTGATAGCCAGAGGGTACAGGGCTTCTTTTCGAGGTGATGAAAATGTTCTAAAATTGGTAGTGGTGATGGTTGCACAACTCCATGAACATACCAAAAATCACTGAATTGTACACTTTTTTTTTTATCTTTTCTACTTTTGTTTTTTTGGGTTTTTTTTTTTAAAAGATTTAATTTTATTTATTTTTTTGGCTGTGTTGGGTCTTCGTTGCTGCGCGTGGGCTTTCTCTAGTTGCGGCGAGCGGGGGCTACTCTTAGTTGCAGTGTGTGGGATTCTCATTGCGGTTGCTTCTCTTGTTGTGGAGCACGGGCTCTAGGCCCACGGGCTTCAGTAGTTGTGGCGCGCGCGGACTCAGTAGTTGTGGCATGCGGGCTTCAGTAGTTGTGGCTCACGGGCTCTAGAGTGCAGGCTCAGTAGTTGTGGCACACAAGGCTTAGTTGCTCAGCGGGATGTGGATCTTCCAGGACCAGGGCTCGAACCCGTGTCCCCTGCATTGGCAGGTGGATTCTCATCCACTGCGCCTGTGTTTTTGAATTGTATGCTTTAAATGGGCTTATTGAATGGTATGTGAGTTATAGCTTAATAATGCTTAATCACAATAATAAATGAATAAATGAGTAAAATAAATAAATAAAATTTACCTTGCAGTTGCAAACAGAAAAACAAAACCCCAAACCCCAGTGTGTTACTGTTTACAGTGGTTTTATTCATAAGCACGCCAAATCGGAAACAATCCAAATGTCCTTCAACAACTAAATGGATAAACAAACTGCGGTCCATCCAGGCGATGTACTATTCTTCAGCATGGGTAAGGAAAGCAGCTGATACATTCAACAACATGGATGAATCTCAAATCTCAAATATTTATGCTGAGGGAGAAAAGCCAAACCTGGAAGGCTACATGCTGTGTAATTCCATCATACGACATTGTTATAAAAGCAAAGTGACTGGGAATTCCCTGGCGGTCCAGTGGTTAGGACTCTGCACTTTCACTGCCAAGGGCCTGGGTTCAATCCCCAGTCAGGGAACTAAGATACTGCAAGATGTGTGGCGAGGCCAAAAAAAAAAAAAAAAAAAGCCAAGTGACTGAGGACAGATCAGGGGTTTCCAGGGGCTGGGAGTGAGCTGGGGGCTCAGTCAAAGCGGAGCATGAGGGAACTTTTGAGGGGTGATGGAATTCTTCCATATCTCCATTGTGAGGGTGGTTATTTGACCTTCTGCCCTGTTAAAGCTAATGGAAGTATCCACTAAAAAGGGTGAATTTTAGTATATACACCTTATACCCCCATCATCTGACAAAAATGCTTCTGAAGCCCAAATGTTGATCAACTGATGAATGGATAAGCAAAATCTGGTATATCCATACAAG
This sequence comes from Neophocaena asiaeorientalis asiaeorientalis, assembly GCF_003031525.2. Taxonomy (NCBI): domain Eukaryota; kingdom Metazoa; phylum Chordata; class Mammalia; order Artiodactyla; family Phocoenidae; genus Neophocaena; species Neophocaena asiaeorientalis. The sequence continues at coordinate 3,997,918 of NW_020175468.1, forward strand.
AGAGTATTATCCAGCCATTGAAAAGAATGAAGTTCTGGGAATTACCTGGCAGTCCAGTGGTTAGGACTCTGCGCTTCCACTGCAGGGGGCACTGGTTCAATCCCTGGTCCAGGAACTAAGATCCCACACACCAGCACGTTAGAAAAAAGAAAAAAAGAAAGAAAGAAAGAAAAAGGGAAGGAATGAAGTTCTGATGCATTCTATGATATGGATGAACCTTGAAAACATTATGTCAAGTGAAAGAAGCCAGACACAAGAGGCCACAGAATGTATGATTCCATATAGTATAGAAAATATTTGGAATAGGCAACTCCTTAAATACAGAAACTGCATTAGTGGTTGTCAGGGGCTGGGGTGTTGGGGGAGGAATGGGGAGTCACTGTTTAACACACACAGGGTTTCCTTTTTCGGGCGATGAAAATGTTCTGGAGCTGGATAGTGATGATGGTTGCACCATTCAGTGACTATATGAAAAACGACTGAATCACTCACTTTAAAAAGGTGAATTTGGGGGACTTCCCTGGCGGCGCAGTAGTTAAGAATCCGCCTGCCAATGCAGGGGACATGGGTTCGATCCCTGGTTCGGGAAGATCCCACACGCCATGGAGCAACTAAGCCCGTGCGCCACAAATACTGAGCCTGCGCTCTAGAGCTGTGAGCCACAACTACTGAGCCCGTGTGCTGCAACTACTGAAGCCCACGTGCCTAGAGCCCATGCTCCGCAACAAGAGAAGCCACAGCAATAAGAAGCCCATGCACCGCAACGGGGTGTAGCCCCTGCTCTCTGCAACTAGAGAAAGCCTGAGCACAGCAATGAAGACCCAACGCAGCCAAAAATCAATCAATCAATCAATCAAATTTTTTAAAAAAAGGTGAATTTGGGGAATTTTCTGGTGGTCCAATGGTTAGGACTCAGCACTTTCACTACAGGGGCCTGGCTTCGATCCCCGGTTAAAAAAAAAGGTGAATTTTATGTGGTGGAATGGAATACTGCTCAGCCATTATAAAGAATGAAATAATGTCATTTGCGGCAACATGGATGGACCTAGAGATTATCATACTAAGCGAAATAAGTCAGACAGAGAAAGACAAGTATCATATGATATCACTTATATGTGGAATCTAAAATATGACGCAAATGAGCATATCTACAAAGCAAAAGCTGACTCACAGACATAGAGAACAGACCTGTAGTTGCCAAGGGGGAGGGGGTGGGGGAGGGAAGGATTGGGAGTTTGGGGTTAGTGGATGCAAACTATTACAATGAGATGGAGGGGCAACAGGGTCCTACTGTGTAGCTCAGGGAACTATATTCAACATCCTGTGATAGGGATTTCCCTGGTGGCGCAGTGGTTAAGACTCCATGCTCCCGGTGCAGAGGGCCCGCAGTTTGATATCGGGTCAGGGAACTAGATCTCACACGCATGCCACAACTAAGAGTTTGCATGCCGCAACTAAGGAGTCCAGGCTCTGGACATGCAGGCTCAGTGGCCATGGCTCACAGGCCCAGCCGCTCCGTGGCATGTGGGATCTTCCCGGACCGGGGCACGAACCCGTGTCCCCTGCATTGGCAGGCGGGCTTTCAACCACTGCGCCACCAGGGAAGCCCTCCCCCACTCTTTTAATGCAAACGATGGTATATTGATCACACAATTTCTTCACCTTGGAGATGATTCCAAAGGAGTAGGGAAAGAACTTTGTTATTCCTTTTGCAGTGTGTGTGGTAGAGAAAGATTTCTTAGGATACAAAAAGTACTAACTTTTTGTACTAAAATAGTACAAAAGGAATATTTAGTACAAATAATATTTGTACTAAAATAAAAGACTGCATTAAAAGTAAAACCTCTGGGCATCAAAAGATCCCAAAAACAAAATGAAAAGATGAGCCACAAGTTGTGAGAAGATATTTACAACACATGTAACTGACAGAGGGATTCATATCCACAATATATAAAGAACTCCTACTAATCAATAAGAAAAAGACAAAGAGCAGAATGGGAAAATGTGCAAAAGAGGGAGGGGAAAACAGCTTCAGAAGTCCTGGCAGATGGGGGAAGGGGGCAGGTTATGCACATGGGGTGGGAGATTGGATCTCTACCTCAAGCCACACACTCAAAATAGCTGAGATGTGGCCTATCTGTAGTAGTTATCAGTGACCTGAGTGAAGGAGGGCCTGGCAGAAGACTGTGGGAGCCTCAGTAACACGGCTGAGAGTGAATTCAAGGTGGAAATGGGAGAGATTATTTCTTTCTGGCCTGGGGAAGGGAGAGGCCGGCTCAGCCCAGAGGGAAAATGTTAGGTGAAAGACTGGCTCCATGCCCGACACCTGCCTGAGTCTTGTCGAGGTTGGGTCAGCCTTGCCTTTCCTTCCCTGTGATGCAATCCTGCCCTCGTCTGACAACATCCTCTTTATTTATTTATTTTTTTGATATCTTTATTGGAGTATAATGACTTTACAATGTTGGTTAGTTTCTGCTGTACAACAAAGTGAATCAGCTCTATGTATACATATATCCCCATATCCCCTTCCTCTTGAGCCTCCCTCCCACCCTCCCTATTCCACCCCTATAGGTCGTCACAAAGCACTGAGCTGATCTCCCTGTGCTATGCAGCAGCTTCCCACTATTTTACATTTGGTAGTGTGTATATGTCCATGCCACTCTCTCATTTTGTCCCAGCTTCCCTTCCCACCCCCGACGTGTCCTCAAGTCTGTTTTCTACACCTGTGTCTTTATTCCTGCCCTGCCACTAGGTTCATCAGTACTGTTTTTTTAGATTCCATATATATGTGTTAGCATACGGTATTTGTTTTTCTCTTGCTGACTTACTTCACTCTGTGTGACAGACTGTAGGTCCATCCACCTCATTACAAATAATTCAATTTCGTTCCTTTTTATATGGCTGAGTAATATTCCATTGTATATATGCACCACATCTTCTTTATCCATTCTTCTGTCAATGGACACTTAGGTTGCTTCCAATGCCTGGCTATTGTAAATAGTGCTGCAGTGAACATTGTGGTACATAACTCTTTTTGAATTATGGTTTTCTCAGGGTATATGCCCTGTAATGGGATTGCTGGGTCGTATGGTAGTTCTATTTTTAGTTTTTTAAGGAACCTCCATACTGTCCTCTGTAGTGGCTCTTATTAATTTACATTCCCGCCAACAGTGCAGGAGAGTTCCCTTTTCTCCACACCCTCTCCAGCGTTTATGACAACATCCTCTTTATCTGACATAGTACATACAGGTCGGGCACTTTCTCATGTGTGGCTGGGAGCTGAGTGCTTTGAGTACCCTATTTCCTTCAGTGGTATGGAAACCACCATCCTTCCTTAGGCTGGAAACTTTGAAGGGATCCATGCGTCTTCTCTGCTTCTCACACCCCACGTCCCAGCCAGCAGGAAATCCTGTTGGCTTGACCTTCAACATGTATCCAAAGTCTGACTCCCAAACTACCACCCTGGTCCAGCTGCCAGCATCTCCCACCTAGACTATGGCAGTCGCCTCCTTGCTGCTTCTGCCCTTGCCTGCAACAGAAAGTTCCCTGCCTGCTAGCAGAATCCTTCTATGGGAAGTGAAGGTTGTCACTTCCCTCCTCAAATTCCTCCTGTGGCTTCCGCCTCAGTCAGCATGACCCATGAGGTGCCTGTCCCCTCTCTAACTTCCTCCCTCCCCTCCCCTTCACTCATTCTATTCCAGGCACACTGGCCTCATTGCTCTGTTTTGACCTCACCGTGCACAGTCCTGCCTCAGGGCCTTTGCACTTTCTGTTCCTCTGCCTGGGACCCCCTTCCCCCGGATTTTTGTGTGGCTCATTTGCTCACCTCCTTCAGGTCTCTGCTCAAACGTCACCTCCTCGGTTGGGCCTTCTTGACCTCACCAAAGAAAATAGTTATCCTTGTCTTCGTACATCATATCACCATTTATCTCAGAACCTATTTTATTTCTTGATTTCTTCCCACTACATTTATTACCACTGGATGTGATAGATAGATAGATACATAGTGTCATCACTAGAGTGTCAGCTCCACAGGACAAGCACAGCTATCTTGTTCACTGCTCTCTTTCATGCTGAAAAGGGTAGATATTCAATAATCAAGCTTAATAGATACTCAATAAACAGTAAGTAAATGAATGAACAAATAGCCCTAAAAGGTAGGTACTATGACTATCCCATTTTGCTGATGGGAGACTGAGGGTGAAGTTGCCTACCCAAAACCTTCCCACTTGTTGAGTTCTCATGGCAGGTCAGCCCTGGATGTGCAGGCTCTCGAAGGAGGTCAGGATTGTCTCCCCGACTTTGCAAGTGAGGGGCCCGAGGATCAGAGATGTGAAGTCACTTAGCTGGAGCCACAGAGCCAGGAAGTTCCGGGATTGAAGGAGGTCTGTCTGCAGCCAGGGCTATCCTCTCGCCTTTACTGGCTGAGGAGTCTCGGTGCCAAAGTCTTCATCGAAATATCGAGCATCCTCTTGTCATGTGTTGTCGTTTTGAGTGTTTTTGTTTGTTTGTTTTTTGTTATCAACTCATTGGCTCACCCTGGGCCCTCTCTACCCCATCCAGTGCCCACCCCTGCATTTATTTTTGAAGCAAATCCCAGGAGTCATATCATCCGTATGCACATTCCTTGGTGTTCAGGCAGCCTTAGAAGTGCTGACTCTTCAAACACGAGAATCATGAAATGACGGATTGGTCAGCCTCTGGAAGTGATGCTGTGATCTCCACGATGCTGGTTGACTTTGTGGAATTGATTAGAGTTGGGACCAACAGTGAAGTCACCAAAGCCAGATGGCCTGGGTTCAAAGCCAGCTTCCCCACTCACTGGCTGGCTGCACAGCCTCGGGAGCAAGCCTCAGTTTTCTCATCTGTCAAATGGGGGCAATTATAGCAGTCCCCACTACACAGGGCTATTGCGAGGGGTTAAATGAACGAATATGCACCAAGCACTTAGAACAGAACCGGCACTTAGTGAGAGCAAATATTTGTCTTTGAGATTTCAAATCCTTGAGCTATAAAACTCCCAGCAGTCATCTAAAACAAACACCAGAGCACAATTTCCTGTGGCACGATCAGTGAAGATGACTAAACCAGTATTTTGGTACATATTTTGAAAAATGCCAAAATGCTATTAGTAGCACAAATATTTTAGTTTGAAAAAAAAAAGATGGTGTTTGAGCTCCATCTTCTCCACTCTGTTTCAGACCTTAAGAGTCAAGCCCGGGGCTTCCCTGGTGGCGCAGTGGTTGAGAGTCCGCCTGCCGATGCAGGGGACACGGGTTCATACCCCGGTCCGGGAAGATCTCACATGCCGCGGAACGGCCGGGCCCGGGGGCCCTCGGAGGAGAAGCCACAACAGTGAGAGGCCCACGTACCGCAAAAAAAAAAAAAGAGTCAAGCCCGATCCATCAACTGATGAATGGATAAACAAAATGTGGTGGATCCATACAATGCAATATTATTCAGCCTTGAAAAGGAATGAAGTTCTGATCCATGCTACAACATGGATGAACCTTGCAAAGGTTATGCTAAGTGAAAGAAGCCAGACACAAAGACCACCTAGCACATAGCCTATGATTCCTTTTTTTTTTTTGGCTGCACCTTGCGGTTTGCAGGATCTTATTTCCCGCGCCCAGAGATTGAACCCGTGCCCTCGGCAGTGAAAGCGCAGAGTCCTAACCACTGGACCTCCAGGGAATACCCTATGATTCCATTTATATGAAATCTCCAGTGCAGGCAAATCCATAGAGACAGAAAATAGATTGGTGGTTGCCAAGGGCTGGGAAGGATGGAGACAGAGGGAAGTGATGGCTAAGGGGTGTGAGGTTTCTTTTGGGGGTAAAGAAAATGTTCTAAAATCGATTCTGGTGATGATTGCACAACTCTGTGAGTATATTAAAAACCATTGAATTGTACACTTTTAAAAGGATTCCCCCAAAGATATATGCTATGTGAGTCCATTTATATAACATTCTTTTTTTTTTTTTTTAATATAACATTCTTAACATGACAAAATTCTGGACATGGAGAAGAGATTAGCGGTTCCCAGGGGTTAAGGAGGGGGGTGGGAGTAGAGAAAGTGGGCTTGGCTGTAAAAGGGCACCAGGCAGGATCCTTGGGATGGAAACGTCTGTGTCTTGACCACTTCAGTGTCAATATCCTGGATGTGGTACTGAACAGCCAGTTCTCATTGTTCGCGGATTTCCTATTTGTGAAAGCAAATACAGAGAAATCCGTACCGGCGGCAATTTCGAGGTCATTTCCAGACATGCGCAGAGCGGCCAAAGAAATTGAGTCACTCGACACACGCATTCCCAGCTGAGGTCGACCGAGGCGAGGCTCTGCCCGCTCAGTTCAGCTCCCACACTGTAAACAAACGTCCCTTTCACGGTCTATTTGGTGCCACGTTTTTCACATTTTTTGTGCTTTTTGTTAGTGATTTTGCCGTTTAAAATGGCTCCCAAGCCCTAGTGCTGAAGTGCTAATCAGTGTTCCGAAGAGCCAGAAGGCTGCGGGGTGCCCTGCGGAGAACATGCATAAGATTTTTATATGTTATATAAGCTTCCTTCAGGCGCGAGTGTAGCGTTGTTCGCCTGAGTTCAGTGTGAGCGAATCAACAATGTACATTACAGAAAGTATCTTTAAACAGAAAAACACATAAAAGAAAGTTATATATTGACGGGTTCAGAAAATGTTGTCACCAGAATTTCGCGGGAACCTAACTCCGTATTCCCCTAGGAGCGGTGGTTCAGTATTCGCGAATTCAGCGTTTGCTGTAACTTTATAGAACGCTGCTGCCTCCAGTAAGGAGAATCAACTGTAGTTTGTTTTTTTTTTTTTTTTTTTTTTTTAAAGACGTTCCCATCAGGGAGAAACCGGGTAAAAGGCACACAAGATCTCTTTGTATTTTTGCTTCAAAGTGCATGTGAATTTACAATTACCTCAGAAGAAAAAGTTCAATTAAAAAAAAAAAAAGACGGGGTGTGGGGGTGGGATGAATTGGGAGATTGAGATTGACATATATACACTAATATGTATAAAACAGATAACTGAAACTATACTGCAATTAAAAAAAAAAAAAATGGAAGCAATGCTTGGCCTCTCTGGTGAGCCAGGAAAAGTGACCCTTCACCAGTAAGATACTTGTAAGGTTTTTAGCAGAGAGGCATGGAGTCAGAAAGCTTTCTGAATGAGTGAGCCCAGTTCCTCTAAATTATGAGGTAGTCTGCAACTCTCTGGGCGCAGCTCAAGGTCAATGAGGCAAATGTCTGATTACCAAAAAATACTGAAGCACAAAATACCAGTATTTTGGTGATTGAAAATAGCATGCTATGGGACTTCCCTGGTGATCCAGTGGTTAAGACTCTGTGCTTCCACTGCAGGGGGTGAGGGTTGATCCCTGGTCGGGGAACTAAGATCCCCCATGCAGTGCAGCACGGCTGAAAAAAAATAATAATAAAAGCATGCTAGCCTGGAGTACTGAAAACAGCTTTTGTAATCATTACACCACACACATACACACATACCCTGATTTTGGAGATTTATCTATCTTCTCAACAAACACTCCCTGAGTACTTCCGGTGTGCCCACCCTATGCTGGGCACTGCTGGGGACCCAGAGGTGACCAAGATATTCCCAGTCCTGCCTTCATGGGGCTCATAGTTCAGAGGTGGAAACAGACCATCCCAGACAGACTGGTAGAGGGGAGCCCAGGATCCACTGAGGGATCCCAGAGTGGGTATTGCATCCAGGTTGGAAGGAGAAATCAGAGAGGGCTTCCTGGAGGAGGGGGCATTTGAGCTGCACTATCAAGGATGAATAAACACAAGCCAAAGGGAAGAAGGGTAAGGAAGGAGTTCCAGGAGAGGGGTGCAAACGTGCAAAGACCGGGAAGAAAAAGGCATGTGGCATAATCTGGGGGAAATGACTGTATTTCTTTTTGGCTGCAGTATTATGAGAATAATAATAGCAAAGACTTAAAAAGCACCTACTAGTTTCCAGACTTTGTTCTAAGCACTTTGCACGAGCTAGCTCATTCATCCCTCACCATCACCATATGAGGAGGGTCAAATTTATAGATGAAACAACAGAGGCACAGGGAAGGGTAAGTGATCCCACCAAGGTCATAGCACTGGTAAGCAGCTGACCTAGGAATCACTTGCAGGCCATCTGACTTTGAGTCTGGCCTTTTATGTTGTACTTTAGGAAGTGCAGAAGGCATGGGGAGAGGGGGGCTAAAGTGGTGAATGAGGGGAGAGTTGGAGTCATAGGCCATGGTAGGCAGTTTGAGCTTTGACTCAAGGGTACTGGGGAGCCATGGAAGCTTTTTTTTTTTTTGGCTGTGCATTGCAGCTTGCTGGATCTTAGTTCCCCAACCAGGGATTGAACCCAGGTCCACAGCAGTGAAAGTGCAGAGTCCTAACCACTGGACCACCAGGGAATTCCTGGAATAAACTTTTATCGAGGGATCTATTAGTTATCTGTTGCTGCATAACAAATTACCCCTATATTTAGCAACTTGAAGCAGCAAATGTTTATTATCTCACACAGTTTCTGGGTGTAAGGAATCCAGGAGCAGCTGAGCTGGGCAGTTGTGGCTTAGGGTCCCTTAAGAGACTGTGGTCATGTTGTTTGCTGGGACCACCATCATTCGAAGACTCAAGTGGGGCTGGAGATCGGCTCTCAAGGTCACTCAGGTGACTAATGGCAGGAAACCTCAGTTCCTCAGTGGCTGTGTCTGGACCCTTGAGCCTCTCCTCAGAGTCCTTATGACATGTGTTAAATTAATTAAACAAGGAAGCCATTAGACGGGGGTAGCTCAAATACATCAGCAGCCTACATAAGCAAACCCAAATATAAGTCCATAAATGCCTCAAGGTAATGTCGACTGAAGAAAAACACAACATAAAAGCTGCGAGTTATGTTTTATTCGGGGGCCTTACTGAAGACTGTAGCCCAGGAGACAGCCTCTCAGATAGCTCTGAGGAACTTCTCCAAAGAGGTAAGGGAGGAGCCAGCATATATAGGAATTTTTGCTGAAAAAAAAAAAAAGACCAAAATGTAGTCAAGCATCAAAAGATTACTGCTAATCACAAAAAACCAGACATTTCAAGTTAGTGATTTTAGTGCTTTTCTAAGTATGGGAAGATGCAAGAGTCTGGTCTCATTGAAATGATTCCTTAGATATGCAGCTTAACTATCTAGGGCCAGTGTCTTGTTTTTCTCCATCCTGAATCCCCCTCAGGGCTCACCATGGGGGTGGCTGCAGTGGCTGATGCATTGATGATGGGCAATATTCAATGTTTACTGGAATGGCAGGCAACATTCTTTGTTATTGTTTTTTTTTATTTTAATTAATTAATTAATTAATTTATGGCTCCGTTGGGTCTCCGCTGCTATCGTGGGCTTTCTCTAGTTGTGGCGAGTGGGGGCTACTCTTCGTTGCGGTGTGCGGGCTTCTCACTGCGGTGTCTTCTCTTGTTGTGGAGTATGGGCTCTAGGTGCATGGGCTTCAGTAGTTGTGGCTTGTGGGCTCTAGAGCGCAGCCTCAGTAGTTGTGGCTCACGGGCTTAGTTGCTCCGCGGCGTGTGGGATATTCCTGGACCAGGGCTAGAACCAGTGTCCCGTGCATTGGCAGGTGGATTCTTAACCACTGCACCACCAGGGAAGTCCCAACATTCTTTGGTTACTAAAGTGGCAGGCAACATTTTTTTGTCCGAAGTAAGAATCAAAATCCAAGGGCAAAAAAAAAAAAAAAAAAAAAAAAAATCCAAGGGCAACCAATCACAGCCAATGAGCCTTTCCCTAATAAGGCAAATGCTTAAGCTACAGCCAATCAAATAATTTCCTTGCTTTGTTTCCGGGTCTTCTCTACAAAAGTCTTGCCCCAGCTCCTGTCGGTGGAGTGCTCCTAACCACTTCTAGTTTGGTATTGCCTGATTGGGATTGATTTTTGCTCCATTCAACTGTTAAAAAATTTTATATGCCTCCGTTTTTCCTCTTAACACATGGCAGCTGGATTCCTCCAGGGCAGGTGATGAGAGACAGAGGGCCCAATATGGAAACTGCAATCTTTTTATAACCCGATCCAGGAAGTGACATACCTTTGGTTTTGCTATATTCTATTCATTGCAAGTTGAGTTACTAAACTCAGCTCTCACTCAAAGAGAGGGGGATTCAGCTACTTGACTTGAAGGGAGAATACTGTGCTATAATAAGACTTGTATTTTATCTTTGTCCCTGGTTCTGGCACAGAGCTCCTAAAACCCTTGGAATTTCCTGAGTGATAGAAGTGTCTTTTATTATCCACTAGGAGCCCCTTTGATCATCGTGAGTTTATGCTAATGAGGTGACTTAGCACGGAGTCACCTCATAGCCTCAGGACGGAGCTGGTCACCAGAAAATTCAAGTGATCAGGGGCTTGGAACTTTCAGCTTCACTCACCCACCTCCGGGGAGTGCGGGGAGAGGGGACTGGAGATGAAAACTTTATAAAAACTGCCCCCCACACACACCAGTTTACTTTCCATTTTAATTTAAGTGAATTTTCCATCAGTTCATTTATTTTTTTCCTTTTTAATCACAAATAGTATAATTTAAAGTTTTATATTGAGGATTTGGGGAAAAAAGGCAACAGTCATCTCCTGGCTCACACTGAATCTATCTTCGCTTTCACTGTCTAGGAGAAATGAGTAGTTTCAATATCAGTGGGGCATAATATGGAGTTTAAAACAGTAATGAAGTTCCCTGTGATTTCGTTTATTTGGTTCAGTTTTAACTATTCTATCTTTATGTGTCTGCAGATGTACCTTCTGCAAGATTTTACTTTGTTCGCATCATGACCAAAGACTGTACTTGAAGGTTAATTTCATTATAATTGTTAACTTCATGTCGGGGGATTTCTCTTTCCTGAGCAGAAAAAGTGTTGCCATTCCCTTTATTTCGCAATGTTCTTTCTACAAGAACCATGTGATGGCATCTTGAGTTTAGATTCTGAAAGTCTCAGCATGGATTTTTGCTTGTGAAAACAAAATTTTGTTGAACAGTGAAAGATGCGAACCCCAGTGTACGGCGATTTGTGGCTTTTCTGTCGCAAACATTTACTAACTGTAGCAGTTTATTCACCTCAGGGACGTGATGACATCTTACCATAAAGCTCCTCTGAGACGTTCTATTTTCTTCATCTCAAATCAATCCTCTCTTCTATAAAAACTCTGGAACGACAAGATCTGATGAGCTTCTGGGTTGGTGAACGCATCCACATGCCTGGAGGTGCCATATTCCAGTTCTATGGGGACAGAAGCTCCTATGCTTGGGACCCTTCTGGACCTCACCCTGTGCATCTCTTCACCTGGCTGTTCATCTATATTCTTTATAATATTCTTTATAATAACCTGGTAAACGCAAGTTAAGTGTTTCCCTGAGCTTTGTGAGTCGTTTTAACAAATGATCCAACAGAGGAAGGGGTTGATTTATAGCGAGTTGGTCAGAAGCACTGGTGACCACCTGGTTTTGTGATTGGGGATGGTCTTGTGGGACTGAGCCCTTAACCTGTGGGATCTGAGATTATCTCCAGGTAGTTAGTGTCAGAATTGAGCTGAATTTGTAGGACACCCTATAAAAGAATGAGAAAGTAAGGACTTCCGTGGTGACAGAGTGGTTAAGGATCCGCCTGCCAATGCAGGGGACACGGGTTCGAGCCCTGGTCCGGGAAGATCCCACATGCCGCGGAGCGGCTGGGCCAGTGAGCCATGGCCTCTGAGCCTGCGCCTCCGGAGCCTGTGCCCCGCAACGGGAGAGGCCACAACAGTGAGAGGCCCACGTACCGCAAAAAAAAAAAAAGAATGAGAAAGTAAGAGGGGAAGGCCTGGAAGTTTTCTAGTCCAAAGAGGGGAGCAGGCCCAGGGTGGGGAGCCTTGGGAGGGATTATATACATAATATATATAAATATTACTTAAGTAGAAGTATAGTATATAGGAATACAAAAACATACTATATATATGGGATTATTCTATATAAGAATACTATGTATTGATATATATGAATATACATAGAAAAGTACTATATATAGAAATATATATGGAAATATTTATATAGGAACATTATACAGAGAGACATATGAAGGAATATAAATGAATATATTATATTTATGAATGGTATATGGGAATATCATATATAAACAAATATAAATATTATATTTAAGAATATTTTATATATCATTACTTTATATAAGAATACATAGGCATCTTACACCTATAAGAATATATACATAGGAATATTATATAAGGAAAACTGCGTTATAGTAATATGAACAAATATTATATATTTACTATTATATGTAAAAATATATGTGAGTATTACATATAAATATTACATGTAGAAACATATGTAAGAGTATTATGTATATAGAAAGATTAGAGTTATAGAAATATACACATAGGAATATTACGTATCTAGGAATATTACATATCTAAAAATGTGAATATATAGTTGAATACATATATGTGTATATAAAGTTTAGCAATTAAGAGCCCAGAACAGTTTTAGGAGCCAGATGACCTCATTTCAAATCCAACTCCACCACTTAATAGCCAATGGCTTTGGGCAAGTGCCTGAACCATTCTGAGACTCAGTTTTCCCATCTGTAAAGTGGGGATAATAGCAGTCCCACATCATATAGCTGTTATGAGGATTAAACCCTTAGAGGAGTGCCTGGCACATAGCTTGATAAACCAATACACAGGGAACTTTTTTTTCTGTACTCACATCTCTGCAGCTTCCTTTTCCTACTTTATGCCACAGGAAATCCCTCTAAGTCAGTAGTTTTCACTCTGGCTATCACTTGGGGGAACTTTTACAAAATACTGATGCCCTGGCCCCTCAGGGACTCTGATTTGGCTGTTTTAGGGTTTGGCCTGAAGATCATGATTTTTAAACATCCTGCCCAAGGTGATGTTAATACGCGACTGAGGCTGTGGACCACTGAACCAAGCCCGTCAGAAGAGAATCTTTGGAATGGTTGCATAAGCGTTCACAGAGTGAGTGGACCATCATTTTTCAACCCAAAGATAGGTTTTCGTCTTCAATTCCCAGCTTTTTGCTCCTCTAGTCCTGCAGTGAGCACTCTTGCATATAAGCCCTTACCTCATTCCGGAGGTTTGATTTCTATGAGATGCTTTCCCAGCAGTGGGGTTGTTGAATCAAGGGTAAAATGCATTTCTGATTGTAGTGGTTGCTGCCAAGATTCCCTTTCAAAAAAAGGCTGTAACAATTCTCATTGCCATCAGTGATATACGAGCCTGCCCTTTTCCACATGTGTGCCATTTGGCGGGTGTAAAAGGAAACTTCCATGTTATTTGAATATGCTTCACCCTGCCTCCTGCAGAGAGGCTACGTTTTCATATATGTATTAGCTGGTTCATTTTTCTGCTTAGAAAATTATTATTCAAATCCTTAGTTATCTATTCAAATCCTTAGTTTCCTTTGGGGTGTTTGTCTTAATTGATTTACAAAAGCTCATTATACATGTAAAACTTTTATGTGTCATCTGCGTTACCAGTATTTTCTCCCCATTTCTCATTTGCCTATAGGCTTTGTTTAGGGTTTTTGGTTTGTTTTTTTGCCACACAAGTGTTTTTCTCTCTTTTTTAAAAAATATTTATTTATTTATTTATTTGGCTGTGCTGGTCTTAGTTGCGGCATGTGGGATCTTTAGTTGCAGCATGCGGGATCTAGTTCCTTGACCAGGCATCGAACCAGGGCCCCCTGCATTGGGAACACGGAGCCTTAGCCACTGGACCACCAGGGAAGTCCCATGTTTTTCTTTTTAATGTGGGCAAATATGTCTATCTTTCCTTTTAACTTCTGCTTAAATGCCATCTCCTCTAAATGTTTTATTTAAAGCTCCAAATTATTCCCCTTCCTACCTAACACCAGCACTTCCTAACCTCCTCCCTGTTTATCACCATCTCGCATTCCAGAGTTGTGCTGTCAGATACGGCAGCCACCAGCCATGTGTCGCTATTCAATAATTGAAGTGTGGCAAATCCAAACTTAAATCTGCGATAAGTGCAAAATACATACTGGGGTTTGAAGACGTAATAATATGAAAAAAGAGAATGCAAAATAACTCCATCATTTTTATATTGATTACACGTTGAAATAATAATATGGATGTATGCGTATATTCATTTCTTACTGCTGCTGTAACAAATTACCACAAACTTAGTGGCTCAGTAGAAGACACTTTTTTTTTTTTTTAATTTTTTGGCCACACCATGCGGCATGTGGGATCTTAGTTCCCTGACCAGGGATCGAACCCACGACTCCTGCAGTGGAAGGGCGGAGTCCTAACCACTGGACCGCCAGGGAAGCACCCCGAAGACACATTTCTAAAAAAAATTTTTTTATCGAAGTATAGTTGATTTACAATGTTGTGTTAATCTCTGCTGTGCAGCAAAGGGACTCAGTTATACATGTATATATATTCTTTTTCATATTCTTTTCCATTATGGTTTATCACAGGATATTGAACATAGCTCCCTGTGCTCTACAGTAGGACCTTGTTGTTTATCCATCCTATATATGAGTTTGCAGTGAACTTTATTCTACTTTCCATCTCTGTGACTGTGCCTATTCTAGGTACACTGTGTAAGTGGAATCATACAATATTTGTCCTTTTGTGTCTGGCTTATTTCACTTAGCATAAGATTTTCAAGGTTCATCTATGTTGTAGCATGTGTCAGAATTTCACTTCATTTTTTTTTCCATTGAGGTATTGTATCTGTATGTTCGTATGTATTACATCTCTAGAAAAAGAATCTCAGGACTTCCCCTCCTGTGTGTGTTTTCTTTTTTTAAATTTTAATTAATTTTATTCTTATTTATTTTTGGCTGTGTTGGGTCTTCATTGCTGTGCTCGGGCTTTCTCTAGTTGCGGCAAGCGGGGGCTACTCTTCGTTGCAGTGCACAGGCTTCATTGTAGTGGCTTATTTTGTTGCAGAGCATGGGCTGTAGGCATGCGGGCTTCAGTAGCTGTGGCACACAGGCTCAGTAGCTGTGGCTCACAGGCTCTAGAGCGCAGGCTCAGTAGTTGTGGCGCACGGGCTTAGTTGGTTGCTCCATGGCATGTGGGATCTTCCCGGACCAGGGCTCAAACCGGTGTCCCCTGCATTGGCAGGCAGATTCCTAACCACTGCACCGCCAGGGAAGCCCTCCCCACTGTGTGTTTTTGTCTTGCTTCCTCTTGGTCCATGATGCCAGCTGTGGTCGTCAGTATAATGAAACCAAACTAGTGAGATGGTCTTGTGAGGTTTACAACAATCTGCCCAGCTCTGTGATCATCAGTGATTTCAAGTTTACCAATGTAACCATGCTTCATCATCACACTTAGAAACTGGAAAATGACTTTGGAGCATAGCCTAACAAGAACTTGGCATGTGACTCTCATTTCGGCATTGTTGATGCTCTTGAGAACATCGTCCTGGTCATTCATGCCAGCATAATGGTGGCACAAAAAGAGAGGCTGAATAATATTCCATTGTGTGGATATAGTGCGTTTTGTTTATCCCTTCATTCTTTGATGGATACGGGTTGTTTCCTAGACTTTTTAATAACTTCTCCTCTCTCCTCAAACTCCTGCACCTTCTCCCTTCAGTGGGGACTTTGCTTCCTACTTCACTGAGAAAGGAGAACCCATCAGAAGAAAACTTCCCCAACTCCTCTACTCATCTACCCACCTTTTCTTCTATTATTTGGGGTACCAGTTACCTGCTGCTGCATAACAAATAGCCCCAGTATCTAGTGGTGTAAAACAATCCTTGTATTGTAGTCATGGATTCTATAGGTCAGGAATTGGAACAAGGCACAGCAAGGACAGCTCATCTTTCCTCCTTGATGTCTGGAGCCTCAGCTGGCGAGGCTTGTGGACTGGGGGTGTAGAATCAGCTGGAGGAGTCTTCACTCATGTCTGGGCAGATGGTGCTGTCAGTTGCTGGCTGGGGCCTCGGCTGAGCTGTCGGCTAGAGCATCTTCATGGGACCTCTCCACGTGGTCTCTCTGCGTGGGCTAGCTGAGCTTCCTCACAGCATGGCAGATGGGTTCCAAGAATGAGCGCCCTAACAGCAAGTGGGAAGTGCCTGGCATTTGATGATGTAGCCTTGGAAGCCTCACCTCCACCGTACTTTATAGGTCAAGGCAGTCACAGATTTCTGCCCAGGTTCAAAGGGAGAAAACATAATCCCACACAAAACACACACAATAGGAGGAATGTTGAGGTCACCCTGTAAGAGCATGTGGGACAGGAGAGATTGTCATGGCCATCTCTGGAAAACAGACATTCCCTACTAATGACGAACTACTCTGGAGCCCAGGGACCCTTCCCCTCTTGCCAATTCAAGGACCACACTCCAGCCGTTCTCCCCTCTTTCCTCTGCTTCTCCTCTCGAACTAGGAATCTAGATCATCCCCATCAAACTGCAATTTGATCTTCTCTCACCTTTCTATAAAAGAAAACAAAAAAATTGATTTCCCAGTACCTGTCTCCCACCTGTTCTTTATTTTTCTCCACAGAATGTCTCACCTTTTGACACACTCCATAGTCTCCTTATCTGTGTGTCTAGCGTCTGTCTCTTCCATTTAGAATATCAGCTCCATGATCACTGGGACTTTAGCCTCTTTCGTTCACCATTATATCTTCAGCCCATAGAATAGTGCCTGGCACGTAGTAGGTGTTCACTAAATATTTTTTGAATAAACATTTTGGGTGAAACTGGTAATGATAGTTGCCTCCAGGAAGGGTAACTGGGTGGACAGCAGATCCACATTGTTTAAAAATTTGATTCGATGCCAAAACAAAACAAAAAAAAATTGAGCTTCCCCCACTCAACGTGAGGAGTGCTTTTTTCCAAACTTTTAAAATTGTGAAATAGAGATACTTTCTCCCACAGGCTTTTTGAGGCTTCTGAATTTTGCACCCTGACCAGATCTTATCCATTTAAATTAATAAATGACATTATTTTTAAAAATTAGCCCAGCACCTGGCACGAAGTGAGTCAGAAACTGGAAGTGATGTGATTATGATGATGGGGAAACAACTTTGTGCCTTGGCTGGTTCCACATGCTGCCCAGCCCCCCTTCCATCCTCCATGCTGGAACACTCAAATCTGGGAAGCTGAGTCTCCTCAGAGCCTCCCTGACGCTGGCCCAGCCCAAAGCCAGCTCTAGAGGTGTTTGATCTGACCACTTCAGAGCCTTCACCTTGGGTCTGCAGCCCATCAGAGGTGGCTGGAGCCGGGAATCCTCCCCAGATGGGCCTTTGAGGATAAGATGAAAGAGGATGGGCATCCTCCCCAGATGAGCCTTTGAGGATGGGATGAAAGAGGCTGGGCTGGGTCAGGAAGAGGCATAGGCAGAGGGGAAGCAAGGAGGTAGAGAAGGCAAGCCTTCCTGGGGATGACCAGGGCATTTTCTGAGCACCTGCTGTGTACCCAGGCATGTGCTGTGCAGTGCTGGGAACACAGTGGTGACTGGCTCTGCCCTCAGAGGGCAGTGGGGCAGACAGGCCTGTGACCAGACAGCTACAACTTAGAGGGAACAGGGTTAGGGTGAGTGTGCCTGACGCAGTCAAGGAGGGCTTCCTGGAGGAGGAGACGCCAAGCTCCTCAGAGTCTCTGACATCCCTCATGGAAACCTACCTTTTTGGCGCATCTGATGACACTTTCCCTCACTCCCTCGAATCTAGCCACACTGGCCTTTTTGATTCCTGAACTCTCCAAGCTCATTCGCATCCTCAACAGCCATTGCACTTGCTGTTCCCTCCTCCTGATTCTCCCCAGTCCCTCAGCAGGCGGGCTCCTTCTCCTCTTTCAGACTGCAGACAACTCATCCTTGCAGCATTTAGCTGTTTTTTAAGAATTCCCTTGTTTCTAGTTTCTGCTGACTACTCTACTCCCTGCCCTTCCCAGTTAGGATGTGACCTCTCCTCAGCGCCTGCTCCCTCACATCTGGCAGGGCGCCCGACCAACTGTCGATGCCTGGTAAATCTTTGTGACGTGAAGGAAGGAAGCTAAGATCTCTGGGATAAAGCAGGGGCCGGTGAAGAGGTAGGGGAAAGGAGTTCCAGGCAGAGGCAACGGCATGGGCAAAGGCGTGGAGCAGAGAGAGCGCTGGTGTTTCAGAGGCGCTGGGGGAGGTGGTGCGTGGCTGGAGGGAGGAGCCAGCGCAGGGAGGGGGAGAAGGAGGATGGAGGAGGAGGTGGAGAGAGGAGGGAGGGCAAGGGGAGGGGAGGGGAAGAAAAAAAAAGGAGGAGGGAGGGGAAGAGAGAGGAGCTTTTATCCACTGGCCGGTTGCAGAAGGTGGCATCTTATTGGGATCTTTTTATGTAGCGGCGGAGGGGGTGGCCAAGGTGCCTTTTTGGGAGACCCGCCTGTCTGGCTGGCAAAAGCCAGGCCTGAGGGACAGGCCTCCCCTCTCAGAGCCTTCTAAGGGCTTCGTGTAGAACATTCCACAGCTGGACCTTCTGAAACAGGCCGTGAAGTATTGGCAGCCCCATCCGGTCCCCGCTCCCGGGTCACTGCCCTGGCCTCCTGGCCCAGGCTCGCCCTCTTCCAGGGCCCAGCTCCCTACATCAGCTTGAGGCGGTGCTTTTAATAGAACACTGGAAAAAAATATTAATAGGTAATTAAAGGCACATGGCACAGATTTTTAAAGGTACACGAGAGGATACAGTGAAAACTCTCTCTTCTCCCTTCCCCCCTGGGGCCCTTCCTGGGAGGCACTGGGGCCACCAGTTTCTTGGATTTTCTCCCAGAGATAGTCTATCATTTGTAAATACAGATAGGGGAATATTATTCAGGTTATTTACATGATTCGGCACCTCATTTATTTTATTTTACTTATTTGTTTTTTAAATTGAAGTATAGTTGATTTACAATGTTGTGTTAGTTTCTGGTGTACAGCAAAGTGATTCAGATATATATATATATATATATATCTTTTCAGTTTCCTTTCCATTATAGATTATTACAAGATATTGACTAGAGTTCCCTATACTATACAGTAGATCCTTGTTGTTTACCTATTTTATATACAGTAGTATGTATCTGTTAATCCCAAACTCCTGATTTATCCCTCACCCCACCCCCATTCCCCTTTGGTAACCATAAATTTGCTTTCCATGTGTGAGTCTGTTTCTGTTTTGTAAATAAGTTCATTTGTACCTTTTTTTTTTTTTTTTTTCGGAACCATGTGGCTTGTGGGATCGTAGTTCCACAACCAGGCATTGAACCCAGGTGCCAGCAGTGAAAGTGCTGAGTCCTAACCACTGGACCACGAGGGATTCTACATATAAATGATATCATGCGATATTTGTCTTTCTCTGACTTACTTCACTAAGTATGATAATCTCTAGGTCCATCCACGTTGCTGCAAATGGCATTGTTTCATTCTTGTTTATGGCTGAGTAGTACTCCATTGTGTATATATACCACATTTTCTTCATCCATTCATCTGTTGATGGACACTTAGGTTGCTTCCCTGTCTTGGCTATTGTAAATAGTCTGTGCTTTATTTTTTTTCCTTAAGTTTAGTCAACAAATATTTATTGAGCACCTACTATATGCCAGGCACTCTTCTAGGCACTGGGGATACAGCAGAGAAGAAAACAGTCAAAACTCCCTGCCTTCATGGAGCTGACATTCTAGTGGGGGAGACAGACAGTCAATAAATAAAATCAATAAATAAAATGACAAGTACATTTTAACATTACATAGTAGGTAAAATGACAAGTACATTTTAACATTACATAGTAGGTCAGATGGCACAGTCAGTGCTGCTGATAAAACATAGAGCAGTCAAAGAAGCTGGAGTGTTGAGGCGGCAGGAGGGTTTCTATTTTTTTACAGGATGCTCAGAGAAAGCCTTGATAAAGGTGACGTTTGAGCAAAGGCCTGGAGGAGGTAAGGAAGCGAGTCATGTGGTTATGTGAAGGGAAGAGTGGAAGAGCAAGTGCAAAGGCCCTGAGGTGGGTGTGAGCCTGAAGTGTCCCAGATCCAGGCTGGAGAGGAGTAAGTAAGGCGGAGAGTTTGTGTGTGGGGGTGAGATACAGTCCTGTAGATCCTTGTCCATAAATTGTGCTATCTCATCTTGCAGCTGTCTCAGTGGTGTGCGGGGGCTGGCTTGTAACAGTTTGTGAGGGCTGATTGCTAAACTTCCGGGAATTTTGCAAGCCTGTTGTTAAACATAGCTTTTACTAAAACTTAAATTCTACAAACTTACAACTGAATACGTTCTATTACACAAAACGATGAGAAGTAGTCAATTTATCACTTCCTAATTATTCTGCTACATTTTAATGCTATCTCTGTTCTAGAGGTTACGAAAATCCCATATCATGGTGAGGTATTGAGGATATCTTCCAACTCTGCATTCAGCGAGGTCACATTGGTAAGCTTAAAATCAGCCGTGATGGGAGTATTTTACACCACAGACGTTGGCAAATGCTACAGATCGGGACTGTTTCCTCCCCCAAAGAGCCGACGGTTAAACATTTACCAGCACACCACCGAAATGCATATAGATCTCGCTTACTCTTTTGTAAAGCTGCATGGATGGGTCATAATGCATTTTGCTGGTCCCTTCCTGATGGGTGCTTGGCTGGCATCCAGTCTCTTGCAAACACAAACTAGCCCACGTGTGCGACTATAACTGTAGAACCAATCCCTTGAAGAAGAACTGCTGTGTCAGAGGGCATGGGACCTTCTAACGTGAATGTCTGTTGCCTAATGCCTTTCCATGGAGGCTGTACCAATTTCCACAGCCACCAGCAAATGGGTCAGAGTGCAGAGGCTTCTAATAAGGATACAAATTTGATTGTATCACTCCGCTGCTTAAACCGTCTGATGACCTGCTGCTCCTAGGACGAAGCCTTGAGGTTCTCCCAAGGCCTAGGCCCCTCATCGTCAGGGCTTGCCCCTTTCTGTTTGCAAGTGGAAGGTTGCACCATGACCCCACTGTGACCCCTCGTAAATTCCACATTGCAGCCACCTTGATAATCTGTTGTCTGTCCCCTGAAATGGGCCATGTCCCCACCCACTCTTGTTTGTTCATGCTTGTCCCTTCTCTGAGAACTTATTGCCCAGCACCTTAATCACCAGGCTAGCTTCCACTCCACTGGTTCTGTCCCTTTCTTTTTTTTTGGCCGGCGCCACATGGCATGGAATCTTAGTTCCCCGCCCAGAGGTTGAACCCATGCCCCCTGCAGTGGAAGCTCGAAGTCCTAACCACTGGACTGCCAAAGAAGTCCCAGTTATGTCCCTTTCTGTTTCAAGAGGCTGAAAACCCCAGCGTAACTGTCTTCGGCAAAATCAGGAATTGATTGGCTCATTTGAGTGAAAAACTCGTCGAGTTGGCTGGCTTCAGGCATAGCTGGTTTCAGGAGCTCGGACGATCCCATGAAGCCAGTCTTGGCCTGTCAGTTCTGTTCTCTTCCACATTGGGACCTTTTGGCAGCTCCTGCCTTTAGAAATCCCCCTCATGGTCACAGGAGGCAAAGGGCTGGGAGGTGGAAGGGAAGGTTCCAGGCAGAGAGAACAGTCCAGAACTGGTGCTAGTAAACCCAGATCCTGGCTGGGCATAGTGGACAACCTGATAGTCGCATAGCATCCTGCAGGCTGAACTCCAAGGGGAAGACAAGTTCTCGCCCCCATGCTAAATTCTTCAACTGAGAGGCAGGGTAGGAATAGCTGCTCGGGCCCTGGAGGTAGAAAAAGCCTGGGTTCAAATCCTGGGGTGATGAAAAAGTTTCAGAACTAGATAGTGGTGATGGTTGCACAACACTGAATGTGCTCAAGGCCACTGAATCGTGCACTTCAGAATGTTTAAAAGTGTCAGCAACATGTTATGTATATTTTACCTCAGTACAAAAATAATGAGGCTGAGACTTCCCTGGTGGTCCAGTGGTTAAGACTCCGTGCTTCCACTGCAGGGGGCACGGGTTCAATCCCTGGCTGGGGAACTAAGATCCCACATGCTGTGTGGCTCGGCCAAAACAAACAAACAAACAAAAAAACAGGCTGATGGTGCTAAAAATAAAAAATAAAAATAAAGAGGAGAGAGAAAAGCCTGACTCTACCACTTACCAGCTGTGTGACTTCTCTGTACCTCTGTTTATTGAGCTATACAATGAGGACAATCAAAGAACCCCACATGCCTGCTTATTGAGAGGCTCAGGTAGGTTAATACATGCATAGTCCTTGGGGTAGTACCTGGGATATAGTTAAGTGTTCAATAAATGTTAGTTATTATTGTTAAATCAAAATATTGGGTGGATTGCCCAGTGAAATAAGCCAGATGCAAAAGGTGGCTGCCTTAGCTTGTTCGGGCTGCTACTATAACAAAATACCACAGATGGAGTGGCTTATGAAAAACACAAATGTATTTCTCACAGTTCTGGAGGCTGGAAGTCCAAGATCGGTAAATGGTTGGGTGAGGGGCTCTTCTGGGTTGTAGACTTCTCATTGTATCCTCACATGGGCAGAAGGGACAAGGGATGTCTCGGGCAGAAGGGACAAGGGATGTCTCGGGGGCCCCTTTTATAAGGGCACTAATCCCAATCTTGAGGGCTCCACCCTCATGATCTAACCACCTCCCAAAGGCCCCACTTCCTAATACCATCACCCTGGGGAGTTAGGTTTTTTTGCTTTTTTTTTTTTTTTAACATACATATATATCTATTTTTTTTCAGATTCTTTTCCCTTATAGGTTATTACAAAATGTTGAGTATAGTTCCCTCTGCTATACAGTAGGTCCTTGTTGGTTATCTATTTTGTATATAGTGGTGTGTATATGTTAATCCCAAACTCCTAATTTACCCCTACCCCCTTCCCCTTTGGTAATCATGTTTGTTTTCTATGTCTGTGGGTTCATTTCTTTTTTGTATGTAAGTTCACTTGTATCATTTTTTTAAGATTCCACATATAAACGATATCATATGATATTTGTCTTTGTCTGGCTCACTTCACTTAGAATGATAATCTCTAAGTCCATCCATGTTGCTGCAAGTGGTGTTAGTTCATTCTTTTTTATGGCTGAGTAATATCTCATCCTTCTTTATCCATTCATCTGTTGATGGACATTTAGGCTGCTTCCATGTCTTGGCTATTGTAAATAGTGCCGCAATGTAGGTTTCAACGTACGAATTGGGGCGGAGGACACAAACACTCGGACTATCACAATCCCATATTGTATGATTCCATTTGTATAAATGTCCAGAATAGGCAAACCCATAGAGACAGAAATCAGATTAATGGTTGCCAGGATCTGTGGGGAGGGGATGGGGAGTGACTGCTGAATGAGTGTGGGGTTTCCTTTGGGAAAATGATGAGAATGATATGGAACTACGCAGAGGTGATGATTGCACAATGCTGTAGATGCCACTGAGTCATACACTTTAGTATTGTTAATTTTTGTGTGAATTTCAACTCAAAAATTCTTTTACATTGGTACTTTGTTTTTTTAATTAATAAATAAATAAATTAATTTTTGGCTGTGTTGGGTCTTCGTTGCTGTGCGTGAGCTTTCTCTAGTTGCGGCGAGCGGGGCTACTCTTCTTTGTGGTGCGTGGGCTTCTCATTGCGGTGGCTTCTCTTGTTGCGGAGCACGGGCTCTAGGCATACAGGCTTCAGTAGTTGTGGCATGCACGCTCAGTTGTTGTGGCTCGCAGGATCTAGAGCGCAGGCTCGCAGGCTGTGGCACACAGGCTTAGTTGCTCCGTGGCCTGTGGGATCTTCCTGGACCAGGGCTCAAACCCGTGTTCCCTGCATTGGCAAGCAGATTCTTAACCACTGCGCCACGAGGGAAGCCCTTCATGGGTACTTTGAAAAAAGAAAATTGGATGAAATGTAGCCTGATGTTCTTCTCAGGCTGTGAGACCTTGAAGCTTTGTTATCCTGGATGGTTCGGGCCCTTCTCTCTCCCAGGCCTGGTACCCAATCCCCACCAGAGGTCTTAGCTGGCATGGCTCACGGCTCCTCCCCTGGCTCTTGCAATAATTTGCTGTGGGTCTTTTTTTTTTGCAGTACGTGGGCCTCTCACTGTTGTGGCCTCTCCCGTTGCGGAGCACAGGCTCCGGATGCGCAGGCTCAGCGGCCATGGTTCACGGGCCCAGCCACTCCGCGGCATGTGGGATCTTCCCGGACCGGGGCACGAACCCGCGTCCCCTGCATTGGCAGGTGGACTCTCAACCACTGCGCCACCAGGGAAGCCCCTGCGGGTCTTTGAACTCAGTTTCCTTGTCTGTACCAAGAGGGCATTGGACCCACTGGTTTTTCTTTTTTCTCTGTTTTTGTTTGTTTGTTTCTTTTGGCCACGCCGCCAAGCTTGCGGGGGATCTCAGTTCCCCAATCAGGGATTGAACCCTGGGCCACGGCAGTGGAAGCGCTGAGTCCTAACCACTGGACCGCCAGGGAATTCCCTGGACCCACAGGTTTCTAACATGTTCTCAGATTTCATGGGCCCAGGCCTTACTTGAGCCCGAGGTGGTAACCCCCTTCACCCTACCTTTTCCACCCCCAAGTGCTAACTCTCTCCCCCAGCTCTGGCAGGACTTTGCCCAGGGACAGTTAAACGGAATTCAGACCGCCGCCCTCATCTTGGGCTGCAGACTCAACACCTCTCAAAGTCAGGCTGCCGGCCCCTCGCTCCCTTCAGAAAGTGAGGCAGGGGCTCTTTGGACTTTTCTCCTGGGATGCAGCCCCGCTGCACACTGAGGTGAGGGACCTCCAGCTCTCTAGCCCCAGGCAGTCAGAGGTGGGAATTGTATGCAGACTCACAATGTCCTAGTCCTTCAGGCCAGCCTTCAGAGGTGGCGCCCACACAGTCCCAGGAACACACTGTGTGACTATCTGCCCTCAGAACTGGCTCCTGCCAGGGCCTCCTCCTTCACACCCCCAGGGCAGGCCTGCGTCCCCTCGGCCTCCCCCTTGTACGGGGCCTGGCTCGCCTCTGACCAGGGCTCTCTAAAGGGAAATGCTAATGATCACAGGAATAAAAGCCTCCCCGATATACCGGCTCTTGTTACATTGTCCAGACCCATGCTAAGGGCTTTTGTCATGTGGTTTCGTTTCATTCCCCTGCCACCTCTGGGGTAGAAACTACATCCTGTTTCAGACACCAGGACCTGAGGCTCAGAGGTGGAATCCTTTGTCCGAGGTCAGCTAAGAAGTGGGAGGGCTCATCTCTCTGGCCCTACCCCCACGCCCTTGCCCATTATCCTAGCCTGTCTCCCTGGAAGCATCAAACGTCTTTCTCTCCAGGTCACCCGAGCCCCTGGACACCTCTGGGGTCCCAGGGCAGGGCCTGGAGTGGTGGCAGGGGCAACTGCCTTGGAAAACAGCTCTTATGGCCTTGGCTGGATCTGGGGGGAGGTGTGGAGGAGAGCGCCAGACACACCCACGCTGGGCCTCAAGAAACCCGAGTTACACGTTGTACCACAAGCCACAGGGGCTGGACAGCCTGCAGCTGGGGGAGGCGGGGCAGAGCAGCCCAGACAAGCCAACTTTTAAATAAATAATTAGAAATGTAGGAAGGGAAGGTCTGGGCCGGTCTCCAGTCCCCCAGGCTGCAGCTTCCCAGCCAGACCAGAATGCGTGAAGTTCACATGATCCTTGGCCCTGATGGACCCAAGGGTTCCGCTTCTTCCTTTCTTTCCTGTTTCTAAAAGACTCAACCCACATTCCCAGAGTCCCTACTGTGTGCCTAGCCCCATGCAGGGCAATGCTGGGGGGACTCAGCGGTGGTTGTGACAGTTCCCATCCCTGGCCCAAGGGAGGGTACAGACCCATCCCCAGATAGTGACCACCCAGAGTGGGCAGGGCTGGGATGGGGGCATCCAAGGGGCTGGAGGAGTCTTGAGGGACATCTGGAGCCAGCCTCAGGGTCTTGAAAACTCAGGGGATTCCTGAGTGGAAATCTGAAGATTTTGGTTAAGTGAGGAGGAATGCATATGAGAAAAAGAGGACTAAAAATTTAAGGAGGGGGCAGATCACACAGGGATCCACAGACCACTGTTTTTCAAACTGTTTTGAATTTGAGACGGTTGATACACAATAGAATGTATATTTTGCTTGCAACACAGTATGTGTATGAACAGGTCTGCACACACACATGTAAATTAAAATGTCGCGATACAATAATTAGTTGTACAATACGCTCTATTTGACATTTTTAAAAATTAACTGCTTGGGACTCACTACTTTATTTCATGCCCTACTAATTGGTTGACACCTGAGGTTGGAAAATATAGATGTCCAGGCTGTGCTAAGGATGCTCGGACTCCAATCAAAGGAGCAGAATTCTAGAATCAGCAGGTGTGATGTCTTCAGGACTGTTTACTGATACTCCCATCCTCTTCTCCTTCTGGGCACCTGGTGGGATTGTACTTGCCTCCCTTTGGAAGGTAGCCTTGGAGCCCAGGAATCTGCATTTTAACAGACAATGGGAGCTGTGAGACTTGGGACATTTAAGAAACAGTGACATAGGTGATAAACTCCATGAGGACAGGGCAGAACCCACCTCGGCCACCGCAGAGACCCCGGCAGGACTCAGCACAGAGCCGGGCGCTTAGGTAAGATGTGTTAAATGAATGATTTTTAAAATTTTTATTTATTATTTATATATTTATTTTGGCTGTGCTGGGTCTTCGTTGCGGCGCGCGGGCTTCTCTAGTTGCGGCGCGCGGGCTTCTCTAGTTGCGGCACGCGGGCTTAGTTGCGGGTATATGGGATCTTAATTCCCTGACCAGGTATCAAACCTGGGCCCCCTGCTTTGGGAGCGTGGAGTCTTAACCACTGGACCTCCAGGGAAGTCCCTAGATGAATGATTTTAACTCCAGTCTTTTTATTTCTGTCTACCTGATCTAGCTCACCGTTCCAACTTCATTTCACATCAGTTTTCCCCAATTTCCACTGTGACCAAATGGAACTATTCTTCGTTTCATAAATTTCTCACCTGCAGGTCTTTGCCCTTGCTGTGTCCTCTGCCCATACCTTCCCTTTTCCTCCTCCCTTCACTGGCTAGCTCTGACATCCTTCCAAATTCAGCTCAGATTGTCCCCTCCTCCAGGGAACCTTCCCTGACCCCACTTCCCAAGCTGCGTTTCCCCTCGGAGCTCCTCCATTCTAGCCCTACTCACTCTGCATCATCATTGTCTGTCTGTCCTGCTGACCTATGAACCCGGGAAGGTGGGAGCAAGGCTCGTCTCAGCCACTGCTGGGTCCCCAGTACCACTCGGCACAGGGCTGGGCACACAATAGGTACTCAGAAAAGGTTTGGTGAATGCATGAATGCAAATTTGAGAGGAGAGGCTTGTTTACAGGTCTGATGGAGAAGGCTGAAACCCTGGAGTTTACGCAATCCCTCCTGCTGTCAGACACTGGTCCTCTCAGGGAGGACAACGTTCACAACAATACCCTTTCCACAGGCACCAAACTGAGGCCAGGAAAGGCCTTCTTGATCTGTGGGGTTCAGATTCCCACCGCTCAGCCCAGCCTCCTCCTGGGCCCTCTTACCTCCTTCCTGAAGTCTTTTTTTTTTTTTTTTTTCTGATAATGAAATCTGAATCTGGGTAGGAGGTTTGGCTGATTGGGAAGAAAACTGGCTGAGACCAGCTGGTCTATTTCTCTCTCCAAGCCTGAGGAGGGCAGGGGGTGGGACATGCATGGCCAATCCTGAACCAAACCCTCAAACCTTGCCCTCTTGGTCCGGACCCACCCCGCACTTCCTGAAGGTTCTGGGATTCTAGGGTCCCCTGAATCCTGGAGGCTTCTCCCTCCCTCTCCTCCCTGTCTGGCACCCCTGTAGGTGGGCAGTGACTAGACTAAGCCCGGCCCACACCCCTGTCGCTCAACTAGCAACATGGGTCACTTCTCCATCCCCGGGGGCCCTGATTACCAGGAGGGGCGCCAGGAGCTTGCTGGCCGCCAGCCTGGCCACCAGCTTCCGGGTCCCAACTGGGGCCTCTCAGGCTCCTTTGCTCAGTGGTCCCTGGGGCCTGAACATTCCTGCGGAGGAGAACCAGCCTGTGAGTCTGTGGGAACTCAAGGAAGAGGCCTTTTTTACTTTCACCCTTAGGTATAATGTTGATCTCAAAAAGGTCATCACAGCTTAAAATACCATGAGGCTGTGATTTGCCAGACACCAACCAAAGCGATTTATACACATGAACTTGGTTCCCCCTCCATGACCCCAGAGGCAGGTGCTACCCTTTATCCCTATTTCACAGTCAAGCAAACTGAGGCTGGAGGATTGAGTGACTTGCCTGAGGTCACTCAGCTGCCAAGCCGTGAGACAAGGAGACAGTTTCAGGGTGCCAGTGCTGAACTGCAAAGCCACAGATTTCCTTCCTGAAAGCTCCCATTCTGAGCAGTTTCTGTGAATTCTTGCAGAGATAATCAATGCATTTGAAACAGAGGTTGTTATATATATATATATTTTTAATATTGTTTATTTGTTTTTCCCACAGGTGATAGGGTGCCCTGTCCTATATTCCCCCCAACCCCGTATCCTGCCTTTACCTCCTTAGCAATATTTCTTAATTAATTAATTACTTTTTGGCTGCATTGGGTCTTCGTTGTTGCACTCGGGCTTTCTCCAGCTGCGGCGAGCTGGGGCCACTCTTCACTGCGGTGCGCTGGCTTCCCATCGCAGTAGCCTCTCCCATTGCAGTGCACGGACTCTAGGCGCACGGGCTTCAGCAGTTGTGGCTCTCAGGCTCTAGAGCGCAGGCCCAGTAGTTGTGGCACAGGGGCTCAGTTGCTCCACGGCATGTGGGACCCTCCCGGACCAGGGCTCAAACCCATGTCCCTTACATTGGCAGGTGGATTCTTAACCACTGCGCCACCAGGGAAGTCCCTTAGCAATATTTCTTGACCACCTGATTTGGTACTGAAACCTGCTCTCCACCCATTTCCCCATCTGTCTCATTCTATTTGATGCCTCTCAGCATTCCGTTCACTAGACGTGGTTTGTTGAATGATTGAAGGAATGTAGTACTGAATAGACAGATGCCTGGCTAAAGAGTTTGGACTTTATCCCCAGGGAAGTCACTAGGGTTACTAGGTTAGATCTGTGCTTTCAAACATTCCAGGCCCTTCTCAACTCTGAGGCTGTGCATGTACGTGTCCCTTTACTTGGAATAATACTCTTTCCCTGGGCTCGGTCCAAACTCTCCCTATCCCAACTGGGATTTCTCCTCTTCCAGGAAGCCCTCCCAGTTCTGGTCAAGCATCCCTTCTGGGCTCCTTCATCCCAGCTCCGCTCACTCTGTGTTGTCACTGTCTGAGGATGGGTCTGTCACCCCCTCTGGACTGTGCTTCCCTGGAGGATAGGGCCAGGACTGTCTTGATCGTTGCTGGGTCCCTGGCACCTCCCAACATAGGGCCCAACACTGATCAGAATAAATGATAGTCCCTTGAAGGAAATGTCCCTGCTTGGGGAGGAGTCAATTGCAGGGTAGCTGGCATGTCAGATAAGAGTTGAGGACGCAGAGACACCTGAGGTCAAATCCCTGCCCAGGTTGGGGTTAGGCCGCAACAAACCTCATTATCCCCTCTGCTTCCAAGTCACTAAAACAGGATTGATCGCAAAGATTAGTGAAGATATGATAACTTTTTTTTTTTTTTTTTTGCGGTACGTGGGCCTCTCACTGCCGTGGCCTCTCCCGTTGCGGAGCACAGGCTCCAGACACGCAGGCTCAGCGGCCGTGGCTCACCGTTCCAGCCGCTCCACGGCATGTGGGATCTTCCCGGACCGGGGCACGAACCCGCGTCCCCTACATCGGCAGCCGGACCCTCAACCACTGCGCCACCAGGGAAGCCCAGATATGATAACTTTTGACATTACTTCAGACAGGGTCGGAAGCCTCTCCTGCTGCCTTAGAGCTTTGCACCTGATCTTCCCTTTGACTAGAAAGTTCTTCGCAGATTGTTCCGGGGGCTCCTTCTTGCCATTCTGGTCTCATCGCAAATGTCACCTCCTCAGAGGGGTCCATCCTGACTGCTCCCTCTCTCTCCTCTGTGCAACGGTTTCCTTTTCTCCAGCTCCTATTCCACCTGACAGCCCAAGTTCATTTCCTTGTCTCTCTTCACTAGAATGCTGGCAAGGAGTTTTGTCTGAGCTTTTATTTTTTTATTTTATTAAAAAAATTTTTGAAAAAAAAAAAAATTTTTGTATTGAAGTATAGTTGACTTAACAATGTCGTGTTTGTTCCCGGTGTACAGCAGAGTGATTCAGACACACACACACACACACACACACACACACTTTCTTTTTCATATTCTTTTCCATTATAGGTTATTATAAGATATCGAGGGAATTCCCTGGTGGTCCAGTGGTTAGGACTTGGCGCTTTCACTGCCAGGGCCCGGGTTCAATCCCTGGTCGGGGAACTAAGATCCCGCAAGCCACGGCAGCATGGCCAAAAAATAAAAGATCATGACTATAGTTCCTGGGTTTTTATTTTTAATTTTTTTCTCACTGTGGAATCCCTAGAAACTTAAACAGCAGTTGGCCCTTAGTAAGGGCCCGAGGAATATTTGTGGAGCGAATAGAGTGCTCAGCAATTGTCCCCTCGTGTTTTGATCGAGGGTCACCATGTGCACCATCAAATTTACGCTCACACTGACTCTAGGACAAATGAAGAACCTGATGCTTAGCTGGTAAGTGGTGGCGCAAGGATTCGAACCCGTGTCTGTGTAGCTTTAGTGCCCATGTGCCCCGTGTCTAGCACAGAGCCGAGCACGTGGGAGTTTAACATGAGTTTGTTGAATGAATATGACTTCAGACTTGGAGGGTGGAATGGGGAATGGGGGCTTTCTGAAGTAGGTGACGTGGAAGCTGGGAGAATTTGGGAGGGGAGAGCGTCCAGGAGACACAGCAAGGAGGTCTGCAAGGCCACTGGTGCCTGGGTGGTAGGTCCATCAGATCCTGTGCAAATTCTCAGATCCTGCAGGATGTCATCACAAGCTCTCAAAGCTCTTTCCCAAGCAGGGCTAGGGCTAGGGCTGGCAGTGACCAAGTGACCAATGCCCAGCAGTGTCTGGAGCTGGTTGGGGCCCAAACCATGTTCTTCAATAATAACGACAATAACGACAACAGTAGTAGTAGTTAACTTTATTAAGGGCTAACCTATACCCTGTCTAAATGCTTTGAACATGGGATCTCATTTGCTCTTCAGCACCCAAGGAGGTCTGAGCTACTATTATTCTTCCCATTTTACAGATGTGGAAACAGGCTCATAGAGGCGGTGACTTGCCTAAGGCCCCACAGCTGCTTCAGAAGGAAGCCTCCGATGATCACTATCGATCTTCTTTGAGCAAGTGTGAACACCTGATATGTTATCAGAGAACAGGCCAGGTGGGGAAGGAATTAGGATTTCAGTATTGCCAATCACAGCTGATTCCCTTTAAGGTTAGGGCCTTGAGAGGCAGGCTTGCAACTCCCAGCCTCCCCAGGTGTGGCCTCAAGGCGAGTGACTTCCTCTTGCCATAAGCCCCAGTTTTGCCCATCTGGAGAATGGGTAGAATAGTGGGCCCAACCTCACCAAGCAGTTACGAAGATCCCAGTGAAATCAGGCATGTCATCTGTCAAAAATCAGCAGATGTCACTTACGGTTTGTGCATTTTGTGAAAAAGAGGACTGCAGACAGGGAATTCCCCGGCGGTCCAGTGGTTAGGAGTCCGTGCTTTCACTGCCCAGGGCATGGGTTCAATCCCTGGTCAGGGAACTAAGACCACGTAGAAATATTGAACTGTGATTAATAAATGCATACATACTGAAGTGTTTAGAGGGAAAGTGCGCTGGTATCTGCAACTTTGACATGCATCAAAAGGAGGTAAATGGGTGGATGGCTAGAGGGGTAGATGAATGGTTAGAAATTTTATATAGAAGTACCGTGAAATAATTGTAGACGCTAGGTGGTGGGTATATGGATGTTCACTCTAAAATCCTTTAAACTTTTTTGTAGGTTTGAAATTTTTAATTAATTTTTTTTTAATTAAGTTTTAATAATTAAAAAAGGGGGAAATATCTGGTGAAAGCAAAAACATTAGCACAGTCATTAAACTGAATTATAATTTTTAATGGATGAATTGCAAATTGCGTACCTAGGGGGAAGTGGATGACAGTCCTAATATAATAACTGCCATTAATTGATACGTGTGGGGCTCTGAACTGAGAACTTTTATTTTGAAAATTATTAACATTATTAAATAAATCAGTCCATCTCATTTAACTCTTACACCGATCACGTGAGGGATCTGTATTTTACATTCGAGGAATTGACGAGAAGGGACAAAAGACCGGAATTTAGGGCGGAAGAGGAGTTTCAGGCTAAATTGATTTGCAGACCCGCGGAGCCAAACAGTCTCAGAGCCACGCGGCGAGCACGGGAGGTCCGGTCTCGGCTAACAGCTGATTCTTCCCGGGATCCCGGGCCGTCGCCTTCGGCCCCCAGGGGATCGGATCTTCCCTCCTGGACCCGAGAGCCTGGCCCCCCCTCTTCCCGGAGCTCTGTCTTCCGGCTCCCAGACTCAGGCTCCCCAGCTCTCCGTTTCCAGGACCCAGGCACCCCAGGTCCCCGCCTCCCGGATCTGCGCCACCAGGACCTAGCCTCTTGAAGACCTCTGCCGCCTGGGCGCCTTCAGCCTTCCGGAGCCAAGGACCCCAGGTCCCAGCTTGAGAAACTCCCGTATTCCTAATCCCCAGGGTAAAGAACCCCAGGTGCTCCCACCTCCCAGCTTTCAGCGCCGGGCGCAAACGAAGAGCAGAGGAGCCTCAGCGCCCAGCCTAGGGAATCTCAAACACTCCAGCTTTCAAGAGACAAGGAACTTAAGCGCTGTGAACTCACAACTCCAGGGAACCCTCCAAAGTTCCAGCCTCCAGGCTCTGTTAACTTAACAAAGTTTTAAGAAACGAGAGCGTCCTGGGAAGGAGCCCCAAGCGCTCCCAGCTTCCAGGCTCTGAGGAACCCCGGGGCGTTCATCATGGTGGCCGATCCGCCTAAGGGAGACCCCAAGGAGTACGCGGCGGCGGAGCCCACCGCCAACGGTGTCTCGGCGTTGGTCCCCCTAGAGGACCTCGGCTCGGCAAAAGGCGGCTGTTGCGGTTCCGGGGACCAGGTGCGCCGCTGCCTTCGCGCCAACCTGCTGGTGCTGCTGACGGTGGTGGCAGTGGTGGCGGGCGTGGCTCTGGGGCTGGGGGTGTCAGGGGCCGGCGGCGCGCTAGCGCTGGGCCCAGCGCGCCTGGAGGCCTTTGCCTTCCCGGGCGAGCTGCTGCTGCGCCTGCTGAAGATGATTATCTTGCCGCTGGTGGTGTGCAGCCTGATCGGCGGCGCGGCCAGCCTGGACCCGAGCGCGCTCGGTCGCCTGGGCGCCTGGGCGCTGCTCTTTTTCCTGGTTACTACACTGATAGCGTCGGCGCTCGGCGTGGGCTTGGCGCTCGCACTGCAGCCGGGCGCCGCCTTCGCCGCCATCAACAGCTCCGTCGGGGCCACGGGCTCCGTGGAAGAGGCCCCCAGCAAGGAGGTGCTCGATTCGTTCCTGGATCTTGTGAGGTCAGACCCCGCCCGCCCGGTGGAGGGGTTGGGGGAAGGGGGTGGGTGCTTCAGCCTCGTGGGGAGGGGACGCGTGTTAGGGTTGGCCGGAGTCGCCACGTGGACGGAAGAGGGGTTTTGGGTCCTCCGTGTCCGGGACATCCCCAGGGCCTCAGGAAAACAGGATGGGATAGTTGGGGGGAGCTCTGGCCTCTTGAGGGTCAGGGTACGGAGGGTGAGAACAGACTTCTGGAGATTTCTAAATATGGGGGCCTGCGTACATAAGCGGGACCCCACAGGAGGGTGGTAGGGGCGTGGAAGTCTTATAGAGGGAGAAGTGATGCTTGGCGGGGTTGAGGGGGACATAAGAGGGTCTCTGCTGTGAGGGGGGAGGATCCTGAAGGGAACTTGGAGGGGGATCTTTGGGTGGCCAAGGGCCCCAGGATGGGGCTTCTGGATAAAGGTTTAAGTCCAGTGTCTGGATAAAAGTTCTGGGAGCCCTGGGTAAGGGGCCCCTGCAGGACCTGAAGAGATCAGAATGACCCCCCACCAGGCCCTCTTCCCACGTGGTTCCCCACACGAAGTGTCCCTCAGACAAAGCCAGGTCCTTTTTTCAGCCTCTTTTCTCCACCCAGTTCAGCTGGGCAGGACCCTGGCTTCCCCTTTATATGTTCCTGGTAGGTAAGTCCTGCCACCTCCACAAACTTTCCATCCCATTTCCTACTCTGTCTGGTACCCGGCCGCCCTCCCCTCGCACTAGGCTGCCCAGAAAGGGGGCAGATTCTTTTCTTTTGGGCCTCTGCTCCCCTCCCCTCAAGAATGGCTCTTTCCCCCCCTTTTAAGGAGGGCAGACTGCTGGATCCACATGGCCTTGCCTTTGAGGCCTGCTGATTCAGTGTCGCCAGGTTGGTTGGGGACTTCCTGGAAATGGGGAAGGAAATGATGAGTCACGGAACAGGGTTCCCCTCAGTCTCTCGGGGCATCAGTGCAGGCCGATATTGCGGGCAGGCTTGGTGTCCAGAAATTACAGCAGATGGGCACCTTCTGGCTGGGGGAGATTAGCTGTGTCCTGAACCCAGCCCTGGCTGGCCTGGGTGGGTACAGGCCGACCTGCAGACGGGCACACCCCCTTGAAGTTTATGTGTGCAAGCTTCCCTGTAGTGCCCAAATCCACGTAACTCATCTGGCCGGCCACTCGGCGACTTAGCTGGAACATCTCAGAGCCACCCGACTTTATGAGCCATTGACACACAACTGGACACGGGCACGCAGACGCTCACTGATGCCACTGACCACACCAACATGTGGAACACTGCCTAAACACAGCTCAGGAGCACACGCACACTCCCACACGTGCCTCCAGGGCCGCACACCAACAGGATCACACATATCTGAACACTTAACCTGCGCCCCCAACCGGATACCAACACCCGATAAACTACCGACCACCGCCAGCAGCTGCGCACCCACGTCTTTGGTGAGAGGGAAGATCCGAGGTTGCTGAGTGGTTGGGACTGTGGCACCAGCTGGCTGGTTTCAAATCCCAGTTTTGCCACTTCCTAACGGCAAGTTTCTTCACCTGTCAGTGCCTCGGCTTCCTTTTCTGTGAAATGGGGATAATAGTGCAGGGCCCTGAGGGCTGTCAGGAGAATTAAATGAGTTGATTTATGTAAAGCACTCAGTACAGCGCCCGTAGTCACCTTGGCTGTTAGTTTTGTCTTGCCCTGAGGCACACGGGGCCACTGTCCGACTTCTTTACATGCTCAGTGGGGTTTAACGCGCGCTTAATCACACCCAGACACCCTCACACGAGAGTGGCTGCATAAACACAAAGGCACATTCACAGCACAGTCAATCCTTGTGCTTTCTCACCACCTCTTCCCTAACACACCCAGATCTTCCCCACAGCCTGCAAGCCCCCAGGCAGCCCCCAGGGCCAGCCCTTTCCTCAGCCCTCCCAGGCCTCTAGGAGGAAGTGGCTGATGCAAGACGTCCAGAGTATTGAGGGTGCTGAGTGTGGGATGGAGCCAGGCCCCGTAACCCTGCCCCAGCCTGCCTTGGGAAGCGGGCATTCCTCACCCTCAATCCACATTCCCTCCGGGGTAGAACACCAGCCTCCTGGGCCCCAGGATTCCAGCTGAGACTCTGCACACCCTGGAAAGATGTGCAGGCCCAGGTCCATCTCTGCCTGTCTGAACCTGGCTGAGGCATGGGTGAGGACCACATTTGGGTACAGATGGGGCCTCCAAGGTTCCCCTCGCCCCAAGAGGCCAACCCAGTTCCCCTGACCTCCTCCTGTGGTATCTAATACTCCCCCCCCACCATGTTTATCTCTGCAGAAATATCTTCCCCTCCAACCTGGTGTCCGCAGCCTTCCGCTCAGTGAGTCCTCTGGGGTGTCCCTCAGGGTTGGGGGGTGGGCAGGGAGGGAGGCAGCCAGTTCCAGCCCCTTGGCGCCTGATTTTGGGTGGTGCCTGGGAAAACGCACGTGCCCACATATTTACAGGCCATATTGCAGGGCTCCTGGGTGATTTCTGAATGAAACCCATCCACGCCCCTCATGAGAATATGGGTTCTGAGCCCCCTCTGGGTTCTAATTCTAG
Source organism: Neophocaena asiaeorientalis asiaeorientalis (assembly GCF_003031525.2). Lineage (NCBI taxonomy): Eukaryota > Metazoa > Chordata > Mammalia > Artiodactyla > Phocoenidae > Neophocaena > Neophocaena asiaeorientalis. The sequence goes on from NW_020175468.1 coordinate 4,034,100, forward strand.
CTGTGTGACCCCGAGCAAGTGCCTTTACCTCTCTGAGCCTCAGTTTCCGCCTCTGGAAAATGGGGGTATGAATAGTCCTACTGCAGCAGGGTTGCTGGTGGGATGGAATGAGATCACGTTTAAGGGAAGCTTGGGGCGGGCTTTGAGTATTGTCAGTGCCAGGATGGGGTGGGGGAGCCTCGATGACAATTGATGCTGACTCTTCCCCCCCCAACCCGCAGTACGCTACCTCCTATAAGGAGAGATTGTTCAACGGAACCCAGGTGAAGGTAAGAGCTGGGAAGGCGGTGGGGGGCCCTGCACCTTGGTTTTTCCATTTTGTTCTTACCCTGGCCTCGTCTGCCTTCTGGGTCTTCTTTTTTATTTATTATTTTTATTTTTGGCTGTGTTGGGTCTTCGTTGCTGCGCTCTCTAGTTGCGGCGAACGGGGGCTACTCTTCGTTGCGGTGCACGGGCTTCTCATTGCGGTGGCTTCTCTTCTTGTGGAGCACGGGCTCTAGGTGCGCGGACTTCGGTAGTTGTGGCACGTGGGCTCAGTAGTTGTGGCTCGCGGGCTCTAGAGCACAGCCTCAGTAGTTGTGGCGCACGGACTTAGTTGCTCTGCAGCACGTGGGATCTTCCCGGACCGGGGCTCGAACCCGTGTCCCCTTCATTGGCAGGCGATTCTGAACCACTGCGCCACCAGGGAAGTCCCCTGGGTCCTCTAACATTTGGGCGCAATCTGTTTTAAACTCTCTGAAGCCCCTCCCCAATTTCTGTCTTTTCTGCCTTTCTGGAATCTCCATTTTGTCCTCTCTTCTCCCTCCCCACAGCCACACTCAGGTCCAGGCTCCT
>NW_020175468.1:4034963-4083497 GCF_003031525.2 Neophocaena asiaeorientalis asiaeorientalis
TCCAAAGCACAAACCTGACCCAGCCTCTTGCCTGCCTAAAGCCCTGTCATATTCCCTAGTGCCCTCAGAAGAAAGCCTAGGCTCCTCGCCATAGTCCCCGGGGCCCCTGTGAGGTCCTGTCCCTGCCCATCCACCCACCCAGCCTCATCTTGTGACTCTGCCTGGCCCATTCTGCTCCAGCCACAGTGAATTTCTTTCTGTTCTTTGAATGCCTAAGTTAGAGTCATTTCAAGGTTGTTGCATATTGTTAACTCTCTCTAGAAGAGGTAACAAGACCCCTCCCCTCCCTTTACCTTGTTCACCCCCGGTCTCTGGGTCTTAGCCCCTTCCTCCAGGAAGCCCTCCCTGATTCCCCTCCTCCAAGCTTGGCAGCACAACCTTCCTTGGTTCCCATACTCCCCTGGATTCCCCCGTCCCAGCCCTGTCCACTCTGGGTGGTCCCTGGACCTGGACTGTGAGCCTTGGGAGGATGGGGCCTGGGGAATGGTCTCGTCTCTGCTGGGTCCCAGCAGTGCGCAGGACAGGCCCTCAGTCACTGTGCAGGTTGACTGAATGGCCCCGCCATCCCCATGTGTTCTTGCCCAAAGGTGCCCATGGGGGTTGAGGTAGAGGGTATGAACATCCTGGGCCTGGTGGTGTTTGCCATCATCTTTGGCGTGGCCCTGCGGAAGCTGGGGCCTGAGGGAGAGCTGCTCATCCGCTTCTTCAACTCCTTCAACGATGCCACCATGGTGCTGGTCTCCTGGATCATGTGGTAAGTGGTGGGAGAGGGGGCTGGTGAGGCGGGGTGGGGCGATCCTCTGTCTGCTCCTTCGAACTGTATGCCGTGAGAGCTAATACTGATCCTGGAACCTTCTCGATCCTATTGGAAGGTGACAAAGAGACCGCCAAGCTGTGGCCGCAGCCTGGCTAATGCATCTCGGTTTCTGAGATTTCACTGTCATCAAATGTTTGCCTTTGGATCAATAATGGAAAATAGTGCCTGCTTTATAGGTTTATAATTAAGATGACATGAGTGACTGAGGTGTAAGTAAAGCACTTAGAAAGTGTTTTAAATGTCTAGCACCTACTGAGCATTCAGTTAATGTCAGCTACGATTATCACCATTATGTATGAGCTTTTGTTAAAGGGCCTCAGATAATGAGGGAAAAAAACATGTGCAGAGGCCTTCAGCTTCACCCTTGCCACCTCCCCTGTCTCATCTCCACATGGTGTCACACTGATTCTCAGGACCCATCCTGGGTCAGAAGGTCAGAAATCAGGAGGTTGGTTAGGGCTGCTGCATTTTTAGCAAATCTCCCCCAACCCCAACCCTGATTCCAGGGTAGCTGACATCTAAGAAGCTGCTGTGTGGAACTAATAGAAACACTTGGTGTGTGGGTAAGAGCAGGCTCTGCAGCTGGGCAGCCTGAGTTCCTATCCCGGCGCTACTACTTCCCAGCTGTGCGCCCTATGACAAGTTACTTATCCCGCCGTGCCTCAGTTTCCCCATCTGGAAAACGGCGTTGATAGTACCAGGCACGAGTGAGTTAATACGTGTAAAGTTCTTGGGACAGTGCCTGACCTATAGCGTGCCTACAGTAAACAAGCTTAGTTAATATTTGTCAAGTACTTGTATAATTTCTGGGCACATCTCACTGGCTAGAACTTGGGCATTTGGGCAAACCTAGGTGCACAGGTGGCTGGGAAATGGTGCTTTTCTTCTGTAACTAAAGAGGAGAAGGGGTTTGGAGACAAGTAGCCATAGCGATCAGGCAATCAGGGAAGTGATGTTGGGAGCCCTCCTGGCTGGGAGACACATGCAACCCCTGGGATCTTCCCTCCAGGAGAGGGTGATAATAAATCCCAGCGGAAGTCTATAGACTTCACTTACTGTGTACAAAAAGCTTTCAACTCATTTCAACTGGCATCTCATTTCATCCTCCCAAGACTCCTATGAGGTTGGTAGCATTATGGCCCCTGTTTTACAGACCTATTTGATTTTAATTCAATGATAGCGGCAAGAGATTCAAAATAGGAGCTCCCTGGTGGGGTTGTGGTGAAGATTCAGTCCCGTTCAAGGGCTTGGCACATCATAAATGCTTCATACCTGGGAGTTGTCATTAAGACATGAGCCACGGTTTTTATTTTTCATGGTGAGAGAGTGTATTGGTTTATGTCATATTAGCTGCTGTAACAAACAAACCCAGAATATGAAAATGATATGCATGGTGGGTGTTTCTTTCCCGGTCATGTGTTAAGTCCAAATCTGGTGGGTGTCTCTACTCCAAGTGGTTGATAGAACCACCCAAACTTCTTTTATCTCCCAGTGGCGCTATGTTCAAGGGGAGAGAATGGAGGATGGCAGGGGAGGTGCCAGAACGTCAGCCCACATTGCTGTGGGCGCTTCCTGACTTTGAGGGAGGCTGAGAAGTGTGGTCAGGCCATGTGCCCAGCACAATGCCTGGCCCTGGGTGGGCACATGGTCAGAGGTGGTGATCTGTCTCCTGGGTAATTAGGTATGCCCCTGTGGGCATCTTGTTCCTGGTGGCCGGCAAGATCGTGGAGATGGAGGACGTGGGGATGCTCTTCGCCAGTCTCGGCAAATACACCCTGTGCTGCTTGCTTGGCCACGCCATCCATGGGCTTCTGGTGCTGCCGTTCATCTACTTCTTCTTCACCCGCAAGAACCCCTACCGGTTCCTGTGGGGCATCGTGACGCCGCTGGCCACTGCCTTTGGGACCTCCTCCAGGTGTGACCTTGGGGCAGACCAGGGCGGGGTTTTTAAGCTTAAGGGGCCTGGAGCAGGCATCAGATGTCTAAAGACCCCTGAAATTTTGTCTAGGGACATTGGATCTGGGTAGAGGGAACCGCCCCCCCCCCCATTAGGAAACTACTGCCTTGGAGATTTATTCCTTCCTTCCTGAGAACCCCTCCCCGTCCCAAGGCCTGGCCTTGGGGGACTCTAGTGCTTTACCCTGGATCCAACCTCTAAAAGCTCCTTCCGCCTCTCCTGAGTAGTTTGTCCATCTCTGCTGGCCCTGTCCCCTCAGGATCCAACCCTCCCTATAGCAGCATCCCCAAGAGTACAGTAATTCTTAGTCGAGGTCTGTTATTGGTAGAGATGGGGAAGGGGTGTGAGTCAGTGAGCGCTCAGACATTCTAGAATTTAGTTATGAATTTTTATGTGTATTTTAAGGAGTCGCCGTTGGTGATCTCCCAGGGGTCCAAGATTCCCTATATTTTGGAATGCTTCCATTCTGTGGGATCCCTAGTGCCTTCTGGCTCTGAGAAGAGAAGGGCATGGCGAGGCGGGGAAGGCTAAGGGGTGTGGATGGAGGCCCCGGGTTCATGGGAAGCAGAGGTCTAGGCTGGTGGGCAGAGCTTGCGCCTGAGATGAGGTGCTGTGTGGGTGGGGCCTGGGCCAGGGGATGGTCAGGGGAGGTAGGTGGGGCGTGGCTTGAGCGGTGGGCGGGGCCCGGTCGGGCTGGCCAGGTGAGCTCGCGCCAACTCAGATCTGCGGTCCCCTCGCAGCTCCGCCACGCTGCCGCTGATGATGAAGTGCGTGGAGGAGAAGAACGGCGTGGCCAAGCACATCAGCCGCTTCATTCTGCCCATCGGTGCCACTGTGAACATGGACGGTGCCGCGCTCTTCCAGTGTGTGGCTGCAGTGTTTATTGCACAGCTCAATCAGCGATCCTTGGACTTCGTGAAGATTATCACTATCCTGTGAGTGCGCGGGCTGCGGCCAGGACCCCCAAGGCACCTGACCCCTCCCTTGAGAATGGACACGAGCTGGGAGGAGCAGCCCCACCCCCACAGCTTCTCCCATTACCGAGCGGCCTCTCCCTGACCTCTCCTCTCCTCCCCCAGGGTCACCGCCACAGCATCCAGTGTGGGCGCCGCGGGCATCCCCGCTGGAGGTGTCCTCACTTTGGCCATCATCCTCGAGGCGATCAGCCTGCCGGTTCACGACATCTCCTTGATCTTGGCTGTGGACTGGCTAGTGTGAGTGTGGTTCGAGGGTTCGGGGGGCTCAGGGGTACCCCTGAGAAAGGGGACGAGCAAGAGGGTCATTGAGAGCCTCTGAGCAGAAGAGAGGAATGAAGGGGTTCTAGAAGAAAGGGGAGGGGACCTTACCTTGAGTGTTCCAATCAGAGGGAAGAAAGGGATCTTTGGGGTTCCAAGAGGAACCCCAGAAAGGTAGCATGTCCCAGTGGTTAATAGAGCAGACTCTTAGACCAGGCTCCCAGAGCCACTGTTGCTAGCTATAATGACCTTGGGCAAGTACTTAATCTCCCTGTGTCTCAGTTTCTCCATCTGTAAAATGGAGAGAATAGTTCCTCCTGGAGGATTAGATGACTTAATACGCGCAGCTTTCTTAGAACTACTTAGAACAGTAAGTAGAAAATGCTACGTAATTGTTAACTATCATGATTAAGCTGTTAAGAGTGTAAAAGATTAGAAGACAGTCTGGCTTCAAAAGTTAGAGAGTTACCATGTGTCTTAGCAATGCCACTCCTAGGTTTAAACCCAAGAGAATTGAAAACATGTCCACAAAAACTTGTACCTGAATGTTCACAGCAGCACTTTTTTTTTTTTAATTCAACACCTTTTTAAAAAAATTAATTTACTTATTTGGCTGAGTCAGGTCTCAGTTGTGGCAGGCGGGCTCTCTAATGGTGCATGGGTTCTAGAGCACAGGCTCAGTAGTTGCGGCACATGGGCTTAGTTGCCCCGAGGCATGTGGGACCTTAGTTCCCCGACCAGGCATCGAACCTGCGTCCCCTGCATTGGAAGGCAGAGTCTTAAGCACTGGACCACCAGGGAAATCCTCATAGCAGCTCTATTCATAATAGTGAACAGGTAGAAACAACCCAAATACCTATCAATTGATGAATGGATAAACAAAGTGTCATATGTCCACACAATGGAATATTATTCAGCAGTAAAATGGAATGAAGCAGTGATACAAACGTACGTGCTACGACATATGGCCCTTGAAAATATGATGCTAAGTGAAAGAAGCCAGACAAAAAGGACCACATTGTATATGATTCCATTTATATGAACTGTTCAGAATAGGCAAATCTATAGACAGAAAGTAGATTAGTGGTTGCCTAGAGCTGGGGGATGGGAGGAAATGGGGGATAACTGCTTAATGGATATGAGGGTTTCTTTCTGGAGTGATGAAAATATTCTGGAATTAAATAGTGGTGATTGTTGCACAACCCTGAATAAACTAAAAACCACTGGGTTGTATTCTTTTAAAGGGTGAATTTTATGATATGTGAATTGTATCTCAGTTTTTTTAAATGGGAGGAGAAGGACCTGAGGGAGAACTTAGTATTTCAGAAGAAGAAAGAGGCATTGATGGGTCCTCTGGGGCCCCAAGGAAAGGGAGGCATGATGTTTTGAGGTTCCAGAAGGAACAAATCTTGTATTTGATTGGAAGAAGGATCTTTGGGGATCCAGGGAGGATGGAGGAGATCTTTGGGGTCCTAAGGCAGAGAAAGCCTGATGGGACACTTGGGATTGTAGGGGAAGGAAGATGGGTAGGAGGCTTCTGGGGTTCTAGAGGAAAAGATCTTTAAGGTTCTAGAGGAAGGGATATTTGGGATCCTGGGAGGATGGAGGGATGAGCCCCTAAGAGGAGTAGAACAGGGTTCTGTGAAGGAGGGCATGATGGGGACTTGAAGGTAACAGGCAGGGAGAGGGGAGAGAGTTGGGCCCTGACCCTTCCCCTCCCACTCACTTCCCCCTCACTGTTCCCCCTTCAGCGACCGGTCCTGTACTGTCCTCAACGTGGAAGGTGACGCCTTTGGGGCAGGACTCCTCCAAAATTACGTGGATCGCACAGAGTCCCGCAGTTCAGTGCCCGAGCTGATCCATGTGAAGAGTGAGGCGCCCTTGGCTGCGCTGCCGGACCACACCGAGGAAGGGAACCCTCTCCTCAAACACTGTCCAGGACCTGCTGGGGACGCTGACACCTGTGAGAAGGAATCAGTCATGTAAATCCCAGCAGGGACCCTCCCTGCCCCAGTCGGGGGGTGGGGTGCTTTGGACATTGGAAGCACGCGGCATGGATGAACGGACAAACAGGGCCTCTTGGAGAGTCCCACCCACACGCTCGGGGAGCCACAGGCCTCAGCTTCCCTCCCTGCCATGAGATCTGGGAGGCCTCACTGCTGGGGTATATGCGTTTGCTTGCGTGTGTGTGACTGTCTGTCCCCAAATCTCCCCAGTCGTCAACTCCTGTCCTCACCCAAGGCTAGAAAACAGCAAGATGGAGAAGTAGCGGCCTCCACACCCCATCCTGGGAGCCTGCATGGCCTCGTGTCTCGGCGCAGGGCACCATGGGAAATTCTTCCCTCTTCGAGCAGAAGGATGTTCTGACAGGTTGCTGGCTCCTTTGATGGTTATTTTGGTGGCTGTAGCTCTAGCTGTGTGTGTGTGTGTGTGTGTGTGTGTGTGTGTGTGTGTTTTCTGTGACTCTCCACGGTACCATCCCACCCTGTCTCCAGGCCCTCTGTTCCTTCACAGTAACAGAAACACTCCCGGGAACCCTGAGGGGAGACTGAGGACACACACTGCTGTTACTCCAGAGGATGCTTTTCAGCAATACAATTGTCAAGTATATCTAATCAGATGTTTTCCAGAGTTTGACTAAAAGTGCTAGCCACACAGAAAACAACAAACAACAACAAAATGATAAATTGGACTTCATTGAAATAAAATATCTGTTCATCAAAAAACACGCGGCCAAAAAATAAAAAAAATATATATACACACACAGCACTGTTGGAAACCACAGCGAGATACCACTACACACACTTATTGGCATGGCAACAAACAAAAGCAATACCAAGTGCTGATGAGAATGTGGAACTGGACAGAGCCTATGCATTGTTGGTGGGAATGCAAAATGGTCCAGTCACTTTGGAAAATCACTGGGCACTTTAGGGCTTCCCTGGTGGCACAGTGGTTAAGAGTCTGCCTGCCGATGCAGGGGACACGGGTTCGTGCCCCGGCTCGGGAAGATCCCACATGCCGCGGAGCCTGCGCGTCTGGAGCCTGTGCTCCGCAACGGGAGAGGCCACAGCAGTGAGAGGCCCGCGTACCGCAAAAAACCCCCCAAAAAACTGGGCACTTTAATATCAAAGTATATTTTAAAATATCTACTTACCATGGGGCTCATGAGTCCTGCCTCCTGGGGATTTACCCAAGAGAAATGAAAGCTCCTATTCACACAAAAGCTGGTACACACATGTTATAGCTGCTCTCTAATTGCCAAAATTTAGAAACAAATCAATTGGATTAGCTGGTACCATCATCGTTCGATGGAAGCCTGCTGGGCAAAAAAAGTATTGATATACTTAACACCATGCATCCCACAGATAACATTTGAGTGAAAGGAACCAGAAATACTACATGCCTTCCAATTCCATTTATAAATGAAAGTCTAGAACAGGCTAAACTGGTCTATGGTGAGAGAAATCGGAACAATGGTAACCTACGAGGATCTATATATAGATCAGGAGAGGGCGCAAGGGAACTTTCTATGACACAGCAAATGTCCTATATCTTGATATGACTGATGCTTACACAGGTGTGAACGTTTGGAAAAATAACCGGTACACTTAAGATGTGTGCATTATGTACCCTAGGGATGTTAGCTTCCAGTTAAAAATTTTGTCCCACCTGTGGTAAATTCATTTCCAACTATAACCACCTCCATAGGAATGCAGTTACCCCTGGATAACTCACTATCCTAGTAGTCCCAATAATGACTCGTTCTGTTTTTTTTCTTTTTAAACCCCCAATTTGCTGTGAATCAAAAACCTGTTCTGCAACTGTTTTCAGTTCTATTTGAGTCCCGGACGCGGACGACACCAGTCGAGACTCACCTGTTCTAACAGGATCCTGTCTTGTGCATTGTTGAAGCACGTTACCCGTGACCGATATTCTCTCCCGCTTCCTAGGTCCCTATGCAGACTTCTGCCAGGTGCCTGGAGGCACCAATTATAGATGTTACAGCTTTGGCACCTTTTTGGGGTTTATGTAGTTACTTCTGATCATTGCTGTGTGGCAGGGAAATATCATTCATCTCTGATTCTGTGCAAAATTGTGTATTGCATACAAACGTAGCCACTAATGAGTTCATTAAGTGTTGAATAAATTAAGTAGTTGTTTTCAATGATTTCTATTATGCCAGAAACCTTAGTGGGTTGTTACGGAAGTGTTTAATAAGAGTGTTAAATGATATTTGGGGAAATCAGTTGGGGTTTTTGGATGGAGCTAGGAGTGCATTATTTTCCTCACTTGAAATAGCTGTTTACTGCCCAATTTTCTATTTCATGCTTTTGGGAGAATGGATGAGATTTAGATGATGAGGGATGCCTATTTAAAGAGATACACACCTACACATGTAATATTTTGCATGTACAATCTATGTAGAAAATCTATGTACATACAACTGGGCCATATTTCACCAAACGGTACTTACCCATTTTTTAATTTTCTTAAAAATTTTTTTAATTAAAAAAATTTTTTTTTATTTTGGCCACGCTGTGCGGCTTGCAGGATCTTAGTTCCTCGACCAGTGATTGAACCCAGGCCATGGCAGTGAAAGCGCAGAGTCCCAACCACTGGACCGCCAGGGAATTCCCACTTACCAAATTTTTTCTATTCCATTTTTAAAAATTGAAGTATAGTTGATTTACAATGTTGTGTTAATTTCTGATGTACAGCAGAGTGATTCAGTTAGACACACACACGCACACACACGTATATACATTCTTTTTCATATTCTTTTCTATTATGGTTTATCAGGATATTGAACATAGTTCCCCATGCTATACAGTAGGACCTTGTTTATCCATTCTGTATATACCAGTTTGCATCTGCTAATCCCAAACTCCCACCCATCTCTCCCACACCCCCTGCCCCCTTCGTAACCACAAGTCTGTTCTCTATGTTTGTGAGTGTGCTTTGTAGATAGGTTCATTTGTGTCATATTTTAGAAAGATACGGAACGCTTCGCGAATTTGCGTGTCATCCCTGTGCAGTGGCCAAGCTAATCTCTGTATCATTCCAATTTTAGTGTATGTGCTGTCAAAGCAAGCACTCTATTCCATTTTTTTAAAGTGCTGAGCACATGCCATTAGTTTGCCTAAAATGCTGATCTAGGTCATATAGAAAGACTGGAGCCATGTCAAGCCTCCTCCGTATTGCTAGGGTCTCAGGTGACTCCCAGACCCTGTCCCCACTAGGACGTGCACTCCAGGAGGAAGCCACCTTTGTCCTGCTCGCGGCTGCATGTCCAGAGCCCAGCAGAGGTCCTGGCACATAGTAGGTACTCAATATTTGCAGAAGGAATGAGTTGGGCTCCAGCTACAGAGCCTCCTCGCTACAAGAGGCTGTTGCCCTGGTGCAGACCCCGCTTCTGCTACCTACCAGCTATGTGACTTTGGGCAAGCACTGCCAGGTGTCACCATCTGGTGACAATGGCTCTGTTACGCCTCACCCAAAGGCCGCTGATGAAGGTTACATAAGAGCAGAAGAAAAAGCCCTGGAGAGCCACTCTCTGGAGCCTAGCCTCCGTCTCCTCCCCACCCTTTCTCCCCTGCTCCACCCACTCCTATTATTGGGACACCCCTCTTGCTTTTTCCCAAGGAGACTGGCATGGGAGGAAGGGCTCGGGCTGGCCTTGGATTGGGCTTGGGCCCGGGTTCAAGCTCAGAGTGACAGTCTGGCGGGCAGGCAGCGTCATGACTCAGCTTTGTCTTCTAGTGACAGATCAGTGTTTCTAGGCCATTTGGCCCCTCTCCGCCATCTGCTTTTTGGGGGTCAACCCTTACTGAGGTATAATTTACATACAATAAATTGCATCCCTCAAAGCAGACAACGGGATGGGTTTTGACAGATACATACACGCTTGAAAATCCACCACCACAATCAAAACACACAGCATTCCTACCTGCCCCCAAACTTCCTCGTGCTCCTTTGTTGTCTTTCCCTCCTTCCCCTCCCAGGCCCAGGCCACAACCGATCTGCTTTTGGTCCCTAAGGATTCGTTTGGACGCTTCTAGAATTTCACATTGGTGGAATCATATGGTATATGACTTTTTGCATTGGCTTCTTTAACTCAGCATAAATGCTTTTGAGGGTTAGCCATATTTTTACACATATCAGTAGTTCATTCCTCCCCGCCCCCGTGGCCCCCCCAACCCATCTTAATCACTGAGTATTCCATTGTCTGGATGTACAGTTTGTCTCATGTGTTCACGGACATTGGGTAGTTTCCAGTTTGAGTTAACGTGCATAAAGGCGCATTTGTAAACGTGTCTTTGAGTGCCATTCACTTTTCAGAGCAAATATTTTGTAATGTCCAGGGGCGATACCCGGAAGATTTGTTACTTGGTAAATGCGTTGGCTCATCCCACAGTCCCTGGGACCCCCTTTCCTCCCACTGTGCCTAGTGTTAACCCCTGGGCTGCTGGGTCAGGGGGAGACCCAGGGGGTCCCCAGGGAGAGCCAGGAGGGTAATAGTAGGGAACTCTTGGCAGTGACCATTTACCAATGGATTAATAACCCACAGTTTAATGCTTCTGTGTTTAAGTTCACAGATGATATAACCCACGGGCACGTGATATTAAAAATGATTCCAATAAACAACAAGGTCCTACTGTACAGCACAGAGAACTAGATTCAATATCCTATGATAAACCGTAATGGAAAAGAATATAAAAGAAAAGAATGTATATATATATATAACTGAATCACTGCTGTACAGCAGTAATTAACACATTGTAAACCCACTATATTTCAATAAAAAATAAAAATAAATAAAAATAAAATAAAAGCAAATACTTCACACACACACACACAAAGTGATCCCATTGCCCCAACTGTAAGAAAAAGGAGAAATAAAAGGATAGGAATTTAAAATATGCATTTCAATATGCAAATGTGCGGGGCCACCTTCCTAGAACCCGAGGAGGGAGACAAACATTTACACCTGAAACATAGGCCGCTCCTAACGCGGCTGTAAACATGCGGTTTAGGTGTTGAATTACCAAGAACCAGGTGGAACGTGGTTTTCTGATATTGTTGACAATCCTTGGCCAAGTTTCAAACAAACCACAAGCTTCCCTCATCTTACGTGGTAGTTGCACTTCCTGGAAAAGTCAGAACCTATGAAAACCATCTAATAAGACTTTGTGTTTGCCTAAGGAGAGTTAGGTTCTAGGCTCAGATCATTCTTAACCAGGTTTTTCCAAGTAAGGCTAAAATTTCGTTAGTTTGCACTAGTATGGATGGGCTGGTTGTTAAAGTATTGAAATACTTCTGGCTGGTGAATAGTATGAGTGAGTGAGAAAGTGTAAAATTCAATAATACATATTGCGATAAATTGTTCAAGTTAGTTGTTGTGATGGGTTTTCTGTCATCCCATTACTTAGTTGGTAATAAACATATTGAATAGACAAAACTATTCGACAATATTTTAAGGGCTAGGAAAGTTTCAGATGTAATTGCTGTTAGTTCAGGAACAGCAAAGAGAGGAGAAAAACACCAAGACACCGCAGTTGCTGCTAAGAGAAATTCTTTATCTATTGAGATCTCAAGTCCTAAGGATTCTCAATTTAATGGGAAGTTGCTAAAAGCATTTGATGCGGTTCCCTTATCAAACCACAGCTAAGACAAGGTTATTTTAAATATACATATGTACATATATAACATGTTATTTTATGTACATACAGCGGTGCCAATCAAGAAATCACACCAACAATTTCTAAATGAAACAAAACCATTACAATGATTTACGAGTGATTTGAGCTTCAACTTACGTTCTTGGCAACACCTTAAAGAAATATGTATATATAGATAGCTAATATTGATTATTTTGAGAAAAAATATTTTAAGATGTGACGCGGATATTGATTTACGTATTTATATTACCATGCCAGCTGCAAAATATTTTGAACATCACCGCCTTTCATGAATGCCCAATGGGACATTTTAAAATAAATAGTATGTGACAAGGGACCCTGCTTCATTGTGTGGAGGTGCCCTGCATATATTATAAGACATCTCCATCCCTGGGCCGTGCCTTCCAACAGCCAAGAGCACGGTCCGATCATAGCAATAACCCAAATCATCCCCATATGTTTCCAGAATGCTCCCTGGGAACCCAACAGACTGCGAGCCGTTGGCAGGTTCAGTGGTTAAAAACAGAGGCTGCGCTGTAAGTCAGGCTTCGTATGTCTGAGCCTCAGGAGTCTGGGCCAAATCGGCATTTATCTTCTCTTGCTGGTGTGTGAAGCCCCCTCCTCCAAGGGCTTCACGCTTCTGCAATGTCACCAATCCCTGCCACCCATTCAGTGAAGCAGTGACTTGCCTAAGGTCACAAAGAAAGTAAGTAGCCAAGCCAGGAGCCACATCCAGCCCTGACTCCCGACCCCTTTACCACCCAAGTCCCTCACAGCACTCCTGTGGGGCGAGGGTCACCATTAGCCCTGTTTCCCAGGTGCAAAGCCAAGGTGAAGAGAGTCAGAGTCACTGGTGGCCCAAGTTCACAGTGGGATTTGGATTTGAAGCACTTGGATTTGAACCCAGGCCTCTCCCACTTCAGAGCCTGTGGTCTCAAAGCCAGGTGCATACACCCAAGGGATGTGCGCGACAAGTCACTGGGATGAGGCTGGCAATCAAAACCCTCTCTATTTATTTTTAATTTTAAAATGGAATAATTTAAGCCTTATTACTAATATACAGAATGCTAGTAGTACCTGGATATAATTTATAAATAAATCTACCTATTGGAGGTACATGCCCAAACAGTATTTCCTCTTAGGTGCACGATCACGAGAGGAAGGCTGCTGTCGCTTTACCTGCTAAGCCGTGTGGCTTCCCAAAGCCCCCCTTGGGTACTATCACCAGAGAGGGGCATAGCAGGCAACGGCAATGCAGGCTACAGACGGACAGCCTGGGTTCAAGTCCCCTCTCTGACACTTCCCAAGCTGTCTGACTTTGGACAAGTGGCTTTACCATTCTGGCCTGTTTCCTCATCTGTGAAATCAAAATAACAGCAGCTCTCACCTCAGAGGGGCAAGGTGGGGGATAAGCCGGTTACTCCGTGTGAAATACTGAGAACGATGCCTGACACACACTAAGTGCTCAGTAAACGTGAGCTATGATTATTGTTTACCCCACCTTGCGAGTGGCTAACAGGTGCAGAGAGCTAAAATAATGAGGTAACAGTTAAATGGAGGGGGCCGGGATCCAGAACCCGGTTCTTAACCACAGCCACACCTCAGAGCCTGTTTGCTTCTCTGCAAGATGGGGTTACGAGCAGCACGCACCTCACAGCGCTCTCCCAGGAGGGAAGGAGGTCGTTTTCAGAAAGAAGGGGATTTAGTCATCCTGTCCTGCCAGGCACAGGAGGCTAGAGGGAAGACCAAAGGCTCAAGAGACGTGAAAGCCGTGGAACAGAGGTCCCGGGCGTACATTCGCCTTGGCCCCAAGGTAGGACAAGGGCGCCCTCTAGTGGCAGAAGCAACCCCCAACGGCCAAGTGTCCTGGGGCTCTTTGTGTGCTAGACCCTGAAGGCACACACTGAATCCTGGAGGAAACCGAGGCGCAGAGAAATTGGGACACAGCAGTCTGGCCCCAGAACCTACACTCTTTTTCCCTCTCTTTCCAAAACTCTGCCCCAGCCCTGGAGCCCCGGTTCTGGAAATTTGGGGCAGGGCACACCTTTGAGGTCCCGGGCTGTGCTGGGCCCAGCATGGTGGCTTGGCATCCCTGGCTTGCCCACCAAACGCCAGCAGCACCAAGACAAAGGACAATGAATGCCCTGTGCCCGAATGTGCTCCTGACTCCAAGATCGGGCGCTGGAGCTTCAGCTGCTTCCTGCCAAACTCAGGAGTGCTGGGTTGGGGTATTCGGGGTTCTCGATGACCCCGGGGCCGAACTTGAGCTCCAGGAAGCGGCGGTAGTTGTTAGGTGCCTGCGCCACGAAGCCGGCAAAGGGCAGGGGCACGAGAGGCTGCAGGAAGTGTTCGGGGAACTCGACATCCTGCCGGTGGTCCAGCCACGTGTCCTTCGTCATGACCCCGTTTCGAGGGTAGAAGGGCCACAGGTCCACGTGCAGGTGGTTGCTCTCGCTGTACTGCACGCGGAAGAAGTCGCCCTCCACAGCCTTCTCCCACACGAAGCCGCGCTCATCCACCACCGAGCCCGCCTCGGCACCCCGCAGCTGCTCGCAGTTGCCCACGTCCTCCAGGTAGATGCCCAGGTCCACGTCGTAGTCCCACGGGATAATGTCCCCGTGGCGGGCCGCCCCCAGCAGCGAGCCACCCTCCAGCCAGTAGCGCACGCCGGCCGCCTCCAGCACGCCCACCACGTAGCGGGCCGTCTCGCGCAGCGCACGCAGGCAGCACGGGGGTGTCCAGCGCTCCTCGTACAGGTAGGCCGGCGTGTCGCCCACCACTGTCCCGAAGCAGCGCGGGGTCTCCTTGTTGCATCCGAACCACTCGAGCCGCCCGCCCTCCCAGCTCACCAGGCGGATGCCCAGCGCCCGCAGCAGCGCCGCCCGCCGCGCCCGCCCCTCGCGCTCCGCCTTCCAGCGCGCGTGGGCCGTGGTCAGCGGGGGCTGGCGTGCCCTGGCGAAGGGCAGGTCCAGCAGCTGCACCGTCCACCCGCGGAGGGCGGTCTGCAGGAAGAGGCCGGTGCCCACGGGCCGGGCCAGGGGCGCCGAGAGGTTGAAGAGGTCGCGGGCGCGCAGGAGAACCACGGCGTCCCCTTCCAGGGCGTCGCAGCGGGGTGCGGAGGGTGCCGGGCCGTAGCGCGCCGTCCACTCCCGCAGGCTGACGTTCAGGGCCAGGCACCGGGCAGGGTTGGCCGAAGCAACGGGAGCGGCCACCAGGCGTGCGCCTCCTGCTTGCAGCACCTCAGCCATGCGCTTCAGCTGGCCCGGTGCCTCGGCCCTCGCCCCGTCAGGCACCAGGGCCACGTACTCGGTGGCCACGTAGGTCTCAGGGCGCGAGGCTGCAGCGGGCCGGTCCAGGGCGGGCTGGAGCAGCGCCAGGCGAACGCTGGGGATGCGGGGCAGGGCGAGAGGCGGGTAGGGGAGCGTGTCGGCTGCCACCACCACCGGCTGGGCTGGGTCCTGCTGCAGGAAGGAGTCCACCAGCTCTGGCACCGCGTTGTCAAAGGCCTCGAACTCCCGCACCAAGATGGTGACCCGGGGGCTGGAGGCAGATCCACGGCGGGAGCCCCTGGCTGGGGAGTACCTGGGCTGGTGCTGCAGCCACGAGACATAGAACAGGACCAAGAGGTTGAGGGTGATCGCGGCTGCCAGAGCAGCCTGGCAGCGGGTGAGCCGCATGGGGCTGAAGTCAGGCCCTTAGCTGGGCTTCCCGGGTATCCTGGGGAGCGGGGATGAAAGGGGAGACTGGAGCTGGTTGTCAGAAACCCCCCCACCCATCCTCAGCCTTGTCTTCCTGTCCCAGCCTTTTCCTTATTTGGTTTCACTTCCGACATTTCCTCCTCCAGGAAGCCCTCCCTGATCCCAGGCTGGGTCATGCAACCCCCTCTGGGCTCCTTCAGACCCCTGGGTTCCCCGACTCTAGCCTACCACTCTAATTCATTAGTGAGTAGGGCCCAGTCTGTGTGAGGGCAGGTCCTGAGCCTGTCTTGGTCACTGTTGGGTCCCCAAGGCTACTCAGCACAGAGCCAGGTACACATTAGATGCTCAGGAAGTTTTTAACCAATGAATCACCTTCCCTTCTTCCTTGTTCAGTCTCACCCTTTTATTCATTGTCAACTTCTCATTCAGATTCGGGTTCAGTTATAAATGCCCCGACCCCATTCATTCCCTGCTCTCACCCCTGATCTCTTCATCCCTTCCCCGCGCCACCCCCCCCCTGACCCCGGCCCCGGGGTCAGAGCCTTGGCCACCAAGCCCCTCCCCTGCTGCCTCCTTCTCACTTCCTCAAATCCTCTGCCATCTGGCCATCTCTTTCCTGATGGTCAGCCAGATGTTTTTGGTTTTGCAAGGAAAGCTAGAAATGTTTTCTTAAATCATAGAATTATTCCAGTTTGTAATGTTGGCCACTAATTAATTTTTTTTTTTTTAATGGAATGGGTCAAACTCATACAAACAGGAAGTAGATGGTGGTTGCCAGGGGCTGTGAGGAGGCAGAAACGGGGAGTTGTTGTTTACTGGGTATAGAGTTCCAGTTTTGCAAGATGAAAAAGTTCTGGAGATTGTTTGCACAATAATATGAATATACTTAACACTACTGAGCTATGCACTTGAAAACTGTTAAGATGAAAATTTTTGTTATGTGTATTTTATCACAATTAAAAAACCTTTTTTTTTTTTAAAGTAGAGTGGGCTGCATCCAAAGAGGCTGTGCTCCCTCCATAGGGCACCTCCACCTCTATTCATGGGCCACATTCCTAAGCAACCCCCAGGTGGCGCTGTCTCCATGTCCCCATCACAACTTGAAGATGTGGCTGGTCTCCAGCACAGAAGGAATAACTAACTCTCTCTTCTGAGCAGATACTAAAGTTTCCCCATGAAGGATCTTCATAGGTTCTGCCCCTCCCGGAGAGGGGGACGTCAGAGACCCCGCTAATCTTCCTACCTCCTAAATACTTCTGACCCCCTCCTCCCCATTCCCACAGCTCTCCCTTCAACCCTGGTTCACCCAGATCCCCACCCAGCCTCCCACGTTCTCCTAAGTCCCCTCCTCGTGGCAGCCAGAGGGGTCTGCATAAAGCACAAATCTGACCTCTCCCTCTCTCGCTCAGAACCTGCCATGGCTCCCTAGTGCCCTGGGGAGAAAGTCTAAGTTTCTTACAAAGTCCCACCAGGCCTCGTATGACCTGGCCCTTGCCTGCCACCATTCCAGCCCCATCTCCTGCCATGCATCCTCGAACTCTGTGCGTAAGCCATCTTGGACTTTTCTTCAAACAGATCGTATTTCTAAACCTTTGTGTATCCTGTTCCTCCTGCCTAGAAGAGTCTCCTCTCGATCACCCCTTCTCCCCGTGCCTCTTTTCTCCTGGAGAACTCACTTATGCTCAGGCTTTAGCTCAGATGGCCCCTCCTCCAGGAAGCCCTCCCTGAACCACAGTCTGAGTCAAAAGTCCCCTCTGGGCTCCCGGAACCCCTGGGCTGCCTGTTCTGGTTTGGCACTGTCTGGGGATGGCTCTGTCTGCCCCACTAGACTGTGAGCCCCAGGAGGGTAGAGCCAGGACTGTCTCAGTCACCACTGTGTTCCTCCCACATGACTGGGCACTGAAAATACACTTGGTGAAAAGATGATGACTGGGGGCAGGGGTTTTGTGTGTCTGTAAAGCCCACTCAGGTCCCCAGGGCCAAATTCTGCACTGCGGCCATGCACCTGGGGCCCTGCCCTGGTCTCCCTGTCTCCTCTCTCTCTCTCTCTCCCTCCAGAAACGCCCTCTCATCCCTCTTCACCCATCCCAGGCCCGCTTGCCCTTCTCTGACCCAACTCAGATGGCACTTAAGAGTCTGAGTTGCACTTTCGGAGCGACTTGTTATTCTTCAGAACCTTGGAACTGCCTTCTGGACCTGCGATCAATCCCTCCTTCCTTCCATCGTTCCAGGTTGTGGAACTCCTACAACATACCACGCACTGTCCTAGGCCCCGGGGAAACAGCCGTGGACACATAACACACAGAGACAGACAATACCACCGAGCTCAGGCAACTCACATTACTGCGGGGGGAGGAACCATGGGGACCACAGAATCTTCGGGGTCTTAAAAATCTTAGAATTTTAGCACTCAGGTACACAGAAACAGAGAAGAGACCTTTAGATGGTTTCAGAATCTTCTAACAATTCTGAAGAGACCTTCCTCCTGCTTCGGCCTTGTCTCCTATGGTCTGTGCCCCACTCAGAGCCCAGAAGGATCCTGTTCAATCTTCAGTTAGATTCTGTCCTGCGTCTGCTCAAGCCTCCTGTGGCTCAAGACTCACTCAAAGGAAAAGCCAAAGTCTTCGCTGGGACCCACAAGGCTCCACGTGATCCCCCCACCCTCTCCCACTTGTCCGCTCAGCTGCAGCCACGTGGGCCACCAAACACCATTCTCCAAATACACCCAGGAGACCCCAGCTGTGGCACTGGCTGTCCCCTCTGCCTGGATGCTCTCCCCCAGGTAGCAGCTGCATGCCTTCTCCCCTGGCTTTCAGGTCTTTGCTCAAATATCACCTATCCAGTGATCCCTTCCTTTGGCCACCCTACATAAAAATGCCTCTCCCTATCACCCACATACTTCCTATGTCCCATCCCTGGGCTATTTTCCTCCCCTAGTAGTTCTCATGTAGATTTTACTTATCTTGTCTCTTGTTTTGTCTGTTTTGTTCCCTGCTGTACACCCAGAACATGGCTCAGTACCTGGCACACAGCAGGTGCTCAATAAATGTGTGTGGAATGAATGACTGACTCCTGTTATTCAGACGGGGAACCTGCGGCACAGAGAGAGGAAGACCAGAGGGAGCGGAACCCAGGTCTCCGCCCCCGGAACCTGGTTCTCACCACACGCTATCTGGCTGACTCTGGGCCAGGAGGTGCCCAAAAGGACAGAGGACAGAAGCCAGTTTCTCAGAGACCAGCAGGTATGACAGCCAGCTGAGGAGGTGAGGGAACCAGAGTAGAGAGAGAGAGGAATCACCTAGTACCCTGACAAGGTCAGTCTTGGCTTCCCCAGCTGTAAGGACTCAAAACTCCTTCACTGGGGCAAAGTGGATGAAATGATGGTTTTGAAGGATCATAATAATATCAACAATTCTAGCTGCCCTTGATGTGCCAGTTCCTGTTCTAAGCATTTTACCGATCTTAACTTGTTTAATCTTCACATTATGATCACATTTAAAGATGAGGAAACTGAGGCACAGACAGGTGAAGTCACTTGCCCAAGGTCACACAGCTGGGAAGTGGTGGACCTGGGATTTGACCGGGAAGCTGGCTCCAGTGTTGTGATTTTAGCCAATAAACTCTGCTGTCTCTTTTGGGTCCACAAAGACAGTCCAACTTTCAACCCATCTTCAGTGAGATAACCCCTTTCCCTTGCCCTCACTTGACAGGTGCTTTCAAAGCTGAATATGGCACATTAATTAATTAATTCAACTCATTAACTCAACAAACATATATTTATTGAGTGCCCTCTGTGTTCTGGGGACACGGGGTGAACCAGGCAGTGGTTGGGCAGGCCCTCCAGAGGTAGGAAGACAGACAAAATCCCTGCAAACAACTTACAGATAGAGCAGGAAACCATCAGGGAGCGTGAGAGAGAAAAGGTGGTCAGGGGAGGAGAGACAGTTAAGCTGAGACTTTGTCTCTCCATTACCCACAAAACAAGGTAAGTGGATCCACATTCACTTCAGGCTAGACTTCACCTGGCCCGAGCCTCAGTTGCTGCATCTGTAGAATGGGAATGTGACGGATAGAGAAAATGAGTGATGTGTGGAAAAACCTTTGGGGACAAGGGCAGTTCCCACGTGAGTGCAGGTGACACTGAGGGGCTTCTTACCTCCTAGGTTGCAGGCTGAGGGAGCTCCAGGGGGGCAGTTCCAGCCCAGCTCAGCTGCACTGCTGAGGGAAGGAGAAACCAGAAAACCCCAAATCAGCCAATTTCACACAATAGAGCACAATTTCATTTTACCTAAAAAAGTGGCAACGAGGTCAAGGAATCATTTCTCTTGAAATCTCATAAGCTCAGGGACCACCTGAAGCATCTGTGAAGGGAAGGAGTGAAGGGAAGGACGTCATAGCAACCTATAACCATCCCTTCTTTCATAAATGTGTCCAGAAAGGTAAGGCTAGAAGTGACAGAAGGTGTTACCATGACAACCCCTTTCCTAGACACACTTCATCCTGAGAGACAATCCTAAAATGTCCTGTACCTTGGTGGGCCTGGTTCCTAGGGTCACTGGAAGGGGGACTGCCCCCATTACCATAGTAACCAGGACTTGGCTTTGCTTTTTTCTTACCTCCCTGGGGATGGTCCGGGCCTTGTAACCATAGCGACTACTCCTCAGCAGAGCATCTCCTCTAAATAAAAACACCTGGTTGGTTTGGTCCACAGACCTCCCACTGATGGGAAAGGGGGAGATGGATGGTTACCATGGTAATGCCAACTGGGTGGCTGGGCAGAGGGATTGGGAAAGAGATGTTTCCCTCAGCAGTGTCCTTGGGGCTGGGGTCCTTTCTACCTGAGTGCTAGGTGAGGTTGCCATAGTAACCAATGAGGGTAGGGGTATAAGAACTACCAGGGACTTGGGTTACCTTAGCAACCTCTTCCTGGTGCAGGGCCAGGACAGGTTTGGAGCTCCATAACCACAAAGGTGGAGGGGAGGGGAGGCTAAGGGTGTTCCCGACTGGGAAGAGTTACCATGACAACCGACCTGGGCCAGGAATCAGGATGGGGCCATTGCTGAAACCACCGTTGGTGGTCGCTCTGTCTCTGAAAGAGTGACAGTGATTGTCGAGGAGAATGGTGTTTGGGTATGGAGAGGACTAGAGTCTTTCTTTGGGGTGAAGCATGAGGAGGGGGGCAGAAAGCGGCCCCCCCTTAAGTCCCGCGCTTCCCAAAGGCAACCCTCGCGCTGGGCCTGGGTCGCGTTTGCCCTCCTTCGGGCGCGCGCCCCGCTCCAGGACCGCGACCGGCCCCGAGACGGAGTGAGGGGCCGTCCGAGGGGGATCCTAAGGGCACCCGGGCAGCTGGAGGCGGGAGGGGGGCCCAGGGCCGGGAGGGCCCGACCGCGGCCGCCGAGAAAAGGGGCGCAGGGGAGCAGAACCGGCTGTAAGTGGGAGTGGGAGTGAACGGACCGGTAGAAGGGTTCCTGAGAGAGTGGCCTCGGGGCCCCGAGGGGACCCCAAGAGAACTCAGCAAAGGGTGATGAGAGAGGATGGAGGAGTCTTGTATGAGTGAGCAAAAAGCTCCAAGGGTGCCGAGGGACTCCCACTCCGTCCCCGACCAGGTGCGCGTTGGAGGTGGAGCCCGCTGGGCCCCGGGTGGGAGAGAGGGGGAGTCGGGGGAACTTGGGAGCCGTTGGGAGCGAGAGCGGGTCGGGGCGGGTAACCCGGGTGAGTCGGAAGAGGAAGTCAGGGAGCTCGGGACGGGTGTGTTTCGGAGCGTTTGGACAGGAGGGACTGAAAGACGGCTGTGTTGAGGACTCGGGGGATGAGAGCAAGGTGTCGGGGGGGTCCCCGATGAAGATGTGTGCCCTCCCCTCTGAGGAGGAAACTTTGGGGAGTCCTGGCAGGCGTGGCTTCGGAGGGCACGGGAGGGGGTCCCTGGGTCGGAAGCACGGACGGGGCCAGGACGTGCCCCAAGAACCTGTGTTGGAAGAGCCTGAGAGCCGAAACTCTTTGGGGGTGTGGAGGAGCGGGGACCCCCGCCCTGAGATGGGAAGTGTGTAGGAAGTCGGATGGAGACCCCCGAACTGGAGTGGGGGAGGGTCAAACATGTCCAGCTGTGGAGATGGGAGGCGGGATGGAGAATGTGAGGAGGAATCCGGGGGACCTGAGGGATGGCAGGGGGAGCATTTTGTAGAGCAGGAAGGCAGCCAGAGGAAGCTTCTCAGAAGGATCCTGGGGGGAGGTGTTGTGGAAGTTTCTGGGAAAGGACCCTATGGTTTGTCGAGTAGCTTGGGGGAGGGATGTGCCCTCGGATGATTGGAAGAGGCTGAGGCTGGACTGGGTTTTGTGACCTTGAGAAGTGTGGGTCGATTGGCAGAGTGTCATGAGCCTGGGTATCAGAGTTGTGAGGATTTGAAGGGTCCCTGGGCTGGGGCGTTACTAACAGAAGTCAGTACCTGCTTCTAGCAGCTCGTCTTTCCCCTTCCGATTTGCTATTTCCTATCTAGTTGAGGTGGGGACCCAAGTAAATATCGGATTAGAATTTTGTCCTTAGGATGAATAAAGAGAGCATCCTGCAATTCTCCCACCCCAATAGGGATCTTAGCTGTGTGGTGGCAGAGGCTTGGGGTTGGGGTGGGAGAGAAATCCTTATGTAAGTACCCCCTTGCTTTGGTGTCCCATGGTGTCGCATCTCTACTTACAGAACTCTTCCCCAGGGTACATCTTATTAGATCTTCTCAGTACCCTGTTATGGAGGCAGAGCCAATGGCATTGCCCTCACTTAGCAATCATGATAGCAGCTGCTGTTTGTTGAGCACATATTATGTGCCAGGCACTGTATTAGGCACTTCAGATACATGGTATCATTTAATCCTTGCAACATTCTGGGAGGGTAAGTGATATTATTCCCCCTCCACCACCACCCCCTTTTTTTTTTAATAATCAGAAGAGGAAATGGAGGCATTGAGAAGGTCAGTGATTTATCTAGGGTCACAGCCTGTGGGTGGCAGGGGTGGTCTGTGGGCTTTCAAGCCCATGTATTATTACCTCTCTGACACCCAGGACAGATGAGAAGCCTCTTCCAAGGAAACCCAGTGGCCTCCCCAGGATCATCCAGCACTCATAACAGACCAGTGTACCCTACAGCACTCACCACCCCGCTTCCTCATCTTTGAGACAAACAAGAGAAAAGATGTGTCTGTTCCCACATTTGGTGGTCCTTCCTGGCGTTTGAGAGGAAGTTGTGGATAGCACCCAGTTAGGCTCTCCTTTGTCTAGGCTCCAGCATTTCTTATTTTGTACCTTTATTTTCTTTTGTTCTGTTACATTAGTAAAAATTCAAAGATCTCAGAAGCGTCAGAGCGTATAGATGTGTACACGCGTGCGTGCGCGCGCAAGTGAAAAGGGAAAGTCCCCCCCAACTGTTATTGCTATGAAAGTAATTCACCTCTGTGTGTAATGTATGTGATCATCTACATGTATCATTCGGTGACTTTTTTATCCCACATACTCATGTGTCTTTGTGTTCCTTTCATATCAGCAGAGAGAGGTCTTATTATTTTTGAAAATTCCATTCCACCGGTGTCTGTACTGTAGCTCATTTAGTTTGAGCCCTCTTGCTGAACTTTTAGGTTGTTTCCCGTTTCTGCCCGTGGGAAATGGCTGCAGTGAATGTCCCTGTGTTCCCCTGTGAGTATACAGCAGAATAGATGGGTGGAATGGTAGAATAGATGTGTTTATAAAGGGGTGATTAGTTGTGCCAAGTCGCCCCACGTTTACACTCCCAGCAGCAGCACCCCTTTTTATACACTTTTGCTCGAGCCCTTATCACTTAGGGAGGTGTGACTTCTCCTGTGAGATCCTTTAAGGCCTGGACTGCGTCAGATTTTTCTGATAAACTCTGAATACCTTTTCTCCAAGTAGCTGCGTGCAGCTGCTCCTGGCACAGCACCCACGTGCAGTCAGCATGTGGGGAGCGGCAGAAAAGGCAGCCTCTCGTGAGGTCCTGCCAGGAGGCGCCCGAAGATGGGAGCAGGGAGGTGGCATCCACGTGGTCTGATAATAAGCTGGATTTTGCCAGGTAGGGGAATTCCCAGAAGGAGGTGGTGTGGTTTCTGCCCTTCAGAAACTTCCAGGCTAAAAGAGAAGGCTGGTTTGTTCAGGAGGTTACAGAGAACTGTACACACTGACGCAGTTGAGTCTTTGATTGCGTGGCTCTGCCCACGATCTCTGGTACTTCTGCAAAGGGGAGCAAGCTCTTTGAGTACCAGAGGGACCTTGGGGGTGGGGCCTGAACTGGACATTCATGTAGGAGCAGCTGGTGGAGAAGGTGTGGAGCTGGCCCGTCTCTACTGCCAGCCTCACAAGGGGCTCTGGGGGATCCATGGGGACTCAACCCTGCCAGGGGCCCCCAGACCCTGGGGAGGACAAGTGGAGTGCAGGAGATGCAGGGCCAGATGGGACTGAGCCGGGATGGGGAGTGGGCTGGGACAGAAAGGTTGGGGTACAGAGAGTCATCAGCGGCCCCTCGGAGGACAGATGCTCAGGCCCCTCCGGAAGCTTTTTCCATGCCGCCTGGGTGGAAAGGGAACAGCCGGAGGAGAGGCGGCGGCCCTGTCTCAGAGTGGCAGTGGGTGGATGTGGTGGGTAGAAAACTTCCAGATCCCAGCCTTACCTGCCAACAGATCAGACAGCCATGGCTGCTGGTGTTTGCGGGGTGGGAGGGACTGGCCACCAGCACTTCCCCTCTCTGTGGTATTCCACCAACTCGGGACACTTCAGCCACATGTTTCTGGTTCTCTTTTTTCCCTTCTTTGCCAGAGGAACTGGGAAGAGGCCCACAGAGCAAAGTGAGATTATTTTTGACCGCGGCACATGGCCTGCAGGATCTTAGTTCCCCAGTCGATCAGGGATCAAACCCCTGTCCCATGCAGTGGAAGCACAGAGTCCTAATCGCTGGACTGCCAGGGAAGTCCCCCAGAGTGAGATTCTTGCATCATCATTAGGAGAAGGGAAATCAGGGCTTGCTATGGGGCAAGGAGGGTGCGGGAGGCCAGGTGTGAGGTCTGACCCTGCTTTCTGCCCCTCGACTCCACTTTCTTCCCCCACAGGTGAGGCCCACCTCCTTATTAACTTAAATCCACTCGTTGCCCCCCTGCCTGATCCTAGTGTGGGCCCCTGTCATTTCTCCCTGGGATTCCTGGGATTGCTTCCTTCTGTGACTGGTCTCTCGGCCTTTAGCTTTGCCCTCCCCTCTCCCCCTGCAGCTATCATTTCTCCACATTCTAGCTTGCGGAATTACCTTTGTAAGATGTAAATCTGATTATATCTCTTCTCTGCTTAAAAAACCCTTCCATAGCTTCCCCTGTGCTCTTAGGATGAATTTCAGACTTGCTCACATGGTCTGTGATCCTTTGTCAGGCCTGCAGCCTTCTCTGATTTTCCTCACTAACCCTTTTACACATTCGGATGCAGGCATACTGGCCTTTGTAGAGTTCCTTAAGCCCACCTTGCCACTCTTATCTCTGGCCTCGGCCAGCTAGATGCTCCAGCCCCTGGCCGACTGCTAATCAGCCTTCAGGTCTTAGCTGAACTGTCACTTCTTCACTCCAGAAGTGGGTTGGGTGTCCCTCCCATAACCACCTCTGCTCCCTCCCTGGGGTCCTAGTCATATCCTGTGTTAGTTGTGGCTGCTCATGTCTGTCGCCTGAGCCAGACTGAGGGCTCTGCGGGGACAGGAGGCACTCGTCTTCTGCGTTCCTTCTCCAGCACCTCACGTAGAACCTGGCCCGTCACAGGCGGTCACCAGTGTCAGATACTGAATGCGTGTGGGCTCAGCAGGCCGCACAGGCACTGGGAAACAGAAGCTCATGGACGGAAGCCCAGAAGGGTGAGGGTACAGGGAGGCCGTGACCCCGGACTTGTATTTGGTGATCGACCTTTTCTTCTCCACTGCTCCCCCACCTTCTAACAACTCATGGACAGAGTAGACCTCAGGGTGACTGAGAAGGTATACAAAGGACAGAAATTCAAACTTCCAAGACATTGATCACGTATGAGTCCACCTGTCTGGCCTTAGGTGTTTATGTACATATATGTTGATTTAAAGTATAGAAAGAAAAAAAGTATTGGGGGGAGTCCCTTTCTCTCAATGGACAGATGAGGTTTCTTTTCCATAGCGTACCTGTGATGTGTATTTATTTGTTCGTTGTTTTTCCCACATCCTCTTCTAAAATATAAACCTCATGTTGTTCAGTGCTGTATCCTCTGTCTACAACTGTATCTGATACATAGTTGGGACTCAATAAATATTTGTGGAGTGAATAAATGAATGAATGATACTTTTGTCATACACTAGTATACATATATGCCTTTTTATTTCTTCAAAAGGAAGTCTACCATTGCAGTTATGCCTGTGGGGTAAATTTCTTAGAAGTGGAACTGCTAGGACGAAAGGCATGTGCATTTAACATGTTTGTGGATATAGCCAGATTGCCCTCCCGGAAGGGTTTGTCAATTTATGGCGCCACCAGTGGTGTGTGAGTGTGCCTGTTTCCCTGGCCCTCAGTGCACATTTGGTTCTCTACTAACCTGTGGGAGAGACCTGGCCCCCGGAGCAGGACAGGGGTGATAGGAGGTCTGTGGGCACAGGGCTGTGCTGTGCTCCAGGTGCTGGGGGCAGATAGGTCAGGGTCCTTTGAGCCCCAAGGCGAGGAAGAGGTGTGTTCATGGGCGTCTGAGAGGCCGCCAACAATGGACAGTCCTTGAACGCGAGGGTTTCGGAACGTTCACCGCCTGGAAAAGGTGTCTGGGGCGACTGGGGGCTTCCGGGGGAGCTGCTGAAGTTCTTCAGTAAGCATTTGATGTGTGAGGATTGGCTTCAGGAAGATGCAGCTGCCTGTGGGGCAGGAGGCCTGTAAGCCACAGGCAGCTCTGCCCGATGGGCCTTAGGTCTCAGAGGGATCCTAGTCCTCTCAAAGAACTGGGCCCATTTCAAGACTCTAGAAGAACAGACAGGGAAAATAAAAATAATAAGAGGTAGGGGCTGGCATTTGTTAGCCTTTCTTCTGTGCCAGGCTTTGGACTGAGAAGAACTTAACACGTGAGGGGAAACAGGCTCAGAGAGGGCCAGTGACCTGCCTAAGCTCATGCAGCGAGTAAGCGGCCGAGCCAAGCCTGGAGCTCAGGCGGTCCTAGCCTGGAACAGAGGAGCCTTGGGGAGAAGCCAGGGAGGAGCCCTGAGCTCAGGGCTTTGGCACTGGGCTTCCGGAACCTGGTCAGGGGCCAAGATCCCGCCTTGAAGGCCGTTGACCCGGTGTCTCCAAAAGACCTGTTGACAGACCAGAGCAGACTGGGGCAGCCCATGCCAGCAGACAGTGTGAAGTGGTTGGCAGGGGCCCTGGGTCGTGGCTGTGGCACGTCTCCCTCACCCTGGGCAGACTCCAGTGGAAAGGCTGGTCCCCACCGTGGGGGTCGGGTGGGGAAGCTTTCGCGCTGCAGCGGGAGCTGAGCCGAGCCGCCCACTCTTGTCCCTAAACGCCAGAAGTAGCTTCCCACGCCTCCCAGAGACAGATGCTCTGGTAGGAGTAGTGGCACGCCACCTCCACCAGCAACCTTAGGGACAGCACCTGCCTGAGTGGGGAGAGGAGGCGCCCAGGGCTGTTAATACCTCCCTGGCCCACCTCCTCCCCAGAGGTGGGGATCAAGTTAGGCCCAGGCTGTCCCTATTTAATTTCAGGGGTTAAGGGCTTCTCTTCAGTTGTTTCATTGCGGGTGACATGGAGACAGATCCAGCTGCCCTTTCACTGCTCCATGGAACCCTGGCTCAGGGTCTTCACGCCTGAAGAAGTGGCTGCTGTGTGTTGCTGTGGGGGCAGGGCTGGAGCTGATTGTCCCTGAGTGAGTGACACATGTCAGTGAGCCTGAGCCCTGCTGTCTTCCTGTCTCCCTCTCTCCCCCCCCGCAGGCTCAGGTGGCCTTCCTCCAGGGAGAAAGGAAGGGGCAAGAGAATCTCAAGACAGACCTGGTGCGGCGGATCAAGATGTTAGAATATGCGCTGAAGCAGGAAAGGTGAGCCCAGCTGTCCCCCGTCCTGCCTTCAGGGATCAAGCCTTTGGGGGGGGTCAAGCGTTCTCTTCCCCATCACCCAGTCCTGCATGGTTCCAGGAGAGGGGGACAGAACAGGAAATAGTGGGTGGGATTCGGGGTAAAAACTGATAACAGTATTCATAATGGTGGTGGCCCGCTGCGTGCCAAACACCATATATTCATTGTCTCATTTATCCCTTCCAGTGGCCTAATGGGTACAGGTGAGGCTTCCGGAGGGTGAGGACTTCTTCAAGGACTCTGGAGCTGGGATAGCAACCCAGTTTGCCTGACTCCAAAGAGTGGGCTCTTCACAGTGCCATCCGTGATGCCTCCTCCGCCCGGGCTGCTTCCTAATCGGGCAGTTCAGCTTCAGAGGGAGGAGAGCTGATTAGAGAGGATCTGGGATCTGGGATTCCTGAGGTGGGGGCTGGCCCTGTCTACTCTTCCGCGTCTCTCACTGGCTAATCGCTTGATCTTTTAGGGCCAAATATCATAAATTGAAATTCGGGACAGACCTGAACCAGGGGGAGAAGAAACCAGAACTGTCGGAACAAGGTACCCACCCCCGATCCTCCCCTCTTGCTCCCTTCCAACAAAACCAAATGTGACAGAGGAAAGCTGAGATGGGCCACGTCTCTCTCACCGTGCTCCACAGAAAGCAGGCTCGGCCGGGGTCGGGAGAGCTTGGGTCTCACTCTCAGCGTCCCTCCCCCGTAGGCTGCTCTGCCAGGTCCTGTGCTGGGCGCTGGGGGAGTGGGGGCAGGGGGTGAAGAAGGCTGGGAGTCCTGCCTGCTGTCCCTGTGTGAGGTAGACAGACACACAAGGCCCGACAGTCTGTGCTCCTGGAAGGAGGCATCAGTTCATCGTCAGGGAAGTAGGGAAGGCACTCCAGGTAGAGGGAGGAGAGTACTGGAGCACGGAGACCTGAAAGAGTGGTGTGTTCATGGGGTCGGGGCCTTCGAGGCCAGGCTGACAGTGATCGTTGTTCTTCATGTCAGACTCCTCCGACCTGAGTGTGAGTTCCACCAGGGCAGGGGTTTTTGTCGACTGATGTAGTCCAGGCACCTAGCCGGGCACATAGTAGATGCCCGATAAATATTTGATGAATAAAACAAACAGATTGTCTCACTTAATCCTCACAACAGTCCCAAGAGGTAGGTGCTGAGATTATTAACTTCGTTTCTCAGAAGAGGAAACTGAGGCTCAGGTAAACTAACCTGCTCAAGGCCACACAGCCGGGAAGCGGCAGAGCCAGGCTGGGATGCGGTCGAGTCTGCCCGTTCGCTCAGAGCTGAGCCCATTTCCCGTGTGGGAAAATAACATAAGTAGAGTCTGAGGATAGTCTGGGAATGGTTGGGAAAGTGACCCAGAGACTAGAGAGGAGGAGCACAGGGGCAGAGGGAGGCTTCAGACTCTCTCAGGAAGGGGCTCCAAGGATGATGGAGGAGGTGATGGGTGCATGGTGGTGCCCTGACCAAGACAGCCCACCTCCCTTCTCTCCACCCTCCAGTCTCCAATGGCCCGGTGGAGTCGGTCACCCTGGAGAACAGCCCGCTGGTGTGGAAAGAGGGGCGGCAGCTTCTCCGACAGTGAGTGTGTGGAGGGCAGGGTGGAGGCTGGGGGGCGAGGACACATGTTTGGCTTGGGAGATAAGCCCGAAGACTCCGCAGTCCTTCCTGTCCCCCTGGGGACCCTGAGCTGTCAGGATCCCTGCTGGCCACAGCTGTCACCCCGTCGGGGAGAGCAAGGGAAGACTCCCTGCAGGAGGCACATGTGGAAAGCGACCCCAAGTGCCTCTGTGCCTTTTTTTCCCCTAGGGTAATGTTAAATTGTTTTTTATTAAAGAGATGTGTGTGTTTTAGAAAACTTGGGAAACATAGGGAAACAGAAAGAAAAGGATAAAAATCACTCATCATTCCACCACCCAAGGAATTTCATGCCCCTGTAAACATTTTGGCACATATGCTTTCTCTTCCGTGGATATGTATTTGTGCCTGGGTGTGTGTGTGTGTGTGTGTGTGTGTTTGTTTGATGAAAGCCGGGGCTCCCCCTTCGCAGTGCTTCATAATGCATCGCTTTTGCTAAGCGTTGTGAACATCTTCCCACTAAATTACTTACGTTGCACCATTTCAAGACCTGTATAGTAGTCTGTCACGTGGTAATCGTAACTTCCTATGGCCAGTCTCTTCTTGTGTATTTCGTCGAAGGTGTTTTTTTCAGTAGACAGTGTGACAAACACCAGGAAGTTATTTGTCCATATCCTTGATTTCCTTAAGCTGAATATCTGGGAGTGCAATTGCTAGCTTAAAGGGTGTGCAAACAGTGACAACAGAAAGATCATCACAGGCGACGCTTGCCAGGGACCTGTTATGAGCCTGACACCGCGCTAAACGCTTTGCACCCAAGGATTCCTCACATAAACCTCCGTGTAGTGTAACTGCTAGCATTCCCCTCGTTTTCACAGACGAAAAAACCAAGGGGCAGAGAGGGTATCTGTTTATGGAAGGTCACAGCTAATCAGCGGAGGGTCTGAGGTGTGATCTCGGGCAGCCTGTCCCCAGAGCCCAACTCCTTCCGCACCACACTTTCCTGCCCCTCCACTGGTAGGGAGGGGAAGCGTCAGACACACACAGGCACCTGAGGTGAGACAGCAGGCCAGACAGCAGGCTGAGGCAGGCGCTGTCTGATGTTCCCAAAGGGACAGGCTCAGGCTCAACAGAAGAGGCTCTGGAGGCGCCTCCTAAGGACCAGCCTGGGACTCTTTGTCTCCAGTCTTTTGAAGCCACAGATATTTTCAGCTTTTAGACCAGTCCCAGCTGGCTTCAGTTCTCGTAATTGCAGAAGTAATAAATGCTCATTCATAGAAGTGAGTACAGTAGATGCCAGAAGTTCCTATTAATATCCCCAATCTCGCTCTCCAGAGGTCACTGCTCTTAAGTTTAGTGTGTTTCTCTGTAGGCCTAGGGAGGGGCGTGATAATATGTGTGTTTGTGTGTGGTCTACACTTATATGCACACTCTTTTTCCCACAAACACGTGAATTGTAAGGAACGCCTGACTTACAGTCCTTGTTGCACTGCTCATCATGGCCTCTCTCCTTGGCACTCTGCTCTGTTTACCTTGTGCGTAGTGTCCCAGCAGTCATTTGCTCCCACAGTCCTCAGCAACGGATGTGTAGTTTGGCCCCTGCGTTTTGGTTCACCCATATGTGCAGTGTCTCTGCGAGCATCTGTGACAGCACAGTGCCCGTGTAGAAAGGCTTCCACTGGAAGTAGTCTCAAAGGGGAAATGGTAAGGTCAGGGGTATGCGTCTTTGAAATTTTGATGTATAGTCTGAAGTTGCTCCTCCAAAAAGCCTGGCCTAATTTGCATCGGCCCCCTGCAGCATATGAAGAAGCCACAAGGCGCCTGACCAGCCCTGGTTCTGCCTCCCCGCAGGTACCTGGAAGAGGTGGGCTACACCGACACCATCCTGGACATGCGGTCCAAGCGCGTGCGCTCTTTACTGGGCCGCTCGTTGGAGCTCAACGGGGCCATGGAGCCCAGCGAAGGGGGCCCCAGGGCCACGCCGGGCCCCGGGGGACTCAGCGGCGGCGAGTCGCTGCTGGTGAAACAGATCGAGGAGCAGATCAAGAGGTGAGCCCTTGGGTCTGGCGGGTGCATCCCTGTGTGCCTTCTGCGTCCTGAGGAAGTCCACCGCGCTCTGGGGGCCGCTTCCTTCCTGGAGTGTATTGTGGGCTCCCTGTCCCTTCCTTGTGCAGTGTCCAGGCTCTGTCTTGGGTTCCCCTCCCCTGGCGTTGCCTTGCTGCTGTTGTGCATCACAGCTCCCGCTGGCCCGGCCCCCCCGAGGCTCAGGCCTGTGTGCTCCCCAGGAAGCGCCGAGCCCCTGCTGAAGGCAGCACCCGGGCCACACGCCAGGACCGGGGGCTGAGGGGGGCACAGCGTGCGGTCTCCGACCCCAGGGAGCTCTCACTCGTTCATTCTCTCATCAGTAATTGTAATTTGTCAAAGTAAATAACTTAATGGGTGGTGACGTGAGGTGCTAGGTAAAAAGGCAGTGAGAAAGAGTGATGGGAGAAGTAGTACTGCTTCGGATGGGGTGACATTTGGGAAGAGAACTGCGTGGAGTGGAGGCTAAGCCACCCAAGCAGCTGGAATGAGAATGTTCTAGGCGGAGGGAACAGCAAATGTAAAGGTTCCGGGATGGGAAGGGCCTGGAACGTTCGGGAGCAGCCACAGAAGCTGGTGTGGCTGCAGTGGTGTGAGCACGTGGGGGCTGTGGTCTGCGGTGCGCTGAGATCTCAGGACTCAGATCAGAAGTAGCTTGGAGGCTGGTGTTGTGGGAAGCCGGTGGTTTCGAGCAGGGGTGTGACATCATCTGATATACTTGGTCTGCTTGGGGAAGGAGAGGCTGACAGAGGGTCGGGCTGGGAGCCGGGAGGCCGGGTAGGAGATTCCTGCAGACGTCCAGGTAAGAAATGATGGACATTAGTAGTGGAGGGGTGAGAAGGGGTCCGCTTCTCGGTGGGTTTTTAGGGTGAGCCGACACTATTTAAAGGACTGCCTGTGGGAGGAGAGGAAAAGAAATTAGGGGTGACTGAAGGGTGTGGTCTGAGAGCTGGGAGCAGCGCTGACCCAGATGGGGGAGACAAAGGGTGGGGGGGCTTCAAGGGGGCCGTTCAGGACGAGTGGAGTTTGAGGTGCCTGTTTGACCCCCAGCACGAGGGGTGGGGGCGCTTGACTCCTAAACGTACCTCCAGTTCACCAGCACACGGGCGGGTTTGGAAGCCACGGGACTCGGCGGTCACTGAGGCAGAGGGTGTCGATGGTGCCGAGAGGAGGTCTGAGGACCGAGCCCTGGGAGCGGTCCAGCAGAGGAGGCCAGGCCGAGGCAGCTAGTGAGCGGGAGGAGAGCCTGGGCGCAGCGTCCCGGCGGAGTGGCAGCCATCCACCCGGGCAGTTGACAAGAACTCTCTGGGGCATCAGTCCAGTGGCAGAAAAGGAGGCTGTTGGCATTTATCTGAACTTCAAATTCTATCCTCCTTTCTGCCCTAGAGTCAGGTTTGGAAAATAACCTCCTTCGCTAAAACTTGTCATCCTGATGGAGCTGTTAAACAGCGGGCCGGGGTGGACAGCGGAGCGCCGTCTGTCAGTGGGGAGGGTGCAGGCTGTGAGGGCCCGAGTGACCGTGGAGTGACCGGTTCCTCTTTCTTGCTGGGTCTGTCCCCGCCACTCACCTGCTCTGTGCTCGTGGTTGGAGCGGCTGTGGGAACGGGAGCTGCTGAGTCAGTGGTGCTTGGTTGTCTGGCTCTCCTTCTGACTCAGCATATGCCAGGGCCGAGCCGTCAGGGTTGGGGGCTAGTCTGGGACTCAGGGAGGATCAGAGCTCAGTGAGGGGTTGGGCCTGGTCTGTGGTCCCAATGAGGGTTCCAGCTGGGGTGTGTCAGGCAAAGGCTGGGCTTGAAGCCCTGCGTGTGATCAGAGTCAAGGTTCCTCTGGGGTCAGGGTGGGCTTGGCACTCCTGAGAGCCAGGTCCAGGCTCTGGCCCCCGAGCCTCGGCGCTCTCCCATCTGAGCTTTGTCGCCTGGCAGGACTAATGCCCCCTCTGCCCCCCTGTCGTGGGCAGGAATGCGGCCGGCAAAGACGGCAAAGAGCGCTTGGGTGGCTCAGTGCTGGAGCAGATTCCCTTCCTGCAGAGCTGCGAGGATGAGGACAGCGATGAGGACGATGAGCTGGACAGCGTGCAGCACAAGAAGCAGCGCGTGAAAGTGAGCACGGGAGCTCAAGGGGTGCCCCTCCCCCTTTCTGCAAGGGGGCCCTTGCTGTGTGTGCAGAGCAGAGCGCCTCTGTGAGTGCTCTGGGGCTGCCTCTGATGACTGGTCTGTGTCCTGATCATGTCCCTTCCCTGGGTCCCCATCTCCTGTCCCGCCGTGCCATTGCCTCAGGTACCTTGGGAGGCGCCTAGGTCTGTTCTGTCAGGGCCGGCCCCTTCTCCACCTGCACCCCTGTCATTCTCTCCATCCTCCTTCCTCGGGCTCAGATGTTCCCGAGAGGCCTTTCCTGAATCTCCAGGTTAGGCCAGCTCTGAGACGCCCTCTCTTCTGTGCCCTCCTTCTGGCCAGCCTGGCCACAGTCGGACTGAGAAATGTTTCGGTGTGACTGTGTCTGTCTCCTGCAG
This sequence comes from Neophocaena asiaeorientalis asiaeorientalis, assembly GCF_003031525.2. Lineage (NCBI taxonomy): Eukaryota > Metazoa > Chordata > Mammalia > Artiodactyla > Phocoenidae > Neophocaena > Neophocaena asiaeorientalis. The sequence goes on from NW_020175468.1 coordinate 4,068,605, forward strand.
TAGAATGTGCGCTCCGCGAGGCAGGGACTGTGCGAGTCTTTTACTGTTCCCTCCCCAGCACCCTGAGGGAATGTGGCCGGGCCCAGGGCTCAGCCTGGAGCCAGGTCGGGGGACTCCAGGGGGGACTTCATAGGATGTGAGTGTCTAGTCTGCTGTTGGTGGCAGGACCGAGGCCCAGCGACACTGCCTGCATGGTAGAGTCCACATCTCAGCTTGGCCTGGAGATACAGCTCCCACCGCATCCCCCACTCCTTAACTGCCAGAGCCCCATGTTCCCGCCATCCTGATGGCGCTGTCCTTACACGGGGCCGGCTCTCATCTGTCCAGTAGACATCCACGTGGGCCTCCATGGGACAAGCTCTGTGCTGGCCGTGAGAACATGGAGACGCCGAGGTCCGGTCCTGGCGTGGAGGAGCGTAGGGCCAGTGCGGGCTGCTAGGTAGTCACAGGCAGAGGGACGTGCCACAGTGGATGCAGGGACACATGCCCAGGAAGGGGAGCCTGTGGGAGACGGCCTCAGGGGCTTTCCTTGACCCGGCCTTCCCACCCGAACTCTAGCTCCCTCCTCAGACTCACCTCAGACACCCCCCTCCTCCAGGAAGCCTTGTCTGACTCGCCCTTGCTCCCCTCCCCCCCACAGGGTCAGGAGGCTCCTGTGGGCTCCCCCGTCCTGACCGGGACCATTCTGGGTCCTCCCTGTCTGGTGTCAGGTCTGTTCTGGCCTCAGCTCTATGTCCAGTGTCCCCGGCGTGGCTCAGCGCAGGGTCCCGCGCAGGTCAGGCACTCAGTGAACGCACTGAGGGGAATGGAATGCACAGAGCCGGCACACTGGCACTCGGGTTGCAGGAAAAGCAGGGTGTCACTGAGTCCGGGGTCTCTAAGCTTCTCCCCTGGTCCAGAACGCCTGGTCCCTCCTGCCCCCTGTTGGGATTTTCACTCCTTTTGTAGGTCTCGCCTCAGCCTCCTCTGGGAAACCTTCCCACTCCTCTCCGCTCCTCCCATCAGAAATGATCGCATATTCCCTTTAGCCTTTGCGTCAGTCACCGCATCTGTCCCACATGCCCTGTCAGGTGGCTCATTACGTAGGGGTCCCATGCTTCCCCAAGCCCTCTGTCTCCACACAGCAGACCTTCAGTGACCAGACCCTGATTCGGAAGACCTGCCCGTGACTCCCAGAGTGGCCGTGGCCTGGCTCTGTAACTGTGGGCACGTGATTCTCTTTGTCTTGGCTTCAGTCTCAGGGACTAATAGTCCCTGTCGGGCTTCCCTGGTGGCGCAGTGGTTGAGAGTCCGCCTGCCGATGCAGGGGACGCGGGTTCGTGCCCCGGTCCGGGAAGATCCCACGTGCCGCGGAGCGGCTGCGCCCGTGAGCCATGGCCGCTGAGCCTGCGTGTCCAGAGCCTGTGCTCTGCAACGGGAGAGGCCACAACAGTGAGCGGCCCGCGTACCGCAAAAAAAAAAATTAGTACCTGTCTCTGGGTTGTTGAGGGATTAGTTAAAATGAGTTCATGCGTACAAAGCCCTTGGCTGCACGGTGGCTGCCAGGCCAGGTGCTCGGCGGCAGCAGTATTAGCAGTGCTTGGCAGGGGCCTGGCACTAACAGTCCCAGGCAGTGATGGCAGGATGTAACTGCATAGGGCCCTTCTGGTGGACTGACCCCTGCCATCATCTCTCTGGGCAGGCTGTCTGAACCTTGACCCTGGGTCTTCTCCCAGGATGGAAGAGGAAGGCACTCACGTCCCATCCCCCTCCTCCCACACAGGCCAGAGGCCGGCCCTCCACGATGCCTGAGCCTGAGCATAGCCGCTCCAAATTCCTACCCTCCAGACCCAGCTCAGGAGGCCGAGCCTCTGGGGGGAGGGGCACCAGCCTTGCCCTCGAGGAATTCATAGTCTGACTGAGGCTGGGCCCAGGCAGGGAACACTTAGGAGGGAGAAGCCTTCCTGGAAGAGGTGGTATTTGGAACCAGTGGTCTCCGAAGCACTTAAACCAGAACTCGGATTCAAAAGTGTATTTGAAAATTCTGAAACTCCCTTAAGCCATTTAAGTGCAGCCTTTGAAGTGCCAAGTACACAGCTCCCGGAAGGCACTTTACGTAAAACACAGTGATGCTTACGCCACAAGAGGGTAAAGAGTCATACGCAAGATGTCACTTCGTGAGGCTGCATCTCAGAGGCGTCCGTGTGGGGAGACACAGGTGTGATGCTGCTTCTAAATCCACACGCCTGGGGTTTGGTCCAAGCCTGTGAACTGAGGAGAACAGGATGATTTGGTTCTTGCTCCGGGTTAAGACCGATTGTGGGAAATAGCAGACTCAGTGTTCACTCGCCCAGCGTTCTGTTTCTCAAAATGGAGGAATTGGGGTGTTTTCTCTCATTCTAAAAGTAGCTCCTGCTTGTTATGTAAGAAAACAAAAATTCAGCCAGTGTAGAAAACTATAAGGAAGACTTGGAGAACCTCAGGTCACCTCACACCCCAGAGCCGTCTTAGTGTATAAGGAATGGCTCGGAGCTGGTGACCTGGGCAAGGGGCTTCACTCTGCTCAGTCTCAGTGTTCCGTACCTGTAATATGGGGATAATAATTACAATAGTAATTATTCATGGGGCTGTGAAATCACATATGTGAAGCTGATTCAGTGCACTGAATAACCCAGAGAGGCTGGCCCGGTAAGTGTTCATTATTACTACTATTGTACCCGTGGATCTGTTCTCACTTTGATTGAGCGCCTCCTTCCACTCACACCCATAGAAACACATATATCTTCCCTCACCCCCGAAACAGGCTGTCATATTATCCGACGTTTTTTCATGAGAAGTACTGTGCTGGGGCGCGGGGCATGGGGGAGTAGGAACAGCCTGAGTGAAGGCCAGGAGGGGGGCCCTGTGCGGGGATCACTGCTGGAGGCAGCAGGAGCGGAAGGGGTCTCCAGAGCCAGGCTGGGGGAGCAGCTCCTCCAATGAGGAACAGCCCTGGATGCTCCCAGCAGGGGGAGCACAGCGTCAAAGTGTGGGGCTGGGGCGGATCCTGCGGGCCGAGGCCAGGAGCCGTGGTTTCTCTGTTCCTGGAGACTGGGTGGGCTTGGGCCCATGCAGGAGCCCCTGACCCCTGGTTGTCTCCATGTCCCAGCTGCCAGCCAAGGCCCTGGTTCCTGAAATGGAGGACGAAGACGAGGAGGACGACTCAGAGGATGCCATCAACGAATTTGATTTCCTGGGCTCAGGAGAGGACGGAGAGGGCTCTCCAGACCCCCGGCGATGCGCCGGAGAGGGGACCCACCACGAACTGCGTGAGTTGGAGGTTTTCTCGCCCACCTTCCTCACTGCGGGCACACACAGCCGCCTGCAGCTGCTTCCTGCCCCAGGGTCTCCACCGGACGGATACATTTCCTGAGAGGAGGGTGGCCAAGGAGAGCGGGAGGCCTGCACCACGATGGCCAGGCCTTCACTCCTTCCCTGGAAAACCCCTGTGGGGACACAGGCAGGCCCGGCTCTTCCTGCAGCAGGGCCTCCAGCCCTCCACTCGAGCAGCCAGTTGTTGGCGGACCTCGGAGGGGGCGGGGTGGACAGGATGCAGACCCAGAGTGGAGAAGGCAGACGGGGCAGTGCAGCTGCTGCTTCCTGTCCTGTGACTCCAGGCTGCGCGGCCCTCGGGGGTCATGTAGGATGGCCGGGGACTGAGGCCCCAGCAAGGGCAGCCCATTGAGGGTCCCATCTCAGTCTGTCTCCTCTGCCTGTCCGCCATCCCCACCCGGAGCCCAGGGCTTCCCGGCCTCCCCACAGCTGCAGGAGAGCTCTCGGTGGTGGGGAAGGCATCGCCTGCATGTGGCTGAGTGAACCAGTCAGTAACTCCTGCCCTGTGCCTTGTCCCTGCAGAAACCCGGCGGGTCAAACTCCAGGGAATTTTGGCCGACCTTCGGGATGTGGATGGGCTGCCACCCAAAGTGACGGGCCCTCCTCCCGGCACACCCCAGCCCCGGCCCCACGAAGGTAAGAGGCCCCTCCACCCTGGCCTAGTCCTGAGGGCCCACGGCAGAGGGAGGCTGCAGAGCTAAGCCCAGGGCTTCTGTGTCCTCAGGGTCGAGGCCCAGCCTCTAGTCTGCAGCCTCCCTGTCCCAAAAGTTCGTCTGTCTGTCTCTGTCTCCCTCTCTTTTTGTCTGTCCTGCCTTGTCTGTCTGTCTCTTCCTGTCTCTTTCTTTCCAGCTGTGATTCTTGATCTTGTCCTCTCCCTGTCTCTCTTTCTCACTCCTTATCTCTCTCTTTGCCTCTCTCTGTCTTTCTCTCTTTCTCCTTGCCCCTCTCTGCGCCCTCCCTCCCCTCCCCCTACCAGGTTCCTTTGGCTTCTCCTCAGACGTTTTCATCATGGACACTATCGGGGGCGGGGAGGTGAGCCTGGGGGACTTGGCAGATCTCACCGTCACCAACGACAACGACCTCAGCTGTGATGTAAGTTCTCAGGGTGCCCACCCCCCACAGGCCCCCACAGGGCATCGGTCGGCGCAGTGCCGGGACTGGCTGAGCTCTGACCGTGTGCCCGACCTGTACCCAGCCCCTCACACACGAGGACGATGTGAGCTCATTCGCCAGCTCCCTGTTTCACAGAGGTGCCGACACAGACAGGCGGTGGGACTTGACTGGGGTCACCGAGGTTTCTGGCCTAAAAGGCTCTGGCGCCTATGTTTCAGTCATGCTGCCAGGCTCCTTCTCCCGGCGCTGCTCCCTCGCACCCTGGGCTTCCGTGCACCTCAAGTCCAGGAGCCACCGCAGACAGGAGGCAAGGGTGAAGGGGGTGCTGAGTCAAAATACAGCATTAGAGGAAGGGGGCTTTGGGCTGGCGGCAATTCGGGGAAGAAAGTCTGCGCAGGGGGTGAGAATTGAGCTGACTTTGGAAGGGAAGGTGACTTTAAGCCACAAAACAAAAAATCAGGCCGATCTGGTATGTTGGGCTGGAATGAAGGGAGACCTTAGGGCCAGTGTCCTGAGATGTGTGGCCGGGCCTCTGGTTGTCTGGGCATCTCTGAAACGGGCGTGTGTGAGCAAGTTCCTGTAGCAGGACATTTACCACAGCTTCTAGCAAGATTTCAAGTGATCCCAGCAAGGATAGGACACTGCTGTGGGGTGTTGGGAAGCGAGACTGGAGCGGAGGGTTTGAGCAGGGAGCACGCTGCAGGGCTCCTCTGCTCTCCCCGAGGTGAGACCCATCCCCACGGGGCAGCGTGCATGGGAGGGGGTAGACCCTCCGGCCTAAACCTCTGTGGCAGAAGTGGTGACCTTGGGGGACAGAGCCCAGATGAAGGGGTTCAGCGGGGGTACACCTCATCTTGGGGCAGGGCACTGAGGCTTGACTGACAATCTGCTCGGCTCCTTTCCCGAGTGGCCCTCCCCAGGTGCCCCACCTGGAGAGCGACACCATCGTCCGCCAGGACCTGTGGGGTGTCTCTGGGACTCTCCCTCAGAGGCCTATTGATTCGGCTTCCCAGTCTCTCCCCACTGTGTGCTTGTCCCCATCTCCACTCCGCAGTGTCTGGTCTGCCTCACTCTCCCTGGGAGACTTCCCTCAGGACCTCTTCACCTCTCTCTCTACAGGCACTCTTGTCTTCCCGAGTCGAGCCCCTCCACGGGGCGGCCGGAAGAAGCTGTGTCATTTCCTTGCTCTAAACCCTTCTGTGGCTCCCCTGTTGCTTGGGATGAGCTGCACATTCGGAGCGTGGGCCACTATTGTGGCTCTGGCCACCCCTCCTGGCCTCATCTCCTGCCGCTCTCTCCCTTGCTTTCTGCATCCCAGCCCTCCTCTCAGGCTCAGGATCCGCCCTTGCTGCCTCTGCCTCAGGGACTTTGCACATGCAGTTTCCATCCTCTCTCCCCTCCCCTTATCTGGCTACGTCCTGATGGCTTGTCAGTTCCTCAGGAAAGCCTTACTGACCCCCGTCAGGAGGACAGGCTGCCCCACACCTCCTCTCAGTGCATTTGTAATTCGTGGCACTGCTCGCAGTTCATAATCCTCCGCGCTGTGGAGACGATCTGATTGTCTCCCCCAGGCTCCCTCTGCATGGTGAGATTCCCCAGGGTTTGGGCTCCCCTTTGCCTCCCCAGAAGCCAGCCCAGGCCCTGCACACTGCAGGCACTTGCTGAGTGAGTGAGGGGACACTGCGGGCAAGGAGGAAGTGGGAGAGGGCTGGGCTGGAGGCCAGTCTGTGAGGTGCCCCGTGTGGGGCTGAGAGTTGGTGTCTGCGGGACAGCTGAGATGGACGAGCAGACACTGAGGCAGCTCCCCCACCTCAGCTGTCTGACAGCAAGGATGCCTTTAAGAAGACCTGGAACCCCAAATTCACCCTCCGCTCCCACTACGACGGCATCCGCTCCCTGGCTTTCCATCACAGCCAGTCGGCTTTGCTCACTGCTTCCGAGGACGGCACGCTCAAGCTCTGGAACCTGCAGAAGGCGGTCACGGCCAAGAAGTGAGAGCAGCAGCCCCAGGGTGGGGGGGTGGGGAGGGCACCTGGGCGCAGGGGACAGGGTGATGAGGGGCTCCCAGCGACATCCAGCTCCTCTGTCTCCTCCCAGGAATGCTGCGCTAGACGTGGAACCTATCCATGCCTTCCGGGCTCACAGGTAGGGAAGTGCCCCCAAAGGCAGCCTGCCCCTTGGCCCACTCACTGCCATCCTGGGGGCTGAGGCAGGGTGGCAGGAGGGCTCAGAGTCCCTGTGACCCTCTGCACACACCCCACCTCGTTCCTGGCGCTCTGCAGACTTTCAGTGCCCCCGTAGCTGGTTCTCAGCACAGCCTTCGGAGGAGGAAACAGACACGGGGAGTGGGACAGGCACCTTGCCTGGATGGCACCACCAGAGGTCCAGATGCTGGATTCCTTTTTGCCAGCCTTGAAAAATGCTAGTGGAGGACTTCAGGGTCCCGTTGGGGAGGGGGAGCCTGGAGTTTTTCATCTCCCCGCTTCACCCAACTTGGTATCCTCCAGGGGCCCCGTGTTGGCAGTAGCCATGGGCAGCCACAGTGAATACTGTTACAGCGGTGGGGCAGATGCCCGCATCCATAGCTGGAAGATTCCAGACCTCAACATGGACCCGTACGACGGTTACGGTGAGGACAGCTCCCTCCCCTGCCTTCCTTTCCCCCACCCACCTGCCACCGGGGCCTCTTGGTTCCCGCAGCCCCCAGGCTTCACACTGGGTACTAGGGGTCGGCATTGCCAAGGGCTCCCGGTCTGGTGAAGCACGGGCCAGGGCGATTCAGCACGTGCCCGAGGGTGGGACAAGAAGAGGCAGCAGCGGGGGCGGTGGGGGAGCGTTTCGCAGAGGAGCTGATTGGGGTTGAGCTTTGGGGCCGGGGACCAGCCCGGGCAAAGGCGTGGTGGGCCTTGGCAGCTCTCTGCGCTCAGCTCTGCCCACGTCTGCATGGTCAAGCGGAGGGAGCCAGCGAGGAGCAGGTAGAGCAGGTGAGACGGAGACTAGCTGGGCCAGGCTGTAGGGAGTTTGGCTGTATCCTTGGGCCACCTTTAAGATTAAGTGGAGAAGTGACCAGACTGTCAACATCTGTTCTGTGTCCCTGCCCTCTGACGCCTCTTCTGATAACCCTTTTGATCGCATACGTGGCTCCGTACAACAGGCTGTCATGGCAGAGTTTAGAGACACAACAGGCTGTGTCTCCTCTCAGAGAATGTATACTGTTTTCTGAAGAATGGTCTCACCCTTTCAGAGGTCAAGGGTCAGTCCCAGGCAGTATCTGCTCTAGGCTAAGCAAGTTGTCACACGTCGGCGGTCAGCAGGACCCAGCCAGAGCACCCTGTGTGGACTCGAGTGACCAGGGAGGCAATGGTGGGAACGACCAGAGGGCTTTGGAGAGACCGGACAAGGCTGTGCTCTTGGGCAGAAAACACCGCAGGGACCGAGGGTGGGGCTGACCCACAGCGGCCAGGCTGCAAAGGGTCCCAGGGCCACAGAGCCACCCTTGTCCCTCGTCCCCTTAACTAAGTCCTAAAAGGTATCTTGAGCAGCGGCTTTGTGCCAGGCACTATCGCGGGCCTGTGGGGACGGCAGGGAACAAGGAAATCCCCACCTTCTGGAGTTTCCACTCTGCGGCGCCTTCAGGGCCCTGAAAGCTTCACAGAACAGCTAGCGGTCAGAGCAGGCATGAGGATTTGGAGACGAAGCCGGACGAAAGGGCAGCTCGAGCTCAGTGCCTGCGTCTCGGCAGAACTGGTGCTCCAGGGCTGTCGTGGCTGGGGCCAAGGCCGGTGGCCCTGACGCAGCCCTTCTCTCCCTCCGGCGGGTCCAGACCCGAGCGTGTTGAGCCACGTCTTGGAGGGCCACAGGGATGCAGTGTGGGGCCTGGCCTTCAGTCCCACCTCCCAGCGCCTGGCCTCCTGCTCTGCCGACGGCACCGTCCGCATCTGGGACCCCAGCAGCAGCAGCCCAACCTGCCTCTGTACCTTCCCCACAGCGAGCGGTGAGTGGGGGGGACATGGGGGCGTGTGGGACCCTGACAGGTGGCACAGGAGCCGTACAGAGCCGGAGGCCCCCAGAGGAGGGGCGCCTCCTGCGCCCCCCGCGCCCAGGGAAGAGCGGGGCCGTTAGGCAGCCTTCTGTCCCCCTCCGCCTTCAGATCACGGGGCCCCCACCTCAGTGGCCTTCACCAGCACCGAGCCTGCCCACATTGTGGCCTCCTTCCGCTCTGGCGACACCGTCCTGTATGACCTGGAGGCTGGCAGTGCCCTCCTCACACTGGACTCCCGGGGGAACAGCGGTAAGGGAGGCTCCAGGAATGCCTCCAGGGCCCCAGTTTCTCCTGTGGCTTTGGTGACCTGCTGCCCAGTCAGTGGAAAGTGGCTGCCCTGCCCCCTTGGGGGTTCTGGGAGGGACGGAGATCAGGTCCCGGTCACTGCCATTATGGAGGGCACAGTGTGCTCAGGAGGGCTGACTGGAGAGACATCACGAGGGACTCGCCCATGGGCCACTTGGTGGAGCAGAAGGACCGTCTTCGTGTTTGTCATCCCTCCTGCTCGCCCCGAGGCCATGCAGTGTCCATTGCACGGATGAAGCACGGGGCCCAGGAGGGAGCGGCCGGAGTGCCCGGCCCTGCTCGTTGTCTAAGCAGAGGATGGGCATGGGATGGTGGTTCTTCTCTTGTCTTTGTCCCGGTCTCCCTGACTGCCTCCCACCCTTGACCTCTTCCCCTCTCCCTCGTTTTTCCTGTCAGGCCCAGCCCAGATCAACCAGGTGGTGAGTCATCCAAGCCAGCCCCTCACCATCACCGCTCATGACGACAGAGGCATCCGCTTCCTGGACAACCGGACAGGTGAGGCCCAACCTTCCTGGCCCCCCTTCACGTGTGCTCAGGGGGAGCAGGGGTCGACCAGGCTCAGATGGCAGACCTCCTGGTGTCCACGTTGAAGGCTCAGTGTCCCTTCTAGCCCCTTCACCTTCCCAGGCAAGGCGCAGAGTGGAAAGTAACCTGCTGCCCACCCTCTCTCCCTTCAGGGAGATCCGTGCACTCCATGGTTGCCCACCTGGATGCAGTCACCTGCCTAGCCGTGGACCCCAATGGCGTATTCCTGATGTCAGGAAGTAAGTCGGGAGCCTCCTGGCTCCTAAGGAGTGAGGGCGTGTGCCTTTTCTGGCAGGCTGGGGAGAGGAAGAGGAAGAGACCCAGGCTCTGGTCCCGAGGGAGTACTCCGGGGGCTCCTTGAGGGTGGGGAGCTGGTGGGAGTGCTGTCTGAGCAGGGGCCTGGAGCCCCTCTGTGGCTGGAATGACAGTGGTCACAAGGGTGGGGACAGCAAAGCACAGCGCACCGGAGCCCACCGTAGGCCCTCTCCCGCATCATCTCACTGGATTTGAACGAGGTCGGTACTGTTACTCCCACTCCACGGATGTGGTGACTGGGGCTAGAGAAGTCATTTCACTTGGTCACAGCCCACAGGGCTGCAGGAATTGAAGTTCAGGTTTATCTGACTCTCGGTCCCCACGAGAAATTTTAGCATTTGGTGCACCTGCTGTCTGTGGATAAAGGCACTGAGCCCCAGTGAGTGGAGCTGCAGCTCAACAGGATGGGCTGGGACTTGGGCGGATGGAGAAGGGGCTGAAGCTCCCCAGGGGGTGAAGGGTGTGCGCTGGCGGTTACGGAGGCCTGACCAGACCGAGCCTGCCCCGGGGTGTCAGCGAGCGAGCGCACACACAGGCGTGAGCAGTGGCAGTGGAGGGCGGGGGTGGCCCAGGACGGTGCTACAGCTGTCTCCAGGGAGGACGCCGGTTGAGGGAACAGTCAGTGAGATCAGGCCCAGGCAAAAATTCAGTACAGGGCCCAGGTCCCCCCACCGCAGTCCACCAGATCCCAGTAATGCCTAAGTCCGGCGGTCTCCCCGCAGTGGCTCATGGCCCCAAGGCCTGGCGCAGTCTACTCCCCCCACCCCCCGCCTGCCTGCTCAGGCTGTCAGTCTTCAGGACCTGCCCCTGGCTGTCCCCGCTGCCTGGAAGGTTCTTCCCCCTGCCCTACCCCCTGGGCCACAAGGTCCTCAGACTGACTGACTTGTGCTCACAGCACTTGTGACCATCTGGCCTCGTTTATCCTGTTCTCTTGTTTACTGTCTCTCACACACTGGGACGCAGCACCACGGGGGCAGGGAGATTTGCCTGTTTTGTTCACCACGCCCCCGAGTGCAGGACACAGTAGGTGCTCAGTGAACACTCGGTGCCTAGATGGCTGGATGATAGGCTGGTCAGAAGGGCAGTCCTTCACACTGGGCATCTGGAGGCAACTGGGCAGAGGAGCGAGCCCCACCCAACTCCCAGGCCTTCGGATGAGGCCAGGTTCGGGGAGCAGGTCTGGGCAAGGAGGCAGGGGGACCCGGAGCTGCTGGGTGATGGCCACGACTGTTCCCACATCTGCACAGGCCACGACTGCTCCCTGCGTCTGTGGAGCCTGGACAATAAGACATGCGTTCAGGAGATCACGGCCCACCGCAAGAAGCACGAGGAGGCCATCCATGCTGTCGCCTGCCACCCCAGCAAGGCCCTAATCGCCAGCGCGGGCGCCGACGCCCTGGCCAAGGTCTTCGTATGATGCCCACCTGGCCCCGCCCAGGCCGCCACGCTGGCTGGGGAGCGGGGCTGGGCAGGTGGGACTGAGGTGAGGGGCCAGATGGGAGGGAGGCTTGGCTTGGGAGGGCAGAAGCCCCCTGCATCCTCACTCCCGATGGGGCCCTCACAAACACCCCTTCGCCTGGCATTTCCAGAGGGTGCCAAGACCCGAAATCCTAGTCGGGATGCCCTCTGAGAATTGCCAAGGTAGCCCCTGGGCATTCAGAGGAGGGGCTGGGGCCTAGAGGGGCTGGAGCTGCCTGGCCTCTTGCACCCTGGAGGTCGTGGTCCAGTCTCCCCTCCCTTCTGCCCCCCATAGGTGACTCCAGCCTTGGTCTGGAGGCCCCAAGGCCTGGCTTCTTCCTGCCTGCCTTGGAGCCTGGTGGTGCTAACTGGCCCTTTCCCCAGGAGGCCCTCCCCTCGGCCCGTCCTTCCCCAGGGCATCCCGCTGGGGCGTGGCGTCCTTCAGGAATCGCCCTCCAGGATGGTCTCTGGGAATTTTCTCTTCACCCTGACACCCACTCCAGGTCTCTGAGCTGCCTTCTCAGGGGCTGTACAGCCAGGGCTGGGTGTCCTTAGGGATTAGCTTTTCCAAGACGCCAGAAGGTGCCAGGTTCTCTCTTCGAACCCCTGACCCCTCCTTTCCACCTCCCTGGACCCGGGTGGGAGCTGTGCCAGGAGGAGCCCCCGATGCCCCTGCTCTGGGTCTGCCGGGGCCCTGGAGCCAGCTGTAGGCTGGGCTGTCCTCCGTGGAGGTGCGGGCCTGGCCCGCCCCAGAGCGCGCCCAGTAAACCCTCTCCCCTCCAGTTCCCTCAGCACAGCTCTCCAGACACTACCCAACGCTGCCAGGGCCAGTAACTGCCTGGGGAGCTGGTGATGCCCTCGGGGGAGGTGCCCGCCCCTACCTCCCCCCAACACTCCTCCAAGGGCAGCCCCCCAAACCCCCGTGGGGGAGGTGGCCTTCTCTTGCCCCTCTGTGGCGCATGGAGGGTGGAGTGGGGTCCCTCGGGTCCCCCGTAACTCCCTGTATATCTGTATAAATAAATGGGATTTTAATGGAGCCCCACCCCCACCCATGTTGTTATCACTGTGTGATAGTCTGTCCGTCTCCTTTCCTGACCCTCCATTCTCTTCCTCTATTTATTTCACACTCGTTTTTGGGTTCCACCCTGTGCCCTCAGGCCCCCTTCCAGGTTCCTGTTTATAAGCCCCATTCCCTCTGCCCTGGACTTGCCTGTGAACCTTGTCTCAATAAACCCTTTGGAGTAAGATGGGCGGCGGTGCTGACTACTGAGGGGACCGGGGACTCGCGGGGAGGAGTAACTGGCTCTGCCAGGGGTGGGTGGAGCTTGGCGAGGGGATGTGATGGGTTGGGGTTTCGTGGTAGGGCGGGGGTGCAGAGAGGGGCCCAGATCTTGGGTGGGGTGTGGGTGGTGGGACGGAAGTGGGGGCAAGGACCGAATCTCCCTGTGCCCCTCCTTTCTGTCCCTAAGCGCTCCCTCCCCAGGGGCTACAGCAGAGCCCTGACTAGCAGAGGAAACAATGTGAGGGTTCAGCTCCTCATTCCCCCCGCCCCCTGTGTGATGGTTGGTAGTGAGGCCAAAGTGCTAATCCAGAGTACTGAACGCCCCCCTTCTCTCCCTGCCCCACGCCTGGGCCTACATGGAGTGGGAAGGAAGGGAGACCCTGGGGCGTGCCATTCCCTTCTCCCTTCTCTGCGGTGGCTGAATCACAGCAGTCGGCTGTGCCCTCAGAGCTCTTCACGTGCCATTTCACTAGGTCCCCACAACCTCAAAAAGGGGAGCGGAGCATCATGCACACGTTACAAAGGACGAGAGATGGAGGCGGGGGCTCGAGGAGCTTGCTCAAGGCCCAGCAGGATACGAATCAGAATTTGTATCCAGTCCCTTGTGACTCCCTCTGCTTGCTATGAGGCCTCTTTGCCTACCAGCCAGGGGTCCTTGGGCAAGTCCTGGCACCTCCCTGGGCCTCAGCCTCCCCTGTAAAGTGAGCCTTTCAGTAATGCCCACCTCCTGGCTTATCAAGGGCTGCATCCCAGTGCCCAGAACAGGGTCTGGCTCCTGTCAGGGCCCCATGAACACTTGAGGAAGGAGGAAGGCCTGAGAAGCGCACACTCCTGTTAGGGTTTCACCATGGTGGTCGTCTGCTGGTCTGGACAAAGGGCACAGGTGGGCAGATGGCCATCAGGTGAGGCTCAGGAGCCCAGCTATGGGTACCGTGTGGCCTCATTGCCCCCTCATCCCTCTGGGCTCTGTGCAGCTTCCCCAGGTGGTGGTTTAGGGTTTCGCTCCAGCCTCAGACTTCCTTCCCCAGCCCCAGCCAGCCCCCGGATGTGGTGACAGATTCGCTACTGTGCCGACTTCAGCTACCCCAACAGCTCTTTACCAGGAATGTGGGCTCATCATGAGTTCCTCATCCCCCTACCCAGCCCTGCTGGTCGGGAGTCTAGGCGGCAGTGGCCCATCTCTATTGGGATGCCTCTGGGGCTCAGCCAGGCCTTGGCCCCTCAGTGAAGCCAGTGGGTGGTAGCTACTCGCTTGGCAATCTTGGACAAGTCGTTTTGCCTCTCTGAAGGTTCAGCTTCCTGTATGTAAACTAAATGGTAGCCACTCATTATTAGCTAGGGAGGAGAAATCAAGTCGGAATTGGTCCTGGAAGAGGTGTTTTATGACAGGCCTGGCACATATTGGGGCCTCAATCCATACTTGCTGAAAGACTAAATGAACAAACCCACCCACAAACACCTGAGTGCCTGAGATGCCCACCCCTTTATCTCAGCGCATTATAGCCACAGTCACCATTACTGAGCTTCTGCTGTGTTGTAGGCACCCTTAAACCATCTAATTAATCTCCACAAAGACCCTCTGGGGTCAGTCCTATTATTGTCCCATCTAAAAGAGAAACAGGCTCAGAGGGGGGAGGTCACCAACCTAAAGTCACACAGAGACAGACATGTGCACACTTCCCCAGGAGAACTATGTGCTCTCCATCTATGAAGTGGTGTGGATGTGTGGTCCTCCCTGGTCGCTATGGTCTTTCCAGGCACCCCCAGGCTTTTCTTTGGCTCTTCACCCTCCTAAACACTGGGGTGGAGTGGGGAGCTGATGGAAGGAAACTACACCCCTTCTCCACCTGCCCTGTGCCTGACTCTCCGCGCGCGGGTAACCCAGCCCTGGCCCCTGCAGTTTGCTCCTGGCACTTTGGCCAAGGTCGCTGGAGACAGACCTGAGGCAAGGACCTCTGCCCATCTGGAGGTCTCTCGGTCTTCCCACCTGTGTAATGGGCTCGGGAGTGGGGGAAGGGGGCGGGCATGGTGACGCCCTGGGAAGAGGCAGGCCCGGCCCGGAGAGCGGGCCAGACCTGACACCGCCTCCCACCCTTTCCCCAGCGGTGGGCGCCGGATGCAGGCCAGGCGAGACGGCCCCCTTCCTTAAAGGGCCAGACGCCGCCTCAGCCCCGGCCTCGCGACCTGTGGTGGGGGTGAGGGTGGCTTGCCCCTCCCTCTCCAGCTCAGGGAAAAGTCAGTTTTCCAGACTTGGGTGTGAGGTGGGAAGGAATCAGTCTCGCCTCCCTTCCCCGCATCTCCCACCCCAGGTCCCCAGACCCGGGAGCGGGAGGTGCCGCCCCAACTCGGAGACGCTAAGCCCGCCCTCCTCTTCCGCCCGCAGGCCCTCGTCAGGCTCCGCCCTCTCGACGTCACCGAGGCCGGCACCGATTGGCCGACTGAACTGTCACTCCGGACACTTCCTCCTGGGCCGCAACCGCCGAATTAAACTTTGGAGTGGG
>NW_020175468.1:4083511-4098299 GCF_003031525.2 Neophocaena asiaeorientalis asiaeorientalis
AACTTCCGAGACCCGTGAGATTCCCGCCTTAGCACCCCAGCCCTCGGAATCCCTCTGCCCATTCCCAGGCCCGCCGTCGGATCCCTGGGATCCATTCGATCCCCGACTCAGAGACTCCTGCTCTCCACCCCAAGATCTGGTGAATCCCTCGAGCTCCCTTCTTATATGGATCCTCTTCTTACAGCCACTGGATTCTTGGCCCCACCTGCTCCTTTTCCAATCCCTTCTTTCTCCAGGGAGCCTTTGGATCCTGGGCTCTTCTGATCCCTGTGACCCCGGCTTCCTAGATTTTCTTTTTTGATTTCTTGGAATCTCCCAATCGCTGGGCCGCCCAAACCATTAGATTTCTCCTTTCTGATCGTCTGTGATCCCTTAATCTCTGGGCGGGCGTCTGATCCACGAGATTCCTTTTCTCTAACTTCCCAGGGTCCCACCTCCTCGAGTTCCCTCAACCTGCCAGGATTCTCTTCTCGGATCCCCGGGATCCCCGCGCTCCTACCACCAGCTAACAAGATACCTCGGATCCAGGGAGCTGAGCCTCCCTGCTCAGGCTCCTGCAGCCGGATCCCGGGTGGGCGCCGGGCGGCGGGTCCCGGGCCTCGCCCTATGGCCGCCGCACCCTCCCATCCCGCCGGGCTCCCGGGCTCTCCCGGGCCGGGGTCTCCTCCGCCCTCTGGCAGCTTGGAACTGCAGGCTCCGCCACCGCTGCTGCCCCATGTCCCGGCGCCGGGCTCGGGAGTGTCCTTCCACATCCAGATCGGGCTGACCCGCGAGTTCGTGCTGTTGCCCGCCGCCTCCGAGCTGGCCCACGTGAAGCAGCTGGCTTGCTCCATCGTTGACCAGAAGGTGAGGGCACAGGGTTCCCCTCATCTAGCTTGAGGAGAGGTCTGGAAGAGTGGGGAGGTGCTGGCAGAGGCGATCTCCAGCCCAGTATATAAGGAAGAGGGAGAGAAGGGGGATAAGCCTTGGGCGACTGAGGGGTGGGGGTGGGGCATTGGCCCCCAGTTGCCTCCTCACCCCACCACTCCTTTGAGAGAGGCCTGGTCAGGGGTGGGGTGCCCCAGAGGCCTCCCCAAATTGCATGTCCCTGGATGTTGTTGTTTGCTGCAGACAGCATGGAGGAAGGGAGGGACGGGTGAGGTGTAGGAGCCGAGAGGAAGGGGCAGGTGGGAGCAGCAGATGTCGGGGGACCTCCCTGTCCAGGCCTATCCCCGGCCTCCCATTTGGTGGAAACAGTAGAAACTGAAGCCAGGCTGGCCGTGGCGATCAAGTGACATGTGTGGGTGCGGGTGCCCGCAGTAGCTGCCAGGGGCAAGTGAGGTCTCAGAGTCCAATCTCTGCCCTCCCCCAGGCTTGAGCGTGTGTGGAGGGGCAGGTGCGCCTCTTCACAGTCCAGAGGCTCTGAGGCGTCTGTCCCCTCTCCTGATCAGTGTCCCCCGCCAGCCCCCGGCTCTAATGCTAGTCTGTTAAAACGAATCTTCCCCAGTCCCACCCCACTCTTCGCTTTGGACACGAGGGTCACTGGGGTTGGGGCCTGGGGGAGCACGGCAAGGGGAAATCAGGTGGGACGCAATGCTGGGATTCTAGAATGTTAAAAGTTAGAATTAAAAAAAAAAATTGGAATAGTGGGCTACTCTACTGTTGGAATTTTGGACTGTAAAAGTGTTAAAATGTTAGAATTCTAAATTGTTGGAATATGCAACTGCTAGGTAACTGAACTCCTCTGATATTAAAGTGTTCAAACATTAGAACCCGAGGTTGTTGAAATACTAAAACATTAAAATGTTGGAATATTTGATTCCATCGTTGTTAGACTCCTAGAGCATAAAAATGTTAGAATTCTGGAATGCTGGGTCGCTGAAATCCTTTCATGCTAAGATATTCAAATATTAGAATCCTAGTTTGGCAGATTCCTAGAACTTTAAAATATTAGACTACTACTAATCTAGGTTATTAAAATTCTAAAACTTATCATGATAATTTGTTGGAATCTAGAATGTATAATCCTATAATGTGAGCATGCTGGAATCCCAAAATACCTAAATTGTAGAATCTTCTTAGATTCCTGGGAATGAATTCTTTGGGCTGCAGACAAAACATTAGGAACTGGGCCAACTCCCCCATTTTACAGAAGAGGAAACTGAAGCTTAGAGAAAGACCTCCAAGGCAGTCAGGACCCTGGCAGTCCTGGCCACCTGTGGACCCTCTCCCAGCAAAAAGAACAGATAGAGCTTCCTTTGCCACCTACCCCAAACCCCAAAACTAGCAGGCCCAGCTCGCACACTCAGCCTGCTCCTTGGGAAAACAGGCTGGGGAGAGGGCGTGATTGTCCCCTGGGTGAAGTTCTTTATCCGATGCTCAAGTCCTCAGCCTACCGCCCCCTCAGGCCTCACCGCAGTTTTATTTTCTGCCCCCCACCCCACCCCGTCCAGGTGTGGTAGGGCCCCTTTCCTTCCTTCCAGTGGCTCCACCTGGGCGGTTTCACTTTCTGTTCTACCAGGTTTCATTTCCTGCCCCGCCTCCCCAAGCTAGGGACCGGGACACCTGGGTCCTTGAGGCATTGGGTGGGGGACACCGTGCCAGTTTCCAACTCCCTTGAGCCCTAGCCTTTCCACACCCCCCTCCCCCCCAAACTAGGAGTCCTAAATCCCCTCCTTCCAGATCGCCCAGCCCCAGTGCTGGGCCTGGAGCCAGGTAACAGGGACAACAATAGTTCCAGGAAGGAAGCTGAGGGTGAGGGGGAGCGGGAGGTGGTAGGGAGATAGGGAAGGGGTGCTCACTCAGCCCTACCCCCCTCCATCTCCAGAAGATTCTAGGTGCCCACGCTCCCAGAGCCACTCTCTCAAACTCTGGCCAGCGCTCACTCCCAGCACACCTGGGGCCCTGGCACCCTGCCCGGCTCAGCTCGAGCTGGGCTTGGGAGGGAGCGGGCAGGAAGCGAGGGGCTGCGGGGTCTCTGAGTTTCCGGGGGAAACAGCCGGCCCTGCCCTGGGAGGGTTCCAGACCGCTGCTTTGAGCTTTTCCGTCACCACCTCCTTCTCCCGCTCCTCAGTTCCCCGAGTGTGGCTTCTATGGCCTTTACGACAAGATCCTGCTCTTCAAACATGACCCCACGTCGGCCAACCTCCTGCAGTTGGTGCGCTCTGCCGGAGACATCCAGGAGGGCGACCTGGTGGAGGTGGTACTGTCGGGTGAGAGGCCGAGGCAGGCCTAGGGGCGGAGCCTCGAGCGGGGGCGGGGCATCGGGAGGAGGGGGAGGGGAGGTGGGCCCAGAAACTTAGTTCTTAAAGTTAGGGACCAGCGGTTCTCAGCCTTGGCTGCAAATTAGAATCACTGCGGGAGCTTTTTACAAACCACCGCTACGGAATGGGTAGGTGTGGTGCCTGCACATTGTGGAATTCGCACCGCACTGAACATAAACCATCCCCGGCAACGTGGATGAATCTCACACCTAATGCTGAGGGACAGAAGCTAGACATCAGACTACATATCGTATCATTCCATTTACGAAGCACAAAGACAATTACGCTATTTTGTTAGAAGCCAAGAGAGTGGGTACCTTTTTGGCAGCTGGAGTTGGGTGGGGGGGCACAATGGTTTAAACTTCCATTTATCCATCAGGATGCTGTTGACATGGGCGTGTACAGTTTGACAATTCATTGAGCTGTGCATTTCTGATATGTCCTTTCCTAGACCTACGTTACACTTTGATGTAAAGTTAAAAATGTTTTGCTGCCTGTGCCTCCTCCCAATGAAATGCTAAATTAAATCAGACTCTGCAGCGTGAGATGAAACCCGGATACCTGTATTTTCAGCCAAAATCTAGTCCACCCGCTGGCCATTCCCATTTGATGGGTGGGCAAGCTCTCAGCACTTAGAGGACTCTTTAGCCCTTGGTTCCTTCAGGAGGGTAGGGTAGGGGGGTAGGAGGTAACTTACTCATGGCTGTATGTCCTCTCCTGCCCCCCACCCCCACCCGGAGTACTGCAATGCTCCGTAAAATTTGTTGGATGGATGGATGGATGACAATTAGAAGTTTGGATTAACGGGACTTCCCTGGTGGCGCAGTGGTTAACAATCCTCCTGCCAATGCAGGGGACACTGGTTCGATCCCTGGTCCGGGAAGATCCCACATGCCGCAGAGCAACTAAGCCCGTGCACCACAGCTACTGAGCCTGCCCTCTAGAGCCCGTGAGCCATAACTACTGAGCCCACGTGCTGCAACTACTGAAACCTGGGTGCCTAGAGCCCGTGCTCCACAACAAGGAAACCACCGCAATGAGAAGCCCGCGCACCGCAACAAAGAGTAGCCCCCTCTTGCCTCAACTAGAGGAAGCCCACGTGCAGCAACGAAGGCCCAACGCAGCCAAAAAATAAATTATAAATAAATAAAGAGCATAAATCATTAAAAAAAGGAGAAGTTTGGATTTATGTCCCTCATATAGGCTTGCCACCCTTGGATTTTTATCTTCATCCTGGTCTCTCCCCAAATCCAAGTCTTGTTTGTGCAGCTGTCTCCCTGACGCTTTTACTCGGCAGCTCCAGGCCTCTCAGATACAGCCTGTCCAAGACAGAAATCTTGATTTCGCCCTTCTAAACCTGCTCTTCCCACAGTATTCTCCAGCTTGGTGAAGGGTATCACCATTCACCCAGGTGCTCATGCCCCAAACTTTGGGCCATCCCTGGCTCCTCTTTTTCTCTCACCCCTTCACTTGGTCCATCCTCAAACCTACTGGTCTCACCCATCCTGAATCTATTTCTTGCCTCCCTCCACTGATCCAAGCCGCCATCACCTCCTGCCTAGACTATTGCAGTAGCACCTAAGTCAGCTCATGACACTCCACTGCTCAGAATCCTCCCCTTACTCTGCATTACCCTCAGAACAAAATGCAAACTCCTCAACGTGGCCTCAAGGCTGTCCATGACCTGGGCCCTGCCAATTCCCGAAATTCATCTCTTAACACTGTCCTTCTTACTTCCTTTGTTCCAACCATCTTGTCTGCCCTCTGTCCCTTGAAGAAATCAAGCTCCCTCCCACCTCAGGGCCTTTGCTCTTGCTGTCCTTCTCCCCCACCCCCGACCCTGTCCTGTCTTCTCATAGCTAGCACCTTCTTGTTATTTGGATCTCAGCTTAAATGCCATTTCCTCATTGTCAGAAATATCCGTGTTTGTTTGTTGTTTTATGTATCTTTTTCCTCTCCTCAAAAGAATGTCAGATCTCTGAGAGTGGTGAAACTCTCTTGTTCAGAGCTTTATCCTGCGTGTGTAAACAGTGCTTGGCACATAGGACAGAGTCCCCTCACCATTGCATAATACTAAGAAAAATAGCTTAATATTAGACAGAAATTGGGGGGGATGGGGGTGGGGAGAGGAACAAGATTTAGTCCAAAAATGAAACTTTAAAATAATAGCTAACATTTATTGAGCATTTTCTCTGAGCCAGGTACTGTTTTAAGAGCTTTCCGGGAATTCCCTGATGGTTCAGTGGTTAAGACTCCGTGCTCTCACTGCTGAGGGCCCCGTTTCGATCCCTGGTCGGGGAACTAAAATCCCATAAGCCGCGTCGCGTGGCCAAAAAAAAAAAAAGCTTTCCATATATTCATTTAACCCATAAAAAAGAACCATAGGGACTTCCCTGATGGTGCAGTGGTTAAGAATCCGCTTGCCAAAGCAGGGGACACGGGTTCGAGCCCTGGTCCGGGAAGATCCCACATGCTGCAGAGCAACTGAGCCCTCGAGCCACAACTGTTGAGCCCGCGGGCCTAAAGCCCGTCCTCCGCAAAAAGAGAAGTCACTGCAATGAGAAGCCCGCGCACTGCAACGAAGAGTAGCCCCCGCTCGCCGCAACTAGAGAAAGCCCGCGTGCAGCAATGAAGACCCAACTCAGCCAAAAATTAAAATAAATTAATTAGTTTTCAAAAATAGAAATAAAAATAGTGTAAGCGGAACATTCATCAAAATAAATTTAAAAAAAAGAACTATAAGGCGATACTATTATGATACTGGGCGTGTTCTTCCCTAGACACCTGCATGGTCCAGACCCTTACCTTTTTCAGGTCTTTTGTCTTTTTTTTTTTTTTTTTTTTGGCAGGCGGATTCTTAACCACTGTGCCACCAGAGAAGCCCTATCTGTGTTTTTTTAATTAAAAATTTTTTAATTGTGATAAAATATATGCAACATAAAATTACCATCTTAACCATATTCAAAGTCTAGTGTTCAGTAGAGTTAATTACATTCACAATGTTGTGTAACCGACCTCCAGAACTGTTTTCATCTTGCAAAACTGGAAATCTGTGCCCATTAAACAATTCCCCATTCCCCCTCCCCGGTCCCTGGCATAGGCACATAGGTGTTTTGGCCAATGGTGGAGCTGGGATTTGAACCCAGGTCGAATGAAATGTAGGATGCGAGTAAATGATTGAAGGAAAGATCAAACATTGCAGTTGAGAGGGCTGTGTGAAACCTGGGAATGCGGAGGGTGAAATGGCCACCGCTGGTCCCGACTCAACCATCCGCCCCTCCCTGCTGCCTGCAGCTTCGGCCACCTTCGAGGACTTCCAGATCCGCCCGCACGCCCTCACGGTGCACTCCTACCGAGCGCCTGCCTTCTGCGACCACTGCGGAGAGATGCTCTTCGGCCTAGTGCGCCAGGGCCTCAAGTGTGAAGGTGAGAGGCGGAGGGGCTGGAGGCGGGGCCAGGAGGTAGGGTGTGGGCGTGAGGGCGGGGCCGGGATGGAGCTCAGGGCCAGGAGGTGGGGCCTAAGAGGTGGGGTTCGGAGGGAGAGGTGAGCGCCCAGAGGCAGGGCTTGGGGGAGGAACTGGAGGTGGGAGCAGGAGGCGGAGCTTGGGTGGAGGGCGGGGTCTGGGTGGGGCTCCATTTGGGGGTGGGGACTGGGAGGTGGAGCTCCGAGGGAGTGGTAAGGGGCAGAGCTTTGGGGGAGAACAGGGGTGATGGGGAAGAGGGCGGAGCCTATATCAGTCAGGGATCAACAGGAGAAACGGAGCCTGTAGGGAGGCATATGTTAAGGGATTTTTGGAAGGAATTGGCTTACAGGATTGTGGGCGCTGGCCACTCTGAAATCCGCAGGGCGGGTCGTCAGGGAGAACAGGCAGGAGATGAAGCTGCTCTCCAGCTCGGAAATCTCAGCTCGGCTCTTTAAGCCTTTCAACTGACTGAAACAGGCCCACCCAGATTAACTAGGATGATCTCAGTCACTTAAAGTCAACTGATTGTGGACTTGAATCACATCTCCAGATACCTTCGCAGCAACACGCAGATTATCGTTTGAATAACTGGGGATAAAGCTGACTATCAGAGTCCACCTGTTGGCGACTCGGCACTTCCGTCTGCTAGGGCTGTCCTAACAAAAGATCACGGGCTGGGTGGCGTAAACAAGATCTGGGTTCTGACAAGATATGGTTCCTGGTGAGGGCTCTCTTCCTAGCTTGCAGATGGCCACCATCTCCTCCTGTGCTCACATAGCACGTGGAGAGAGAGCGATTTTTCATGTCTCCTCCGTTTATAAGGACCCCAATCCCACCGATCAGGGCCCCATCCTTATGGCCTCAGTTAACCTTAATTACCTCCTTATAGGCCCCATCTCCAAATACAGTCACATTGAAGATTAGGGCTTCAACATATGAATTTGGGGAGAACACAAACATTCAGTCTATAACAGGCACCCAAACACGTCTCCCTAAATCATACTTAAAATAAATAAAGGAACACAGTGTGTTCCTTTGAGACAGGATGTCTCAAGGTTAAGCCCAAGTGTCAGGATCCACAGGTTCACTGTTCCCGTCTTTGATGCTTCTGAGGGGGAATGCTGAGAGCACGCCTGCCCTGCAGAGGAAGGCCGCACACCCGCCTTGGCTCTGCTCTACACACAGCAGATGAAGACCATCCATTATATGATGACGACCTGCATCTCCATTGTTGTTCAGTGTGCTCCACTGTTAGAGGCGTATTCTCAGATGTTCCGTTGCCTAAGGATCTCCAGCTTTGTGGCTATCATGCTCCTATAGAAATCCGGAGTCCCTGATACCTTGTGTTCCAGATGACCCACAGCATCGACTAGGATTGTTATCATGCAGCCCTAAATATACTTGTGGAGGACTTCCCTGGTGGTCCAGTGGTTAAAACTTTGTGCTTCCACTGCAGGGGGTGCGGGTTCAATCCCTGGTCAGGGAACTAAGACCCCCACATGCCTCACGGCACGGAAAAAAAAAAAAAGTTAAATATACTTGGGGCGTTGTTTAAGGACTCTAGGGATAATAGCTGTATCAGGCCTGCAAAACACCAATTTACTGCATTCAAAGCTGCTGTCAATATTGCCATCGTCCACATGCCATATCCAACTCTTGAAGTCTTGGTTCATGTAACTGTTGTCATGGAGCAACCCTGGTATCACCAAGTTCTAATGGCCATTCTCCGAATGGACTTCATCGGCCCAGCATCACAGATGATGGTCCAAGTTCATAGGGTTCCAATACTTTATGCCTGTACTTTATGCCATGGACGCCTTCCTACGGGAGTTTGATTCTACCTTGATACTCATAACAGGAACCATAGATGAGATTCTGGAATTCTGTGAAGCGTGTGAGTGATTAAAGGCCAAAACCGGGATATGGTTCCTGTGTGCAACTTGCCACCCTGAAACTCTCCTCGTAGCACCAACAGCAGTCCCCAAGCTTGCCTCCACAGCATGACATGCATTTGAGACAGTGCCTCTGATGAGGAATTGCCGTGCAGGAAAGGCTATGAGAGGCTGGCTGCCAGAAGACAATCTTCATAAAATGTCCGAAGGAAGCTTCCAAAGGCTGGAGGAACATTCTTTACTCCAGAAAGAGATCCTGGAATCACCAGAGATGTATGGAGAAGCGTTCAGGAAGTCCAGTAGGAAATGACAAGCTGAGCCTGACTCTTTCGTGGTCAAGGATTAAAAATAGAAAAGAAAAGAAAGAACAAAGTCACACTTCCACATGATATGATACAACCATCCCGAGTACAACTGAAAAATGCTCTCTTTCCCCATAAGACGACGTCCTTGTGTGATATTCCGTCTTCTCCTTTGATATCCCGTAACAAATATCACGGTATAAAGTTAATTATTATTAATATCTTATGTTAGATGATAAGGGGGTAGAAGAGGGAAGAAAACAAAAATATTTGGTGTAGGCACATATTCATAACAAAGTGAGGAAGAAATACTATGACTGTCCTCACGGCTGCAACTGGTCACGTGGCTGTGGCTTCCTTCTCTTCCTTCTCCACTGCCTGGTCCATATTCCCTTTGCCCTCAGCCAGCACCTCACCTGCTCATGGTATTTTGTCTGTTGGGGTGGCCCAAAACTTTATTCCTGTTTTTTTTTTTTTTTTTTGCCTCACCGAGTGGCTTGTGGGATCTCAATTCCCCGACCAGAGATTACTGAACCCGCGCCCTAGGCAGTGAAAGCGCGGAGTCTTAACCACTGGACCGTCAGGGAGTTCCCCAAACCTTTATTCCTGAAGGCTCTCAGCCATTAGCAGTTCTGCCTGAATTGGGTTTTGTAGTTTTCCGCTGACGTTAATTACACTAGGAAGAGGCATCCTGAGGGACCTGCTGTGTTCCAGATCCTCAGAAAAGGAGAAGGTGGCGAAGAGGGGGGAGGGGCGCGTGGTGGTGGGAGCTGAGCTTTAGTGCCCAGGTCAGGTGGAGGCTATGTCTCTGACCGTCGGGCGCCCCACACAGGCTGCGGACTGAACTACCACAAACGCTGCGCCTTCAGCATCCCCAACAACTGCAGTGGGGCCCGCAAGCGACGCCTATCGTCCACGTCTCTGGCCAGTGGCCATTCGGTGCGCCTCGGCACCTCTGAGTCCCTGCTCAGCATGGCTGATGAGCTGGTGAGCAGCTGGGGGAGTGGGGAGGGGTGGGGAGGGGTGGTGGTTGGGGGTTGATGAGGTCCAGGCGCAGGGACGATGCGCTGAGGTGTCCCTTTCCACCTTGTCATCTGATAGAGCCGTAGCACCACCGAGCTCATCCCTCGCCGCCCCCCGTCCTCGTCCTCCTCATCTTCTGTCTCATCCTACACCGGTCGCCCGATCGAGCTGGACAAGATGCTGCTGTCCAAGGTCAAGGTGCCACACACCTTCCTCATCCACAGCTATACGCGGCCCACCGTCTGCCAGGCTTGCAAGAAACTGCTCAAGGGCCTCTTTCGCCAGGGCCTGCAGTGCAAAGGTCAGCGGGGGCCCCCCACGTTGGGGGGTGGCGAGGGACAGAGTCAGAACACCCCCCATCACACAGACACACTTAGGATCTCAGCTGGGCTTGTGGCAGGAAACAAAAATCTCTGTTCTTATCCTTAGAAGCACAGAACACCCCCCATCACACAGACACACTTAGGATCTCAGCTGGGCTTGTGGCAGGAAACAAAAATCTCTGTTCTTATCCTTAGAAGCACAGGGCCTTGGAAAGGGAGTGCCCTGAATCCTGAAGTTCTAGAACCTTTGGAATTCTGGAATCCTAGAACCTCAGTCATTAGAAACTTGGAATCCTAGCACCTAAGAAATCTAGATTCATATGATACTTAGCATGGAATTCTAAAACCTTAGAACTTGAGAATTCTTGAATCAGAGAACCTTAGAAACATAAGTTTCAAGAATTCTAGATCATAGGATTCAGCAAAAAGAATCATAGAACTTTAGATTCAT
This sequence comes from Neophocaena asiaeorientalis asiaeorientalis, assembly GCF_003031525.2. Lineage (NCBI taxonomy): Eukaryota > Metazoa > Chordata > Mammalia > Artiodactyla > Phocoenidae > Neophocaena > Neophocaena asiaeorientalis. The sequence goes on from NW_020175468.1 coordinate 4,094,209, forward strand.
AAATATTAGAACTATCAAATTATAGATTCTCAGAATGTTAGAACATTAAAACCATAGGAATTGAGAAGAATAGAAACCTAGAAGCAAAACATTTGAGTCTTAGAAGTCTAGAATCATATAGCCTTGGAACCATCAAATTCTGGAGTCCTAGAAATCTAAGATCCTAGAACTTTGAACGATCAAATTCTGAAATACCAGACGTCTAGATCCATAAAAAGGTTAGAGCCATCCAATTCTAGAATTCATCAGAACAATCAAATTCTAGAATCTTAGATGTCTACAGCTAAAGAACCATAGAAACATTAAGTTCTAGATTCCTGGGTGTACAGAACCCAAGAACTTTGGAACTATCAGATTCTACAGGCTTAGAAGTCTAGAATCATAGAACTGTAGAGTCACCGAATTCTAGAGTTTAGATACATAAAACCTTAAAACCTCAGACATCAAAGCATCTTAGCAGTCTAGAACTGTAGAACTGTAGAAGCACAGATGTGTAGAGTTCTAGAAACTTGGACATCAAACTCTGCAGTCTTAGAAATCTAGAATCATAGGACCTTAGCAAAATAAGTTTTCATAGAATTCCAGGATCTTTGATGTATAGCAGCCCAGAACCTCGGAGCCTTCAAACTTCTCAACCAAACAATGGTTCTCAACCAAGGACAGTTTTGCCCAAGGGGGGATGTTTGGCAATGTCTGGAAACATTTTTGTTTGTCATATGGGGCCAGTGCTACTGGCATCAGATGGGTAGAGATCAGGGATGCTGCTAAAAATCCTATGATGTTCAGAACAACCTGCCACAACAAGGAATTTTCCAGCCCAAAATGTTCATAGTGCCAAAGGTTGAGAAACCCCGCCCTCAAAAGCCTGAAGTCTAGAATCATAGAATGTTACATGCGATTACACTCTATAATTGTAGAAATCTAGGGTGACGGATATCTACACTGTTAGAACTTTAGACCCTTAGAGTGCTAGGGCTATCAAGCCACGGACACTTCATCTGGCCCTCTTCTATTTAATCAAGCCTCTCCATAGTTGGGGACTGTGGCTTAAAGGAGGGATGACCAGGGAAGGGTCATTTAGCTTTCCTGCCCCAAAAAGCAATAGCAAACTCTTTTGAGACTGGGGGCTAGGGGTCAAGGGTCAACCCTTAGAGGTGACCTCTCTTCCCCCTCCCACCCGACCCCATGTTCCCTGTCCTCCTGCCAGATTGCAAGTTCAACTGTCACAAACGCTGCGCCACCCGAGTCCCTAATGACTGTTTGGGGGAGGCACTCATCAACGGAGGTAAGAGGCTGGGGGCTGAGCGGGAAAGGGCAGCAGGACTGTGTGGAGGTCCCTCTGATGCCCCTGTCCTCCCAGATGTGTCGATGGAGGAGGCCACTGATTTCAGCGAGGCTGACAAGAGCTCCCTCATGGATGAGTCAGATGACTCGGGTTTCGTCCCGGGCTCCCACTCAGAAAATGCTCTCCATGCCAGCGAGGAGGAGGAAGGCGAGGGAGGCAAGGCCCAGAGGTACCCGGGGCCCTCTCCAGCGAAGGCCGTTCTCCGTCCCTGCAATGGGTTGACATCACTCCATTCTTATAAATTTCCCAGGTTCCTGAGGCGAACTTTTTCAAGCATCCGAACTTTATTTTTTTAACCTAACCTTTTTTCCTGATTTACATTTTTAACAAGTTTTAATGGAAGCCTATTTTAACTTAAATTGTTTTTCTTTTATTGGAACTGGTAATACAGTCACTCAAAACATATACAGTCAACCCCTCCCACTTCCCTGCCTCTCAGCTGCCCAGCCCCTCTGCCCAGAGGATGCCACTGGGATTAGGTTCTGGTGGGTCCTTCCAGAAACAGTCCATATGGCAAAGTGACAGTACAAAGAGTGAGTGAGAATATGGACTCTGGAACCAGACTGCTGTATGGCCTTAGGCAAGAGATTAACCTCTCTGGGCCTCAGTTTTCTCATCAGTAAAATGGGGATAAAGTAGTACCTACCGTATAGGGTTGTTGCGAGAATGAAATGAATTAATGTAAATCAAGTATGTAAAACAGTACCTGGTATACAGTGTTAGTTTAACTCTTATCCCAGAGCCCTAAATCTTAAAAAGGAAGGGAAAATATCCATTTTCTTTCAACCATTTTGGCCTTGGATTGATTTGTATGGCCTTAAACAAGTCCCTTCTCCTTTTGGTGCCTCAGTCTTCCCATCTGTAAAATGGGGAAAGGAAAATATCCCCAACGAACTGACAAGCAGTGGCTTTCTTCTGGCATGGAAGCTCTGAAAAATAATAACTTTTACTTAATTACACATTTCAAGTTAGAAATGGAATTAATCTTCAGCTTCACTAGAATGTGAGTTCAAGTGCTCGAGGGCAAGGATATTTATCCGCCTCCCAAGTGCCTAGGACAAGGCCTGGCTTTCTCCATGGATGACTGTTTATTGAGGTGGCAGGAAAGCAGCAGGGCTAAAAGCACAGGGCACTGGAGGCTGAGAGATGGATCCCAGCTCCATCACTTAAACTGCTGGTCCTTTCTCTGCCTGCCTCAGTTTCCTCCTGGGGACTGGGGACGTGCCTTACAGATTGTGCAAATTCTATTTGATCATGCAGGGAAAGTGCTTGCCAGGTTATAAGTGCTCAGAAAATGGAAAAGGAGTTCTCCCTAGTATTTGAATCTTGAAACTCTAAAGTGGGAAGGGTGAGAGATGATCCATTTGGAGGTATGAGAAGAAAATATTTGCATTTCCATTTCTCTATTTTTAATCTCATCCTTTGAACCTTTTCACTTTTTTTTATATGTTTTAGAAAAAATATTTTTTAATTGAAGTATGGTTGATTTACAGTGTTGTGTTAGTTTCAAGTGTACAGCAAAGTGATTCAGTATATATATATATATATATATATATATACATAGAGAGAGAGAGAGAGAGAGAGAGAGAGAGAGAGAGAGAGAGAGAGAGAGAAATATATATATTGATTCAGTATATATATATATATATATATAGAGAGAGAGAGAGAGAGAGAGAGAGAGAGAGGGAATAATATATGTATTCTTTTTCAGATTCTTTTCCGTTATAGGTTATTATAAGATACTGATAACTGCTATCAAAAATAAAATTAAAAAGGAAATGAGAGGGGATAGAAAATGGGGACATGCTATCTTACTTAGGGTCGTTAAAGGGGTCCTCTGTGAGGAAATGTTGTAGCTTTAAAGAGGTCTGAGGGAGGGGAGGGAAGGAGTGGTGTGGAAGATATCTGGGGGAAGAGGCTACCAAGCAGAGGGAACAGCAAGTGCAAAGGCCCTGAGGTAGAATCAAGAATGTTGCAGGAGTAGCAAGGAACCTGGGATGGCCGAAGCAGGGAGAGTGATGGTAAGAGGAGGGGAAGTGAAGCCAGAGGGGGGACGGGTATTCAGGTCACAGTGATCACTGAGAGTTTCTTACTAGTGCCACCCAGCCCTAGCCACCTGGAACCTCAGAATCCCTTTCTCCCAGGTCTTTCCTGGGAGTGTTTAGTAACAGAATCATAGGCTATCAGAGTTGGACCTTGAAGGACTTGGGAGGGGAGGGCTGTTGGGAGCGGCAGCCTATTTCACAGATGAGGAAACCGAGTCTCAGAGAGGCAAAGAGAAGTGGCCAAGGCCTCTCAATTCCAGGTCTAGCGCAGGGATCAAGAGGATGTTGGTTCTGAAGTTGGGCAAGTCACTTAATTTCTCTCAGCCTTCATTTCCTCACTGTCATAATAGCACGTGCACAGATGAGAGAAATGAGGCACAGAGAGGTTGAGTCACTTGCCCAATGTCACACAGCTGGCTCCACAATCAATGGGCTCAGTACTAATTAGCACTTATTGGAGGCCCACTGTGTGCCAAGTACTATGCTAAACTCCTAAGAAAGGCTTCACTTCTCACAGCCACCCCTTTGGGTGGAGAAACTGAGGCACGAAGTGGTTAGGTAATTTGCCAGGCAGCCTGGCTTCGGAACGCAGCCTCTTAATGTGGGCCTCTCGAGTCCCCTTCCTCATTATGGGAAATCTGGAAACCACAAAGGAAAAAAGTGTGGCCAAAAAACCCCCTGGCTGCCCAGAGATGCACCCC
>NW_020175468.1:4098443-4113473 GCF_003031525.2 Neophocaena asiaeorientalis asiaeorientalis
ATCCCCCAGACCTCTCCTCTTTGTCCACTATCTTCTCCCCTCCTCTCCCAGTTGCTTCAGGCAAACACCTGCGAATCACACTCTCTGCCCACCCCTGCTTGCCCGCTTCCATCCCATCAGCAAGTGTCGCCCACCTGGATGCCCTCCCCCGTGTTTGATCTCAGCTCCATCACTTTCCAGCTGGGGGATCCAAGCAAGTTACCTCACCTCTCTGCACCCCACGTGTCTCACCTGTAAAAGGCCTCAAAGAATAGTCCTCGCCTCAGGGCTGATGCCAGAATTCAAAGAGATAATCTAGGTGGAGCAATTAGTTTAGGGCCAGGCGTGTGTTAAGCTCCGTTAAACTCCCAGTAACTATAAGTGTGTTATCATTATAGCTTTATAATTAATTTATTGAATTCTTTCTTTGTGTTCATTCATTGTGTGCCTCCCATGCCAGCGCTGCATTCCAGCCAGTCTCCTCCACGGTCCTTCTTCTGCCCTTGTCCTCAGTCTTTTCCCACGCAGCAGCCAGAGGAGTCCATTAAAACCATCACAAGCTTCCAATGGCTCCCACTGCCCTTGGAATAAAACCCAGACACCTCGCTGTTTACCTACTCTGGAGCATCTTCCTTACCCTTCCCATGGCTGCTTCCTTCTTATCCTTCCCGTCTTCCTCAAGCCACTTTATCTAAAATACCATCCCCACCACAACGTCTCTGTCTCCTAGTTTTATTGGCTACATAAGTCTGTCTCTCTTTCTCACTCTTTCCTTCTTTTCATCCTCCCTTCCTTTGTCTTTCAACACTTTTCAAAGCACACTCTTTTTCCTCCCCATAGACACTGTACGCTCTCTCCTCCCAGGGTCCCCTCTGCCTCCTTCCTGGTCTCCTATGTCAGTCCCATCCTCTCCCATCCACCCTCCACACACAGCCAGAGAGAACTACTCCCCACCTTGCACTAAACCCTTCTGTGGCTCCCCAAGGCCCTGGAGACAAAGCTCAGGCCCCTCCCTGTGGCCCATGAGGCCCATGAGGCCTGGCCCTAGCCTGATTTCATTTATTTATTTATTTATTTTATTTTTATCCTTTATTAGTTCATCAAACATGGCATGCCTACTGTGTGCCAGGCACCATCCATGTAATGGGGATACGACATGTTCCTTGAACACAAGCCTTTTCTACCTCAGGACCTTTGCACATGCTCCACCCACTCCTCCACCAGCTGGCCTCTTCTTACCTTTCCGATCTCTGCTTCAATGTAACTTCCACCAGGAGGCCTTTCCTGACCCCTCCATGCAAACCAGCCCCTTCTGCAATGACACTGGGTTCTGTGTGCTCACCTGAGTAAGTGGAGAGCCCCAGGGTCAGCCTGGAGCCCTCACGGGTGCTGGCTCTGTGTCCTGCCAGGAAATTCCACTGTCTGAAATCCTCGCCGTGGAGCCTGCCCAGAACTTCAGCCTTGTGCCACCAGGCACCAACCCACACTGCTTCGAGATTGTCACTGCCAACACCACCTACTTTGTGGGCGAAACCCCTGGCGGGGCCCCAGGGGGGCCCAGCGGGCAGGGGGCCGAGACTGCCCGGGGCTGGGAAACAGCCATCCGCCAGGCCCTGATGCCTGTCATCCTCCAGGATGCACCCAGTGCCCCAGGCCATGTGCCCCACAGTAAGTCCCCCACCCTGGGTCCCTGGGAGGATGGGTCTTGGAGGGCTTGGGTGGGATCCTGGAGAAGGGAAGAGCCAGGGAATGTCAGAGTGGAGAATGTAGCTTCTGGACTCAGCAGGCCTGGGTCTAAATCATTAAGCCCTAGACCTAACGCACAGTCTTGGGCATGTTACTTTCCCTTTCTGAGTCTTTTCCCAGGGGTGCCAACTCCGCCAAACTGTGAGTTCAGACTTTTTGATTCATGCTCCTTTGTGCCTGGCCTGTGCTGGATAATGCTGGGGGCACCGCTATGACCAAGACAGCTCAGGACCTGCCTTCCTGGTCCAGTAGGGAAGACAGACCTGTTCCCAGACAGTGATGACTCAGAGTGGGCAGGGCTGGGATAGGGGAGCCAGAGGGCTGTGGGAGCTCAGAGGGGGTGACTAACCCAGCCTGGGTGTCCCGGAGGGCTTCCTGAAGGAGGCAACATGTGAGCTAAGACCTGGAGGTTGAAGAGGGGTGAAATGAAGGGAAAGGAAGTGGGAAATCCTTTCACGCAGAGGCAAAGGATGATCAGGGAGTCCCAGGTTCCCGCCTTATGGAGCTCATAGTCGAGGGTGAGTAACAGACATTCATCAAGCCGTCCTGGATGAAAGACAAGTGGGACGTAGAACATGTGCTAAAGGAATCTGACATGGCCCCAGGAGTAACATTTGAGCTGAGAGATGAGGAGGATTTAACTAAGTCCACAACGAGGGAAAGACCATTCCTGGCAGAGGAAACAGCAAATGCAAAGGCCCAGAGATAGGAGAGAACTTGCTGTATCGGAGGCCCAGCAAGGAGGCCAGCACGTCGGGAATACACACAAACTCTGCTTGTTTTAAGGGCCTCGGCCTTCCTCCTCAGGGCACTGGGGGGCCATGGCAGGGTTTTGAGCAGGGGAAGGATGGAGTCAGGTTTGTGCTTCAGCAAGAGCCCTCTGGCTTCCTTATGGAGGGAGAATAGGAGAGGGCAGAACAGGGCAGGGAGACCAGGGAGGAGGCTGAGGGGCGAGGGCCGGATGTTCCTCAGGGAGGGGACAGATGTTCAAATGGCAGAAGGATCAAGACTTTGGAAATGTCTGACCTTGGTTGGATCAGTAGTGGGGCAAATGCAGGGGAAGATGCTGGAGTCAGTTTGGAGTTTCCCACTGAGCCTCAGTTTCCTCCTCTGTAAAATGGGATCACCGCTTGGTGCTGAGATCACAGAGTGAAATGCTCTGTGAACTCATTCATGGCCTCACTTTTTGAGCTCCTGTCTCGTTTCCTCCTCTCACTGGCCCTAGGAGAGAGGTCTTTTTATGGTTTCCATTCTTCCAGAGGAGGAAACTGAGGTTCTTAGTGGACAAGTCAGCCAGTAGCCTGACTACTGGCTCCAGAGGGTGGAGTTATGGGTGAACGTGATCTTGAGCCTGGGGTCCCCTCACCTCCGCCTCCCCCTCTCCCCAGGACAAGCTTCTCTGAGCATCTCTGTGTCTAACAGCCAGATCCAAGAGAATGTGGTGAGACCCTGCCCGCATCCCACAGCCCCGAGGATGTGTTCCCCCTCCCACTCCCAAACAGCCTCCAAGCTCTCCCACCCTCCTAGTCTCCTTGACCTCCCCATCTCCATTTGCACCCCTGACCCTCCCTGTCCCCACCCTGCAGGACATTGCCACTGTCTACCAGATCTTCCCGGATGAGGTGCTGGGCTCGGGCCAGTTTGGAGTGGTCTATGGCGGTAAGGATGCCTCAAGAGCTGACCCAGAAAGGGGTCTTGAGCCCAGACCTTCCCTGTGATTGCCTGCATGCTCACCACTTTTTCTAGCTGATTAGAAAGCTAGATCCTGGGGGCAGATGGTTGCAGGCTCGCCTTTTCTCACTGGGAAAGGCCAATGACTTTTCTCCCGTTATTAATAGGGAAGGTAAACTCTATGCTGATTGGCCACAGAGCTAGATGCTAGATTCTGATTGGTTATATATCTAGTTTCCCATGTTATAGATTCCCCTCCTCGGAGCTCTGTCTTTACTTTCCACCTTTATTCCCAGGGCCCCCCACCCCTCGCATCTCTCCTGGGGACCCCTCAGAGCCCCCATGATGGCCTTTCATCCACCTCTGCCCAATTCCGGCTGTGTCCCTCTGGTGGGGCCTTCCTCTTGCCAGGACTGGAAGGTTCTGCTCCCCTCATCCCCCATCTCCCCTACCCCCTGCCCAGGAAAGCACCGGAAGACAGGCCGGGACGTGGCAGTAAAGGTCATCGACAAACTGCGTTTCCCCACCAAGCAGGAGAGCCAACTCCGGAACGAAGTAGCCATTCTGCAGGTGACCCCTGAGATCTGTGGTCCAGCTCTGCCCCCCTCCCCACCCAGGAAGGGCCTTCCCTTCCCACTTCCTCCTTTGCCCCCTTGCCACTTCCTCCAGTCTGGGGATAGTCAGGGAAGGCTTCCTAGCGGAGGCACCATGCATGTTGAGACTGAAGGGGTAGAGACGGTATTCTGAGCAGAGGGACCAACCCGTGCAAAGGTCCAGAGGTGAGAGGGAACACGAAGTCTTCTAGGAACTAGAAGGAGGTCAAGGTTACTAGATGGTTTATGTGAAGAAAGGTGGTGGGTGGTGAGGCTAGGGGGGAGGCTGGGGGTCACACCCTATGGGCTTTCTCCTGAGGGTGCTGGGGAGCCATGGAAGGATTTTGAGCAAGGAAGGGACAGGGTCAGATGTGAACTTTTGAAAGATCCCTCTGGCTGCTATTGGAGGGTAGGGGGAAAAGGTGTGGGGCTGGAACCTGGACCCCAGGGAGGAGGCTGGGTGGGGACCTGGGTGGGAGAGATGGGGTTCAGCTAGGCAAGGGCTGGGGAAGGGAAGGAGGGCAGGGATTTAAAAGATACAGATGTACAAAGCTCATTCCCATTTCTCCACGCTCCCCTTCTCTTGTTCCCACAACCCTGGACCTTCACCAGAATTTCATGATGTAAAGATCCTTCTGGACACTTGGTGGCGCTGGAGGGGTGGTTCTGTCTGGGGCTGTGGAAGCCCTTTCCCCTCCCCCAATGGCACCCCCAGGGAAGGAACAGCCGACCCTCCGGGGATATCTGTCTTGTTTGTCGTCTGCCTGCTCCTATGGCTTGCCCTCTAGGGTCTCAAGTTTGCGGGTGACCTGGGTTCTGACCCCCGCCCTCGCTCCCACCCCACCCACCCTAGAGTCTGCGGCACCCGGGGAGGTGATGGAGAAGCTGCACGGGGACATGCTGGAGATGATCCTCTCCAGCGAGAAGGGCCGGCTGCCTGAGCGCCTCACCAAGTTCCTCATCACCCAGGTGCGCCTGCCCCGCCCACTGCCCCGCCCAACGCCAGCCTCCCCGCCCAGGCTCCCCACCTGCCCTGCAAGACGCGCATGTGCCGTGTGCCCCCCGAAGGGCAGGCAGACCTTGGGTGGGAGTCATAATAGCGAGTAATAGAAAACGTAATAATAGAGTAATAATAACAATCATAGAGAAAGTAATAGAGTGATACTTTTTAAATTATAATAGATTATAATAGAACAGTTAATAGAATAATAATAGAGTAATAACAATAGAAACATAATAGGATAATAAGTAGAAAATAATAGAGTAGTACTAATAACTATTATTATAGAAAAATAATAAATGATTATCATTTTATATTTTTTATTACTTTATATAATGAGCCAGGTTCACTGGGCCTGACTTTATTCATGAAGAAACAAGGAAGGGGAGAGAGGCCTTTCTCTGAGGAGCTCATTCATTCATTCATTTATTAAATGGTTCAACAAACACTGCCTGAACCACTGTGCCTGGCCATACTGGGCAGTGTGAGGACACAGCGGTGACCAAAATAGCCCCAGCCCTGGACAGTGATCCCCCGGAGTGGGCGGGGCTGGGAGGGGGGATGCTGATAATGAGGATGATAAATAACGTGGTCACTAAACTTTATTGAGCACTTACTCTATGCCAGGCACTGTTTTCGTTCGTTTAATCTTCATAGCCACCTATGCGGTAGTGGTTATTACTACTCCCATTTTACTGAGGCTCAGGGACCTTATAAGTAACTTGCCCAGGGTCACACAGCTGGTGGGATTTAAACCTGGGAGCTGTGCTTCTACTGAGTAAAGTCGAACTAATTTGTGTTATTTGTCTGTGTGTACACGTGCACAAGTGCATGCATTTTAATCGATTTCACATATAAACGCTACGGTGTTCTGCTTCTTACTTTCACTTTAACAGTGCTTCTGGAAGACTGTTCTATTTCAGTGTGTAGTTAGCAGAACCGCCTCTTTTTCTTAATTGCGCCCCATGACGGATATCACCAAATTCCCCAGTTGCTGAGCATGTAGTTGGTTTCACTATTCCACTACTGCAAACAACATCATGTGAACATTTGTCTACAAACGTCGACAGGTTCTGGTGGCAGAATTTCAATAGAATACATTTCGAAGAGTAGACTCCCGAGCCCAGGGAAATGTGCTTTAAATTTTTAAAAAAGGTGTTGCCTGGTTATTCTCTAAAACCTCTTTCTTTTTTTTAAAATAAATTTGTTCATTTTTGGCTGCGTTGGGTCTTCATGGCTGCGCGCAGGCTTCTCATTGCGGTGGCTTCTCTTGTTGCGGAGCTCTGGCTCTAGGCGCACGGGCTTCAGTAGTTGTGGCGAATGGGCTTAGTTGCACCAGGATCTTCCTGGACCAGGGATCGAACCCACGTCCCCTGCATTGGCAGGCAGATTCTTAACCACTGTGCCACCAGGGAAGTCCTCTAAAACCTCCTTCAATCTTTGTTCTCACCAACAAAGTTTGAGGGTGTCTATTTTCTCACTCCTGACTAACTCTGGATAATATAATCACCAGGCTTTTTGTTTGTTTGTTTGCCATGCTGCATGGCTTGCAGGATCTTAGTTCCCCAACCAGGGATTGAACCCAGGCCACAGCAGTAAAAACACCTAGTCCTAACCACTGGACAGCCAGGGAATTCCCAATATAATCACCAGTCTTTTTTTTTTTTTTTTAATGTTTTTTATTTATTTTTGGCTGCATTGGGTCTTCATTGCCGCGGGTGGGCTTTCTCTAGTTGTGGCGAGTGGGGGCTACTCTTCCTGGCGGTACGTGGGCTTACCATTGCAGTGGCTTCTCTTGTTGCTGAGCACGGGCTCTAGGTATGCAGGCGTCAGTTGTTGTGGCACGTGAGCTCAGTAGTTGTGGCTCGTGGGCTCTAGAGTGCAGGCCCAGTAGTTGTGGTGCACTGGCTTAGTTGCTCTGCGGCATGTGGGATCTTCCTGGATCAGGGCTTGAACCCATGTCCCCTGCATTGGCAGGCAGACTCATAACCACTGTGCCACCAGGGAAGCCCAATCATCAGTTTTAAAGGTGGAAGAATAATACTACATGTGGCTTCATTTGCTGGTTTAAAAATTTTGGGTGAAGTTGAGCATATGTTCACATGTTTATTGGCCTGTGCTTTATGCACTCTTTGCCCATTTTTCAATTGGATTATTCTTATTGAATTGTAAGAGCTCTTTGTATATGAAGGACCCTGGATCTTTGCTGCTTGTGTTGTACCCATCTCTAATCCCAGTATTTCTTTTCCTCTTTATTTTGTTCATGGTTTACTTTCATTTTCTGGGTTTCACAGCCTTCCTAGAAGGATCTTCCCACCTGGCTGGTTCCACACCTGATTCTGGGACATGTTCTCTGTTGGTTGCAAAGTCCCCTGTGCTGGCTTCGTTTCTCCAGGCCCAGCACCCTTGCTCTCCCAAGCTGTGTGCCTTTGTCAGGCTGACTTGCAGGGTGGGGTTAGAAACCCACTGAGGCAGGCTCATCCAGACTTCAGGTGGGGAGAGGAAACGGCCTGCCTTCAGCAACTGAGGCAGTTTCTCTTTCTGGTCTTTCATCTCTTCCTCTCTTTTTGCCTGTGCTCTTCTCTCTCTTTCTCTTTCCCTTTGCAGATTTCTGCTTTTTGCCTCTTGCCTGCCCCACCCCAAGTCCTGTGCTAAGCCCTATACCTCATGAACTTATAGGCTTCACAACCACCTTTGAGGTAGGTATTACTATAATCCACATCTTACAGATGAGGAAACTGAGGTGGAGGGAGGTTCCTAGGTCTTGCCCAGGGTCACACAGCTACAAGGTCACATCGCTAGGTAGCAGTCTGGCCAAGGTTTGAACCTGGGTCTGTCTAGCTTCCAATCTGCACTTTCTGTTCACCACATTTACTAGGGGTTGGAAAAATAAAAAAACTGAAGATCAGTAGAAGAGGATGTCCATATACGTCTTTGGATCTCAGTCTCCCTTTCTGTAGAATGAGGAGCTTGGACCTCAGCAGTAGCTTTCAAATAGCATTTCCTTCTCGAAAATCATCCAGCAAAAACAATGAGAAAGTACAAATACTTCAGTTCTAAGATATAGATTACAACTTCATGCTTATATCACTCTGTACTTCTGGTGTATTTGGCATTTTGTTTGGGTTACCTAGAATCAAGGAAAATCATGGCTCCCACAGATTAGTGGTAACAGATGGTAACAGTTTTTTGGTTTTGTTTTTTTTTAAGTCAGCTCACCTTGCCATCATAGAATACTCTTGAATTAATAGATACAGCAGGAAAAGTTTTATTTGAAACACTCACAGGAATATGTCTGCTAACAGACCACCACAAGAATAATAACTAAAAACAGCAACGATACTAACAGCTCACATGGAGTGCTTGCTCTCTGCCAGACACTGCCCTAAGCACTCTATATGCCTCAACTCACTTAAAGCTCACAGCAACCCATGAGGATGGGTACTGCTATTACCCCCATTTTACAGGTGAGAAAACTGAGACCCGGAGAGGTTAAGAGACTTGCCCTAGGCAACAGGCTAGTAAGTGTGGAGCCAGGTTTGCTACCTTGGTAGGCTGGCTCTACAATCCCCCCACCTCTTAAAGGTGTTACGTTTAATTTATAACATGTCATGTTGGTATTGTTTGTATTGTTTCCATTTTTTTAATGGCTGAAAAATATTTTTTTTAAAATGGAATCACACAATAGTACCTCCTTGAAAGCCACTGCTTTATTCATAGCACTTTTTCATCCTGATCCACATGCCAAAGTGTCTCAGGAGCTTCCCAAATCTCTGCTCCAGTTCAGCCTTCCTAGAATTGTATGTCCAACTCCTATCTATGATGGAAATGGTTCTGGAGTTTTGAAATTCTTCGTTGGTGCTCCAGTGCCTCCCCTAGTGCTGGGGGGCATCTTTAGGGGTACAGAGTAGGGCATGGATGGGGTGTGGAGGGCTGGCTGCTGAGGGCAGAATCTTGGGGCAGGGACCTTTCTAACTTTCTTACTGGCTCCATTGCCTCCCCTCAGATCCTGGTGGCTTTGAGACACCTTCACTTCAAGAATATCGTCCACTGTGACTTGAAACCGGAAAATGTGTTGCTGGCGTCAGCCGACCCATTTCCTCAGGTCAGACATATCTCCTCCTGATTTGGGGAAGTCCATCCAGTACTGGTGGTGGGTGGGGATTGTATTAATCAAGATAATTACTCAGACACAGAGACCCAAGATAATGGCCTAAATGAGATAGAGGCTTGTCTCTCGCCCGTGTAGGGTCCAGCATAAGCATTTTGAGGGTGAAAAAGCAGTTCCATGGTGTTGGGACCACAGCTCCTGCTGTCTTGTTCTGGCCTCTCTATGGTGTTGCCTGGTCTTCATGGTCCATGATGTGCTGCTGCCGCGCCCCCACTTGTAAAAAGATAATGGGGGTGGGAGGAAGGGAGGAAAGAAATGGGGTAGAAGAAATGGATACACCCTTTACCTTCCCTAAGGCAATACTTTGAAGTTGCATGGGGCACTTCTCACATCCCATTGACTGGAACTTTATCCCGTGGTCATGGTTGGCTGCAAAGGGAACTGGGAAATGTAGTTTTCATTCTGGGTGACCATGTGGCTCATTAAAAATTCAGGATTTTTATGAAGGGGAGAAGCAGAGAACAGATATCAGAGGGGGCCACTGGTAATGTCTTCTGTGGGTCTCTTAGGAAAACAGTTTTGATGAGCCTCTGACTAGTCGATGAGAACCCCCTTGGGGCAGAACCAGATTAAGCAAGAGTGATGATTGTAACAGCTACAGTTGATTGTGTGCCTACTGTGTTTACGGACCTTTAGTTACAGGTTCTCATTTAGCCCTTCCACATCCCTGTGAAGTTTTTGCTTTATTATCTATGTTTTGTGATTATTTCATTTCATTTTAAAAGTTCATTTTGGTCACCAGCTAAAAATTACTGTGTGCCTGCTTTGTGCCAGGCTCCATGCTGGGGCATTAGGAACTGTGGTAAGTAGAGACATCCCCGTCTCTATGCCCACTGGTTTAAAAAATTTGGGGGGGGGCAGTTGCTACGGGCATCTAAACACCCTACAGTGCACAGCCCCATAACAAAGGATTATCTTTCCCTAATGTCAATAGTGCAGTGAATGAGAAGCTCTAACTTCGAGCAGTAATATCCGCTAGAAATATAATGTGAACCATATGTGTAATTTTACATTTTCTAGTAGGCACATTTTAAACAGTGAAAAGAAACTGGTGAAATTAACTTTAATAATTATTTAGTATATCTAAATATGACAATTTCAACATGCAATCAACATAAACATTATTGAGTTTTTTTTAATTAAAAAAAGTATATTTATTTATTGGTTTGTTTGGCTGCGCCGGATCTTAGTTGCAACATGCAGTATCTTTAGTTGCGGCATGTGAACTCTCTGCTGCAGCATGTGGGATCTAGTTCCCTGACCAGGGATCGAACCTACGCCCCCTGCACTGGGTGCATGGAGTCTTAGCCACTGGACCACCAGGGAAGTCCCAGCATAAACATTATTAATGAAATATTCTTTCTTTTCATACTGTGTTCCAAATCCGGTGTGTATTTTACACTTACAACACATCTCAATTCAGATATTAAATTTCTATCAGAAATACTCGGTTTTGTACTTAGATTTCATAAAATTAACCGTTGGGAAAGTAGATTGACACACCCAAGTTGTTCCAAGCATATTTAAAAGTTTTCCAATAACAAAATCTAGAATCCCTTTTTATTTTTATTTTATTTTTTATTTTTGACAGTACCGCACGGCACGTGGGATCTTAGTTCCCCAGCCAGGGATCAGACCCATGCCCCCTGCAGTGGAAGTGCGGATTCTTGACCACTGGACTGCCAGGGAAGTCCCTAGGATCACTTTTTAAATATAAATTAATTAAAATTAAATAGAAAGTAGTTCCTCAGTTGCACTTGCCACATTCATGTGCTCAGCAGCCACATGTGGCAAGTGGCCACCATATTGGACAGCAAAGATCATAGAGGGAAGAGCAAATGTTGATCAAATTGTCCCAAAAATGTAATTATATCTGTGATGAGTTCCGTGACACAGTTCTATGAGCTCACGTAACTGTATAGCCCAGTGGAGAGTCAGAGAAAACCTATCTGAAGAAGGAGTAGTTTTCTGGGGGGACAAGTGTTCTAGGCAGCTGGAACAGCCTGTGCAAAGGCCCTGTGGTGGAAAGATCTGTACTTTTGTTTTTTTAACAGCTTTATTGAGATATAATGCATATACTATACAATTCACCGATTTAAAGTATACAATTCAGTGGCTTTTAATGTATTCAGAGCTGTGCAACCATCACCACGATCAATTTTGGAATATTTTCACCACCACAAAGGAAACCTCATACCTCTTAGCCAACATCCTCCAGTCCCATCATCCCCCCAACCCACAACCACTAATCTGCTTTCCACGGATTTGTCTGTTCTGAGCATTGCATATAAATGGAATTAAATATATGGAATATACAATAATATAATATGTGGTCTTTGTGACTGGCTTCTTTCACTTAGTTAATGTTTTCAGGGTTCACTTATGTTGTAGCATGTGTCAGTACTTCACTTCTTTTTATGGCCATAAAGTATTCCATTGTAAGATAGGTAGAAAAGGGTGAATCTTAGAAAAGGAAAAGATTATAAGGTCTGTCAAAAGGGCAAAGGATCTTAGGAAAGGGTGGTTTGGCTGTCACATTGAGATTTGGGTCAGGGGTTGGGGTGTGGCTGTTTTTGAAGGCAACAGAGGCTCAGGGCAATAGTCAGCCAGAGAAGGGTTTTGTGTAGGGGAGGGACAGTATGTGAATAGAGGTAGCAGCTGCCCATGGACTGGTAAGCAGCAGACAGGACCTTGAACCCAGATATTGCTGACTCTAAAGCCTGTCCATGACCCTAGACTGCCCCCAACAAGGGCAAGGTAAGTTCTCACCTGTTACCGTCTGGATACCACCGTCAGAGATTTACATGTTCGGTCCCGCTTAATCCCCAGGGAAGCCTGAGCGGCAGCTGCTGCCAAGCCAGAAGACAAAACCCGTGCTGGGAGAAGTTAGGTCCCTCCGCTGAGATCACCGAGGCTCGCTCTATGCCTGCCGCTGCTCCTAACATCTTCCATATATTTCAATTCACACACCCTACCCTTTAAGTAGGAACTGTTAGCATCTCCGCTGTGCAAAAGAGGAAGCAGAGGCACGAGGAGGTTGAGACCTGCTCGATGTGACAGAGGTCAAGTGGCAGGGAACCTTTATGGACCCCTCACTGCATGCCGGGCATTTATTGTCCTGTGAGCTTTAGATGGATCAACTCAGGGAATCCTCACGGCCGCCCTCTGATACAGGCGTTGGGACGCTCCCCCTCGTCCTCCTCCTCCTCCTCGTACAGATGAAGAAACTGAGGCACAGAGAGAGGAAGTCACTTGCCCAGGGTCACCCGGCTAGTGAACAGAGGAACCTGGATTCGAACCAGCGTTCGAGTTTGTCTGGAATACCGTGGTGGGGTACACTTGCGGAGGGGCGGGAAGCACGACCTCCACACACCCTCAGACCCTCTACCCTTCGCCTCCGCAGGTGAAGCTGTGTGACTTCGGCTTCGCGCGTATCATCGGCGAGAAGTCGTTCCGGCGCTCGGTGGTGGGCACGCCGGCCTACCTGGCGCCCGAGGTGCTGCTCAACCAGGGCTACAACCGCTCGCTGGACATGTGGTCAGTGGGCGTGATCATGTACGTCAGCCTCAGTGGCACGTTTCCCTTCAACGAGGACGAGGACATCAAAGACCAGATTCAGAACGCTGCCTTCATGTACCCAACCTGCCCTTGGAGCTGCATCTCAGCGGGAGGTGTGGGACTCACCTGACCCCTGGGCCGAGGCGAGGGCCGAGGCCCCCTGGTGGGGGCATGGTGGGAAGAATGGGCGGGGCCGCAGGAGGGTTGGGCCCTAAGAAACAGCCTGGTGTCATGAGGGTGGAGCCTAGTGATGGAGCAAGGGTATGGGGAGGACCGTCTTTTAAACAGGGAGGCACCAGGACCTGTGACGTTGGGCTAGGGACTCAAGAGGGTGTATGGAACCAGGGTCCCCAGACTCAGGCCTAGACTAGGTCATGTGATTTGGAAAGGCAGTGTCCTAGCAGCGCTAAGACAGACCCTTGCCGCCTTGGGGGCTAAGACTTGGCTTGTCTAGGGTGGGACCAGGAGAGGGACTAGACCTGAGAAAGCCAACGGGCTGGGGTGGCCAAGAGAAGGAACAGATCCTCCCAGGGCACTGGCTGGGGCCTGGAGTCTTTGGGGTTATGACCCCAAAAGGGTTAGTCCTGCAGAAGCGGTGGGACCATGGGGCAAGGTTAAGAAACACGGGCTTGGCTAATTTGCTGGGTATTGGGTCTGTGACTGGGATGGAGATGGGCCTGGGGCCATGGTGTTGGATCCAGTGATGGAGGGAGCTGGTTTAGGGGCATGGCTAGAGGAGGGGCAGGGCCATGGAGGGTTTCTGAAGCTGTCCAGGAGGAGGACTGACCAGCCCTGAGACCAAAGTCACACCTGGAACCTGGGAGCAGGTGGAGCTCAGAGAAGCATATGGTGGCAGGGGTTGGGGGCCGGGATGGAGGCAGATCTTGGGATCTCTGCACATAGGGGCTGTGGCGTTGTGACCTGCTAGTGTGATGCGCCTGCCGACTTCAAGATGGGCCTGGGAAAATTAAGTCCTGAGGCCGTGGCTCTGGGGCAAAGCCAACTCTGAGGGTGAGCTAAGGGCAGGGCTAAGATACTGGGGTGCATCAAGAAGCCTTAGATAAGTTAGAACAAGGGGCTGGTCCTGAAGCCAGAAGCTCAGGAGGACAGGAAGTGTGGGAGGGAGGTTAGTTAAGACAATCATTTGGGAGCTCCCTGCTGGTCTAGAGGTTAGGACTCCGCGCTTTCACTGCTGTGGCCCAGGCTCAATCCCTGGTCGGGGAAGTGAGATCCTGCAAGCCAAGATCCTGTATGTACTTGTGTATGACAAAACTTATGAAGGTGACATAGGAATGGGGAAACTGAGGTAGAGACTTGGAGAAGAGATGGAGGATCTGGTGTGTGTGCCTCGTGAGGGGTGGGGATAAATGTGTAATTTAATGAGGAAATGGGTGGGTGAGTGATTAGTGCAGGTGAGGCTTTCATGCCAGTGAAGAAGGAAGGCCTGGATGGCAGGCTAGTAGGAGGAGGGACGTCCTGTTGGAGGAGGGACGGCCCCACACCCCGCAGGGCTTGAGCCGTCTCTCTCCTTCCGGTGCAGCCATCGACCTCATCAACAACCTACTGCAGGTGAAGATGCGCAAGCGCTACAGCGTGGACAAGTCTCTCAGCCACCCCTGGTTACAGGTGATGCAGGGGCGGGGCTGAGAGCGAAGTGGGAGGGGCTGGCCCATTGGCTGGGTTAGAGGAAGGAGTGGAGCCATATCTCTTACTGGCTGCTAAGGTAGTGAAGGAGGTAGGTACATTTTTCATGGACGTGGAACGTGGCTGAGCTTCCCATTGGCTGGGCTGTAGAAGGGGGTGGAGCTAATTGGCTGGGTAGGTTGTGAAGGGTGTGCCTTCACCTTCCCTCGTACCCGGCTTCTCACTGGCAGGGCAGATCATATGGGGGCGAAGCTCTGGCCGCTATTGCCTGCCCTTGGTGCAGCACCCAAACTAACCCCTGTTCTCCTCCGCCCAGGAGTACCAGACGTGGCTGGACCTCCGAGAGCTGGAGGGGAAGATGGGCGAACGGTACATCACGCACGAGAGTGATGATGCGCGCTGGGAGCAGTTCGTGGCAGAGCACCCGCTGCCCGGGCCGGGGCTGCCAGCCGACGGGGAGCGCGGCGGGAGCCTCCCACCCCGGGACCACGAGATGCAGGGGCTGGCCGAGCGCATCAGTGTCCTCTGAGGCCTCGTGCTCCCGACCTGGCTGCCTCGTGATGCTCTCCTCCTGTCTTCGGAGAGGGGCCCTCCACGCCTTCCCAGCGATGAACTGTTCTAGGGGAAGCAGCTTCCAGCCCAAACTGGACCCACGCCGGGGGAGGGGC
>NW_020175468.1:4113800-4123856 GCF_003031525.2 Neophocaena asiaeorientalis asiaeorientalis
GGTTATTTACAAAGCTAATTCCCCAGCAATTAAAACGGACTCATCCCTGGCCCAATGGCCTTGATCTTTTGGCCACACCGCACTCTCCTATCATTAGTTTGTTGTTCACCCAGATGGAGTTCACCTGGAAAGAAGATGGGATGGAGGAGGGATGGGGGAGGAGCACTGAAGGGGGAGGAGTTTTGGAAGGAGAACTAACTGGGGTAAAAAAAACACAGAGGGGGCTTCCCTGGTGGCGCAGTGGTTGAGAATCCGCCTGCCAATGCAGAGGTTAGGGGTTCCAGCCCTGGTCCGGGAAGATCCCACAGGCTGCGGAGCAACTAAGCCCGTGCACCACAACTACTGAGCCTGCGCTCTAGAGCCCGCGCGAGCCACAACTACTGAGCCCACGTGCTACGACTACTGAAGCCCGCGCGCCTAGAGCCCATGATCTGCAACAAGAGAAGCCACAGCAATGAGAAGCCCGCGTGCCTCAACGAAGAGTAGTCCTGGCTCGCCGCAACTAGAGAAAGCCCGCACACAGCAACAAAGACCCAACGCAGGCAAAAATAAATAAATTAATTAAAAAATATATATATATATATACATATACAGAGGGAGCACTGCCAGGAGGGAGGACTAGAAGGGGAACAGTGTGGAGGAGCATAGAGAGGAGAGGGAAGAGTAATGGAGGAGAGATGGAAGGAATGTGATCGGAGGGGGGATTTATAGAAAAGCAAGTAATCTCATGGCTTAACGGTTTAATTTTTTATTTGGTCTCATTGCTACTAATCACAACTATTAATAACAATGCAGTTAGCGTAAGTCTGGTCCATGGTAGAAAGCTGATACACAATAGTCGGTATTTTCTTTTAAATTGATGCAATGACTTGTCTACACACTGAATGTGCTCATTCGTTGGTTCATCCATTTCCCACACTGTGCTGGATGATGCTGGGGACACGGTGGTAGCTGAGACAGCCCAGGTCCTGCCTTCAGGGGGGTTCACCATCCAGTGGGGGAGACGGACCTGTTCCCTGTGAGTGATGACCCAGAGTGGGGAGGGCTGGAATGGGAGAGCCCAAGAGGGTGGGGCAGCCTAGAGGGAGCCTGGGGGTCTGTGGGGCAGCTCTTCTGAGCTGACTTTTTTTTTTTTTTTAATATTTGGCTGCACCAGGTGTTAGTTGCGTTATGCGCGATCTTCATTGCGGTATGCGGATCTTTAGTTGCGGCATGCGGGATCTAGTTCCCTGACCAAGGATCGAACCTGTGCCCCCTGCATTGGGAGCGTTGAGTCTTAACCACTGGGCCACCAGCGAAGTCCCTGAGCTGACTTCTTAAGGTTCATCTTGGCCCTGAGGTTGTAGACAGAGGGAACCTCTCTCTTCCTTTGACCCCTGCCCTTCAGCTCCCTAGCTCCCCGTTGTTCACTCAGATTTTTGGCCCTACAGCTGAAGGCAAGCAATCAGAGCATGCACTTAGACAAGTTCTCTTTACACCTTGGTCACGCTTGGAGTTACACGCCATAGTTAGAGATTTTCCCGAGCCCCATAAAAACAGGGTGGTATTTAGCAGCCGATTTAGGCTAGTACCCAGAGCTTACGCTCCAAGTCTTTCCAATTTATATCAATTAGTCCATTTGCTGGTCGGTTCCGGAGTTGCACCTCTTGAGTTTGAAAAAGCTAAATGAACTTCAGTCAATGAGGATCTCCAAATGAGCCAGAACACCTCCGAGGCATAATCTAAGCCAATACTATGGGGGAATAAATGTCTCTTAGACTCCATCCTGAATGCTTCTCCTAAACCTGACTGGTCTAAAATCCAGGAGTGTAGACAGCAGAGACCCAAATCCATCTGCAATGATACAGCCAGTCCAGGAAATGTATGGAAAGGCCTGGTCCTTGACAGTCACACCGCTTCTATCGTGGCCACGAGTTTTGTCAACATTCTGAGACCAAAAATTAGAGACATGATGAAAAACCATGTTAGCTGGAGAAATGCCTTGATTCCAGAACTCCAAGAGAGCCCAACATGAAGATGCAGGAAAAAAAAAAAAAAATCCACACAGTCCAGTTTAAGACCCTGCTACTTAAACAACGGGAGAGGAAAAGAAAAAAACGTCCATCCTATCAGGGCCATCACAAAACACTAAACCAAATCTTGACAGAGACAGCTATAGGTACTGTAAAGAAAAGGGACGTTGGATTTGAGACTGTCCAGCTTTAAAATACAAAACGGAATTGGATTCCGTCTCCTCAGGGACTCCCAGCAGATTTTTTCCTCTGTGTCCATAAACACCCTTCAATCCACAGAGGGAAATGACCATTCTCATTAATGGATGTGCTAGCCCTGGCTTTGTAGATACAGGGGCCACCCCACCCCCTTAAGTATCTCATAGTCCCCCCCACCCCTTACCCTCCCTTGGTGCCCAGCAATGATTTTTAAATTGATTTATTTATTCATGGCTGCGTTGGGTCTTCGTTGCTTCTTAGTGGCTTGCTTCTTGCGGGCTACTCTAGCCCCCTGCCCAGCAATGATTGCCATGAGATGCCACAATTTGCCACACCGTCGTCTAAGCCACTCTCCATCCGTCTTGTTAGGCCCCGTACTACCCAGCACGTTTCTTAGATTATTCCAATAAGTCTTTCAGGAAGGGATATTTTATCATTTGGGAACATTAACATTTCATGTTCACAAGAGAGCCTCTTTTTCCCAGTCCCTGACTGCCACTGTCCATCTTAGATCACTAATCTCCCTCACCCCCCAGAAAAAAACCCATCCACCTCTCCCTGAGGCCCACAGAGTCAAGATATGCTGACCCCAACCCGTGATTCTCTCTGGGCCTCCAACTCAGCAAACATAGGATGCATCTCAGAGGCTGAGCCTCTTAAAGTGGAAATAGATTTTTTTCATGTCCCTCCTGAAACCACCTTCACATGCTCTGATGCACTCAACCCATCATTCAAGGCCTCCTCATACCCACCTCCAGCCCCTGCAACACTCCCATCTTGACTGTCAAGAACCCCAATGTTGGAAATTCCCTCGCGGTCCAGTGGTTAGGACTCTGCGCTTTTACTGCCGAGGGCCTGGGTTCAATCCCTGGTCAGGGAACCAAGAAGAACCCATGTTTCCATTGGGATACTGGCTAGTCCAAGACCTCTAGGCCATAAATAAAATAGTTGAACCTTGGTTCCCGAGAGCTCCCGATCCATACACCTTCCTGGCCAGCCTCTATTCCTTCCAACACCCCCCAATTCACAGTCTCTCTTTGTTTCCACCTGGGAACGTCAACAATATACACGGACAGGTATGTCTCAAGGACTCACTGAAGTTCCTACTTACTTTTCTCAGACGCTGAGTGTAAATTTGAAGGATTTGGTTTTCCCTTGCAGTTCCTCTCTAATCCAAAACGTGGATCATCTTCTCGTCTGTTCTGTTCAACAGCTCACTCACTGCCACTCAATATCTACCCCGTGCCCTTGCCCATAGGGACGCAAGGTATCTGGGGACAAATTACAACTATGTAAGCCACCAGTATACTATTTAGTACATGGCCTTGCACCTGAAGGTAAAACCTTATCCACAACGCATTTATCCCATCATTAATTTCATCTTCACCCAAGACTGAAAATGCAACTCCAGTGGTTTCTGGGTCTGTTACGGGTTGAATTGTGTCCCCCCAAATATATGTGAAAGTCTTATCCCCCAGTATCTGAGAATGTGACCTGATTTGGAAAATAGGATCGTTGCAGATGGATTGAGCATTGTCCCACATACTCCCTTCCAAGACCCCTCCCAGCTCAGTGCTCCATTGTTACAGGAAGTTCTCCCTGCCCCCACCATCTATGAATCAGGATTCATGTCCTCCTTTTATTCAATACAGCTTCCATAATGGCCCCTTCATGGGACTCAGTTTCTGTAATCACTGAACTTTAAATGATGCCATAAAACCATAATGGCAGGAACCACCTCCTCATTGAACTCACCTGGGTTTTCCAGCTATCACAATATTACTAATCCCGAGTCAACTGATGTCACTGACAATGTCTCTTGGTGTCAGTGGCATCGCGCCTCTTGTGACTCATCTCATGGTCCCAGTCCTGTCCCTGCACCTTCTCCTTGGTTTTCCACCTTTAATCGACATTTGTTTTCTGACCACTCAAATAAATAAGGCAATTATTTCCACGAGTCTTGGATTGCCCCCCAGTGATTCATAATTTACTCGTGGCGACTTCGCAGTCCTTATTAGCGTTTCAATTTCCCTTCATTCTGTCAATACCTCAGAATTCATTCTTTCTCCTGTCAAACCCCCAACTCCTCACAAACGTGAGAGATCCGCCAAATCCTGTGGAGGCTGACAATCATGCAGATCCAGGATGTCTGTAATCTCCTTTTTCATCAGGACCCAAAGAAACCTTGGGATAAGAAACCAAATGCTTGGGAGTAAACTCCAAGGATTTCATCTGGCCTCTGACCATGTTTGGACAACTCTTCAGGGGTTTCCAGGGCAGGGACTTGTGTGCTGCGGTTGGAAGTAACCCCAGGAACTTCCTGGAACCAGGAAGTTCCAGGTTCATCCCCAGGAACTCTGCAGATATCATCGTCATCAACATCAAAAGGCCAACAAGGAAATCCACAAAATTGCTACCGCTGTTCTGACTCCACCAACCAAGGATCTTTCTTCACCTCCTTCTTGGAACCCTCTCAAATGGCTGCCCTCTGGTCTCAAATCTTGGTTTTACTCCCTTATTCAACCATGAATAATTCTCTTTTTATTTGTCTTCCTAGGAATACCCATCTTCAAATGGCCAGAACCCCTAAGTCAGCTCCAGATCCAACATTTTACACAGCAAATGGTTCAACTGGTCTTGCACAAAGAGCAGAGATGAAGACCAATCCTGACATCACCCCAGATCCTTACTACTAAGAAAATCTTGTTTGAGAGAGAGTTTTCCATATCCCTCTTTCATCAGCCTGATCATGTCCCCATTGTTGGTAAATTAAGGTAATGTAAGGACAGTCTACATCTGTCTTAAACAAGAGGCAAGGGGGACTTCCCTGGTGGTCCAGTGGGTAAGACTCCATGCTCCCAATGCAGGGGGCCCGGGTTCGATCCCTGGCCAAGGAACTAGATCCCGCATGCATGCCACGACTAAGATCCCGCGTGAGGCAACTAAGACCCAGCACAGCCAAAATAAGTAAGTAAATAATAATAATAATAATAAAACAAGAGGGGGATTAAATAAAGTTTATCTCTACTAAAACCCAGACTCATTTTTTTCTCCTTGGGACTCACTAGATTATTTTTAACTTATTTATCAGACCCTTCTGTGGCTCTTTATAGATGGAAGGCAGTACTCCAAGCACTTGACAAACATCGCCCTTAATCCTCATAACAACTCTATGAGGTAGACAGTGTTACAACTCCGATTATACAACTAAGGAAATTGAGGCACAGAGAGGTTAAGCATGTTTCCCAAGGTCACACAGCTAGAAAGTGGCAGAGCTAGGGCTCACCCTAGGCAGTCTGGTTCTGGAGTCTTTGCTCTCAGTCACCAACATTGTCTCTCCAGTTCAGGACCAGAAGGTAACCTGGGATCATAAAAGAGGGAGGGTCTTACATGATCTTCTGGGCCCTGGCTTTTAGGGAGTGAAGGTCTGTCTGAGAAATGGGTATGGATTTTGAAGCTAAATCTTGAAGGTTGTAGGGACGCACATTCGGCGTAGTGACACTGGCTGGCCGCCTGAGGGGGCGCCAGCCCCGCTCGCGGAGCCAGGGGAGGGAGGAGGGAACCTTGGAAACGAACGTCAGGCTCAGACTTATGAACCACAGAACGTTGAGAACAGAGCATCTTAGAAGGCTGAGAACAAAGCCTCTTAGAACGTAGAACAAAGGCCCCTGGAATCGTAGAATGGTGAGCGCAAAGCCTCACAGCATCTGGGAGACAAAAGACACTTAGATTCTGTTAGGGTGGAATCATAGAATCTTACAGCCAGGGTCTTATAATTCCAGAATTTGGGACATGACCGATCTTAAACTCTTAGACGTAAGACTGGCTACCGAATTTGAAAGGCTCAGTGCAAAATGAAAATGCGAGGCCCGTTTTCAAAAAAATAAGAATTTCAAGACAGTAACAGCAGAATATTAAACCAAGCTCGGGGCCCTTCTAAGCCGGTCGTATGCCCGTGAAGCCGGTCTCGCTCACAAGCACAATTTTATGGGAGGATTACCAATTTTTAGTGGTTTGGCCCTCTACTTTTACAGCTGAACGTCTGGGAAGGCTTCCTGGAAGAGCAGGCAAAATCAGCACTCGACTCTCAAACCCTTTCCGACCCCCAGCTTAGCCTCAGAAGCTGAAGGTTACGAGGGGTGGGGGGAGAGAAGCAGCTGCCAAAATGTCACGGGGACAGATTCTCTATTTATAGATCACCCCTGCCCCTCTCGCGGGACAGTCCAATGGTAGCCAGACCTCTCCCGCAAGGGGGCGGAACCAGCTGCAGGGGAGACAAGGACCAATGACATCGGGGCAAGGGGCAGACTTGTTTCATTGTGACGCGTGGGGGCACGGCCACGGCCCAAAGGGAGGTGAGAAGGGGGGCGTGGCGAAGAGGCCAGTAAGCAGAGCGAGTAGGCAGCTGCGAGCATGCGTCGCGTTGGGGGGCGCGGGTGCACAGCAGAGCATCTTCGTAAGGAAAGGTACCAGCCAAGGGGGGGAGGGGATCCTGGGGCCTCCTGAGGGAGGGATTGCTGCTGAGAGGAAGTTCACAGTCCCTTAGGATCCCACGGTAATCTTGACCCTCTGTGACACTTTCCCTCCTTTCCTACCTGGCCACAGCCCTGGTTAAGCCAAGAGGTGGCAGATTGAGGCAGCATTGGTGTCTGACTTCTAGATTCCCTGGGTGCTCTGATAGTGGAAGATGAGCCAGAGGTCTCCAGAATTACTTAAGGAGCATCACCCCTCTTTGCCTCTCTATGCCATTTCTTAATTCTCCTGACCTCTTCCTGGGTTTCTTGCACTCTTTTCCCAACTGCCCCATCTCTGTGACTTTGTGTCTATTTCTCCGTCTTTCTCAATCCTCTGTCTCTCTATCTCTGTCTCCCTGGCCTTCCCTTCTCGCATTTCTGCACCTCTCTCTCTTCCTGCCCCACATCCTTGTCCCTCTCTCTCTTCCCCTCCCCCCAGCCCGCCAGGCCCCAGACCCGGGCTTCACTTGCTGATCCCATCCCCAAGCCTGTGTGTGGTCAGAGCTTCCCGTTTGGGGAAACCTGAGCCGAGGTAGTGGGGGGAGGGGGCTCTCCCTGCTACTGACCTCGACTGCCCCCTCCCCAGATGGAGAATGGGGAGGAATACTGAAGCCAGACTCTGGGGCTGCAAGCCCAGTCCCTCCCCCCCAGCCCCCCCACCCCCGGCGGGGAGAGGGACCCTGCACATTCTTCTCTGGAAACAGAAACAGCTGTGGGAGGCCTCACCCCCTCCCAAAGTTAGAGACGCGTTGTAGGGGCCTTCAGCAGCTCACCCCACCCCGAGCTGGCTGGGCTTGGGAAGGCACCTCCCACCCCTCCAAGGAAAGGGAGAAGGCATGCGGATGGGCCAGCTGTGTCCTGCCTCCCTGTCCCTCATCCTCTGCCTCTCTCTGCCTCAGTCTCCCCCTTCTCTGCCCCTCTGTCTACCCCCCAGCCCTCAGTATCTCCCCCACGAGGTGGTAGTGGAGGGGCCTCTTCCCCCCACAATCTCCAGGCAAAGCTCCGTCCCAGCGTCAGGGAGGAGGCGGTGGCAGGCAACGGGAAGGAGACAGCGCCACTGAGGGAGGAGCAGAGAAGCGCTAAATATAAACTCCTCTGGTGTTGGGGCTTCCTGGGTCCTTCCAAAGAGGGGGTGGGAGCCTCCTCTGGTCCCTGAGTCTCTGTTTTATGAAGCTTACCCCTCCACCCCCCTCCCAGGAATACACTCCCTTTGAAGCAAGAAAGATGGAAGCCAGAGTTGGTTCGTTTCTAATAGGAATGATGGGGATGAAGGGAGAGATTAGGGGTATCTCAGAGAAAAGAGGCAAGAATCCTGAATGGGGGCAGGAGTCCTGTTCTCTCCCACCAAGGAAAATGGTCCCCTTCCAGCAAGAAGGATTAAAGTTAGACTTGCAGAAGGACTTCCTAACAGAGATAAAGGGAATTGGACACAGATTGGGAGCATGTGAGTGGGGGCAGCCAAGGTCTGGGAAAGTTTGGGCAAAGGGGTCTCCAGGGGTCCGAACCACATTCATGTTAAACCTGCCTGAGCTGGAGAGCCTCAGGCCCACTTGCTGAAGGGCTTGCAAAAAAAGAATGAGGGGCATTGTGGGTAGGCAGGGAGCCAGATTCAGGCCAAGGACCTTCTGGTCTTTTAAAGATTTGTCCCTTTGCAGCTGGAAGAAATGAGGTCAGACTTACAAATGGGGTGGGGGTGTGTAGACTACGGGGGTGCTGGGGGGTCCAGGCACAGGGGAAGAGGAGGCCTCTGCTGTTTATCTTCCAAACTCCTACTCTTCCCTGCAGTGGAAGAACTGAAATTAGACCTGCAGAACTTACCGAAAAAAAAAAAAATCTTTCTTCTCTTATTTCTAATTACACAAGTAAAACGTGATTTTATATTTTCCTTGTTAGAACTTCATAGCTTTCATGTTATAATAAAAGCCAGCATTTATTAAGTGCCTAAAAGGAACTGCTGTTTAAACTCATTTAATCCTCACAACAACCTCATAGGAGAGGGAGTCGAATGATGCCCATGTTACAGATGAGGAAACTAAGGCCCAGAGAGGTGAAGTAACCTGCTTAAGGTCACACAGCTGGGAAGTGGCAGAGCTGAATTTGAACCCTGGCAATCTGGCTCCCAGCCATGCCTCCATAAACACTTCATCCTGCCATCCAGTCCCCTCATCCCTCCCTTGACCCCCTAAATGCACCCTCTCCCCTGTGATCACCACCACTGTCACCCTGGTGTGAGTTCTGCATCTATGCGCAGAAACAGCTTATATACCAAGATACGTAGAGTTCGCTTTGCTTTTTTTCAAATTCCAGTTTCTTGGATGAGGTGTCAGACACTATGGACAGTGGTTCTCAAAGTATGGCCCGCTGGACCACTAGCAGCGTCACTGGGGAACTTGTTCGAAATGCAAATTCTCAGGCTTCTGCCTGGAATCAGAAGCTCTGGAGGTCAGACCCAGTGATTTAGGTTTTAACACGACCCCCCTGGTAGTTCTGACTCACCCTTATACTATACATTCTGCATTTTTCTTTTTCCACTCCATGATAGGTCTTAGAGATGGTTCTATATAGAAATTGCCTCATTCCATTTTAACAGCTGTATAGTTTTCTGTGGTATTCATTCATTCCTTCCCCAAATATTTCCTGAGCACCTACTTTGTGCCAGGAGCTGTTCTAGACACTGGGGCGGGTTGGGGGGGTGCGTGTGGAGGTGGGGGAAGGCACAGCAGTATATAAAACAGACAAAAATCTCTGCCCTCCTGGGGCTGGGGCTGACAATCTAGGGAGAAGGACAATAAACAAATAGCCTGATATGTCACTTTAAATCAGGAGGTCATTACTGCTATGGTGGAAAAAAGGCAGGGCAACCCAGGTGCAGAATGATCAGGAGCTATTTTGGAAAGAGTGGTCAGAGAAGGGAGCCTGTAACAATCTGAATGAAGCAAGGGAGAGAGCCAGGAGGGTGTGCTGGGGAAACACATCCCACCGAGGTAGGAGTGTGTGTGATATGTTCAGGGAACAGCGAGGAGGCCAGTGTGGCTCCAGCAGAGTAAGCAAGGGCATGATTAGTGGGGGACAGGTTATGGGGTATAGGGGCGGTCCTTGATGTTTTTTAGCCACCCCTGAGGCTGCACAATTCGGCTGCATTCCTGGCTTCTGCTCAAAGATGACACCACCCTGAGCATCTCTTTACACGCAGGGCAGGAGCCCAAAGTGGAACGATTTGTTGACTTTCCTCCCATAAACAAGCCCAGATGGGGGCTTCTGTTCTAGGGGGGAGGGGTGGGGACTGGGGCCCAGGAGAGCAGCCGAAGGAGTAGGAAGCTGCGGGGCGGGGG
>NW_020175468.1:4123903-4126958 GCF_003031525.2 Neophocaena asiaeorientalis asiaeorientalis
GGCCAGTCTTTCTGCCCTAAATAGGCAAGGCTGGGCGTCTGCCCTCTCAGCCCCTCCTCCCTCCTTCCCTCCCTCCTGCCGCCTGCCGTCCAGACAAGCCGCTTTTGTCTGAGGGTCAACCGTCTGCCTGAGGCTGCCACCACCTCTGGCCTCACCCAGATCCGCGTGAGACTTTTCCTGGCTCTGGCCCTGTTTTCCAAAATAGGGTTAAGTCCTAGTGTCTTGGAGACCCCATCTGTGTTGCTTCAGCCCCTACCCCCACCGCGTCATAGTCACTCCCCTTTTAAAGGGTTTTCACCTTCATTTATCCACATCTGATAGGAAATGGTCTTTTCCTGCAGCAAGGATCCAGGGTAGACTCCATCGAAATTTCCCATGGGGATGTGGAGCTGCAGCAGACAATGGGGGCTTCTGGGTGGGAATGGAGCAAGGGCAGGAGGAGGATGTGGTCCCTGCTGGGGACAAAGGAACCCGCTGGGGTCCACCGCTGTAGTACAATACCACTAAGGCTAGATTCACAGAAGGACTTTCCAGTAGGCATGGGGGGGATTCTTTCTGAGAGGAGAAGCAAAGATTTATGAGTCATGGTCAGCCTATGTCATCCAAATGAGGGAAAGAGTCAGTCTGCAGCAGGGAACTTCCCTGGTGGTGCAGTGGTTAAGAATTTGCCTGCCAATGCAGGGGACACGGTGTTCGAGCCCTGGTCCAGGAAGATCCCACAAGCTGTGGAGCAACTAAGCCCTTGAGCCACAACTACTGAGCCTATGCTCTAGAGCTTACGTGCCACAACTGCTGAAGCCCATGCGCCTAGACCCCATGCTCTGCAATGAGAAGACCCCAGTCGCCACAACTAGAGAAAGCCCGCGCACAGCAACAAAGACCCAACTCAGCCGAAAATAAATAAATTAATTAATTTTTTAAAAAATCTGCAGCAGGAAGGACTTAAGGAAGACTTGCAGAAGGACCTTCCATTGGTTATAAGGAGCAGTGGGGGAAGATAGGAGCATCTGAGAAAGGAGAGTCAAAGTCTGGGAGAAGGCAGACAAATGGATGGCTAAGAGATCTGCTAGGTCCTCAACACCAACTTTTAGCGGTGAACTGCCCTTACAGCAAGAAGACCTGAAGTTACACTCAAAGAGGGACATTCTAATAAGGTTAAGGGGCCATGAGCACCAGATAGAGGGAAGAGCTGATAGGGAGGGGACAAGGGATGGGGACTTCTGAAGACTTATCACTCACACTTAAGAGGGAACGAGGTGACTGCAGCATGAGGGACTAGAGTTAGACAACCAGAGGACTTTCTAATGGGATGAAGGGACAGAGATCTTGAGGGGGATCCTGGAACTTGGGTACTCTTTTACCTTTCTGAAATCACAGCCTCCCTGTCAAAGTGAAACCCTGCCCATGAGCTCCTAGAATAGGGGACCAGTTGGCAGAGGGCTCGGGGGTACTTCTGACCATCTTGCTTTTCCCACCTCCTCAGGAAGCCTTGCCCGGGCTCATCTGGGACCTGGGCCAGCAGCTGGGAGACCTGAGCCTGGAGTCTGGGGGCCTGGAACAGGAGAGTGGGCGCAGCTCGGGTAAGCATGGCTAGAGGTAGTGGGGTCTGCCTGGGACACCCCACCTCACTGTCTCCTGTTTCTCAGGCTCCCCATTCTATGCCTCTTGATCTCCTCCTTTCCTCCCCACCCCTGGTTTCCGCTTTCAGGACCCCCTGATTGTCTCTCCCCTTCTTTTTGGAATCCAGGCTTCTATGAAGACCCCAGCTCCACAGGAGGTCCGGACTCACCACCCTCGACCTTTTGTGGGGACAGTGGCTTCTCTGGATCTGGCTCCTATGGACGCCTGGGTCCCTCTGAACCCCGGGGCATCTATGCCAGCGAGAGGCCCAAGTCCCTAGGTAAGGTGGGTGGGGTTGGGCCCCCCGAGAGCCAGGGAATGGACAATAAGAGGATGCTTTTAAACACAAGCGTCTGAGTCAGACCAACCTGGATTCGAATTCTGGCTGTGACAGTCCCTTTTTGTGTGATTTTGAGCATGTTGCTACTTTCTGGCCCTCTGTTTCTCCATCTGTTAAAATGGGATTAATGACAGCACCTACTTCATAGGGAATTTTTGACTATTCAGTGAGCCTCTGCCCTAAGACGTTGAACTTGGCACATGGTAGCCATTAGGTAAACAAAAATTGCTGTTCATTTATTCAAGTAAGTTTCTGAGTCCCTACTATGTGCACTCCTAGCACATATCCTAGGGCTGAGGGATACAGCAGTAAAATCACTGTCTTCATGAAGCTGACATTCTAGTGGGAGAAATAATATACAAGCTAAATAAGTAAAATATCTGGGATATTAGATATTGACATGTACCATGAAAAGAAAATTAGGGAAGGGGACGACAGCGTGTCCCTTGGAGTTGGGGAGGAAACTCCAATTTTAGAAAGTATGGCCGG
Source organism: Neophocaena asiaeorientalis asiaeorientalis (assembly GCF_003031525.2). Classification (NCBI taxonomy): domain Eukaryota; kingdom Metazoa; phylum Chordata; class Mammalia; order Artiodactyla; family Phocoenidae; genus Neophocaena; species Neophocaena asiaeorientalis. The sequence goes on from NW_020175468.1 coordinate 4,126,353, forward strand.
AGAGGAGGTCACTGAGACTGTGACATTTGAGTGGCACCCTAAAGTAAGTGAGGGAGTGGGCCAAGCAGATACCCTGAGGGAGGAGTAGTTCAGGCAGCAGGAACAGCAAGTACAAAGGCCCTGAGGCTGGAGCGTGACTGGCCCCTTCATCCAGGCCAGTGTAGCTGAAAACCTATAAATGTAGAGGAGTTGGAGGTCAGAGACACAGATGCAGGACAGACCAGTCAAGGTCTATAGGCCACTGTGAAGATTTTGTTATCAACCTAGTGTGCGAGAAGGGGTGAGAGCAGGTTGTGTGTGTGTGTGTGTGTGTTTTGTTTTTAATGGGAGTGGGAGAGTAGGAGAGGCGGTGGGCAATTTGCCCCTCCTAGGCTCATTGGGAAAGGGCTTTGAGAGCCTCTCTTCCTTTTTTGCCTCCCTCCCCTAGGAGACGCCAGTCCCAGTGCACACGAGGCGGTGGGCGCCCGGGCAGCCGTGCCCCGGTCCTTCTCGGCGCCCTACCCGACGGCTGCGGTCCCGGAGGCCTGCTCCTCCGCGGAGCGACGAGCCCGCGCGGGGCCCTTCCTGACGCCCAGCCCCCTGCACGCCGTGGCGCTGCGCAGCCCG
>NW_020175468.1:4127347-4164379 GCF_003031525.2 Neophocaena asiaeorientalis asiaeorientalis
CCCCGCGGTCCCGCCGCCCGAGGCCCGGGTCCTGGCCCATCCCCGTCAGCTCCTCAGCGCCGTTTGCTCTATGGCTGCGCGGGCAGCGACTCGGAGTGCTCGGCCGGGCGCCTGGGGCCCCTCGGACGCCGGGGCCCGACAGGCGGCGTCGGCGTCGGCTACGGGGAGAGTGAATCTAGCGCCAGCGAGGGGGAGTCGCCTGCCTTCAGCTCCGCATCCAGCGACTCCGATGGCAGCGGTGGCCTCGTGTGGCCGCAGCAGTTGGTGGCAGCCACCGCGGCCTCCGGGCCAGGGGCTGGTGCAGGTGTAGGGGCGCCCGCGGGCCCCGCCAAAGTCTTTGTGAAGATCAAGGCTTCCCACGCGCTCAAGAAGAAGATATTGCGTTTCCGTTCGGGTTCTCTCAAGGTCATGACTACAGTGTGAGTTTAGAGGTTTGCTTGGGCTCCCCCTTCATGGCCTCTGCACCATCACACCCCCAATCACTGACCCTTCTACACCTCCCTTCCAAAGACCACCATTTTCTCTGCTTCCAAAGACCCTTCCTCACTGCCCCATCCACTGCAGTCTTGGTTGAAAAGGCTCCCCCTCCACCACAGGGAGGAATGGGGGAGGAGCCCTGTTTGACCCAGTTCAGCTGCTGGCTCTGCAGCCCTTGGGCAAGAAAGTTCCCTTTCTGTGGGCCTCACTTTCTTCATCTGTACTATGGGTGTACTATGGTATGCAGCAGGGGTAATTCAGTTTGAATTTCCCCATTTTAGTTTAGACACTTAGTCCGTTTGTTCCCCTTCATTTCTCTCACTGAGCCTTCTTATTCCTCCTTTCCATGCCCAGATATGGCCCCCCCTCATTCACAAAGTGCCCCCCTCCATGTCCCTGGACCCTTAGGATACCCCCTTAGCACCCTGGTCAGAGACTCTGTGTCTGACCCAGACGGTGCCTGCAGAGTGCCCTGGGAAGGGAAGGAGCACTGACTTTGGGGTTTTGAGGGTCAAGTAGGAGTTGGTAACACCTAGAAAGAAAGACTCTTTCACCTCCCTCCCCGGACAGATATGGAGGATTGGGGGGTAGAAGAGGGGAAGGAAGATGGCTTCTATCTCGTGGCACCCTCTGTGAGAGGGAGTGGGGGGAGTCCAGGATGACCCTCAGTTGTTCCGATCCAGTATTTTTTTTCTTTTTTTAAACTCACTGTATTTATTATGACGATGGTGACTCCCCAGTGCACAGGGGGGCCAGAATCTGTGTGTTTCTCTAACCTCTTTGTAAATAAATGCACAGTGTTACATACGTGGTGGTGGACTCTCCTTCTGTGGCGAAATGGGCTTTTCCTTTGGACTAATATTTATTGAGCAACTACGGTTTGCTTTGGGTATGTAGTGTCCAGAACCAGATGGCAGATCCCAGGGTAGGTCTCAATAGCATTTTCTTACCATTGAATATTTTACTTCAATGACTCTGACCTTTGGTTGAGTTTTGTTTGGTCATAAATATGGTTTCATAAAAATGGAAATAATAAAGAAATAAAAAACAAAAAATTTTTAAATGGAAATAATGTAGGTAAAGGGACAGCCCCAAACGCCTTCTCTCAGACGTCATCATAATCAGTTTGATGTGCATCCTTGTATGTTTTCCTTTATGTGTTTGGATACATATATGAATCTTGTAGCTATATAAATATATGTAACTATATATATGCGTATACATATAGTTATACTCTATATAGGTAAAACTATATATTTACATAAATTGAGCCATATGTATGCATTGTTTATCAATTTTTTTTGTTATCTGTGCCTGGAGATTTCTATATGGGAAGGATTTTAATTAATTGAATCTCTGAGGGTTTAGTACTATTTAGCTTTTCTATTTTATTTTATTTGTTTATGCTTTTCTATTTCTTCTTATGTCAGTTTTACTAAGTTGTATTCTAGGGATTTGTTCATTTCATCTAAATTTAGATGACGTATTTTCCTATCACTGTAGTAGCTGCATACGATTCCATGGGGTCGGGGGTACCCATAATCTAACCCTGTTGTCAGCTCCTCAGTTCCTTTGCTATTTTGGACCTTACTGCAGTTATGTCCTTGTACATGCCTCTTTTTTGCATATATGTATTTCTGTAGGATCCACTCCTAGAAATAGACTTGCTTGGTCATTACAGTACCATCATTTAAAATTTTTTAATTGACTTGGTCACACTTCCTTCCACTGAGACTGCCCTCAGTTGACATTTCCAACAGCAACTCCTGAGATGCCCATTTTTCCACTCCTTCACCAAACAAGAGATGCTATTAATCATTTTCATTTTGCCAATCTGGGGGGGGGGTGCGGAATGGTGTTCTGTTTTAATTAGCATGTCTCCCTACTTTCTTTTTTTTATATTTATTTATTCATTTATTTGGGCTGTGCTGTGTCTCAGTTGTAGCATGTGGACTTAGTTGTGGCACGCGGGCTTCTTAGTTGAGGCATGCAGCCTTCTTAGCTGCGACATGGGGGCTTCTTAGTTGCAGCATATGGCCTCTTAGTCGCGGTTTGCGGAATCTTAGTTCCCCGACGGGGGATTGAACTGGGGCCACTGCAGTGAAAGTGCTGTGTCCTAACCACTGGACTGCCAAGGAACTCCCAAAGTTATTTTTTAAAGTTTGCGGGAAAAGTCATTGCTTCTCAAGCCCTTGGGAGTATTTGCCCCATCTCTGTTTCATAAAAGGGGCAATTAAAGCCAAAAGGGGAAGGGACTTGTCTAAGGATACACAGGCCACACAGTGGTCAACATGGTTGAAGTACAGATGGCTGACCTTTCTTCCTTTTTAAAATTTTAGTGCTTAATCATAAAAAGTAACAGCTGACACTCAATGAGCACTTATTTTATATGCCAGACTCCATTCTCTGACTCATTTAATCCTCACAGTTTCATGGAGGTAGATATGATTATTATGTCCGTTTTACAGATGGAGAAACTGAGGCACAGATCTCTCGAGTAACTTACCTGAAACCAATAAGTAGCAAAGCCAGAATTTAAGTTCAGACTGCCTAAGAGTCCATGCTGTTAGCCATTGCCCTATAAGCCTATTTCTATACGGTTCATCTCTAGACGGATACACAAGGAACTGCTCACAGGGATAGGGGCTGGGGGGTGGGCAGGAGGGGATGTTGACATAATAAATATATAAATTCTATAATTTTTAAAGGTGATAAGGACTGTGGGGGGAAACTGAGCAGAGATGTGACGGAATTGGGAGGGATGGGGGAGGAGAGGAGTTTGTAATTTTAAGTAGAGTGATCAGAGGTGTCTAATTGAGAGGGTGGCATTTGAACAGAGACCTGAAGGAGGTGGGGGAGTTAGGCTTGTGGATCTCTTGGGGAAGAACCTCCCAGGCAGAGGGGTCAGCCACTGCTGAAGCCAAAACAGTGCCTAGTATGTTGGCAAAATAAACAGGAATCCAGCGTGTGCGTGTCTGGAGCAGTGAGTGAGGGGGAGAAGAGGGGGAGGCGAGGGCAAAGAATGATTGGGACCACTGCATCCCGTGGGGCCTCGTGGGCCATGGTGAGGAACTTGGTTTTTACTCCTCCGAAGATGGGAGCCATGGGAGAACTCAGAGCAGAAGAGGGACTTAGGTGTTTGGAGGGGAAGAGGGGGTTAACAGTTCTATGGAAACATAATTCACTACCATAAAATTCACCCATATAAAATATAGAGCTCAACGGCTTTTGTTTCTTTATTTTCCTTTCCTTGTGATGAGAGCCTTTAAGATTGACTCTTAGCAACTTTCAAATGTTCAGTACAGGATTATCAACTGTAGTCACCATGTTGTACATTACATCCCATGACATTTATTTTATAACTGGAAATTTGCTTTTGATCCCCTTCGCCCATTTTGCCCATCCCCCCCACCCCTCTGACAACTGTCAGTCTGTTCCCTGTACCTATGAACTTGGTTTTGGGTTTGTTTTTATTTATTTATTTTGCTGAAGGACTGTATTTTATTTAATTATTTTTAATTTTAGTTTTTATTGAAGTATAGTTGATTTGCAATGTTGTGCCTGTTTTTTTTAGGTTCCATATATAAGGAGACCATGTGATATTTGTCTTTCTCTGTCTGACTTACGTCACTTGTTGTCCATCCATGTTGTCGCAGGTGGCATGATTTCCTTCTTTTTTATGGCTGAATAATATTGCATTATATTCAAATTTTCTTTATTCAGGCACCCATCAATGAACGCTTAGGTCGCTTCTATAATCTTGGCTATTGTAAGAAACGCTGCAATGAACACAGGGGTGCATATATCCTTTCAAATTAGTGTTTTCATTTTCTTCAGATAAATACTCAGAAGTGGAACTGCTGGATCATACAGTAGTTCTATTTTTAATTATTTGAGGAAACTCCATACAGATTTCCATAGTGGCTGCACCAATTTACATCCCTAACAACAGTGCACGAGGGTTCCTTTTTCTCCGCATCCTCGAAAACATTTGTTATGGCTTGTCTTTTTGATGATGGCATTCTGATAGGGGTGCGGTGATATCTTATTGTGGCTTTGATTTGCATTTCCCTGGTGATTAGTGATGTTGAGCACCTTTTCATGTACCTGTTGGCCATCTGTATGTCTTCTTTGGAAAAATGTCTATTCAGATCCTCTGCCCGTTTTTAAATCAGATTTTTTTTTTTTTTTGCTATTGAGTTGTATGAGTTCTTTATATATTTTGGATATTAGTCCGTTATCCTGTGCATGGTTTGCAAATATTTTCTCCCCTTCTGTAGGTTGCCCTTTCATTTTGTTGATGACTTCCTTTGCTGTGCAGAAGTTTTTAATTTGATGTAGTCCCACTTGTTTATTTTTGCTTTTGTTGCCTTTGCTTTTCGTGTCAAATCCAAAAAATCATCTCCAAGACTGATGTCAAGGAGCTTACCACCTATGTTTTCTTCTAGGACTTTTGTGGTTTCAGGTCTTAGTTTCAAGTATTTAACCCATTTGAGTTACTTTTTGTGATTCTTCTACATGTAGCTGTTCAGTTTTCAGAACACGATTTATTGAAGAGACTATCTTTTCTCTATTGTATATTCTTGGCTCCTTTGTTGTAAATTAATTGCCCATGTATGCATGGGTTTATTCCTGGGCTCTCTATTCTGGTCTATTGATCTATGTTTCTGTTTTTGTACCAGTACCATATTGTGTTTTTTTTTTAATTTTTCTTGGCGTATAGTTGCTTTACAATGTTGTGTTAGTTTCTACTGTACAACAAAGTGAATCAGCTATACATATACATATATCCCCTCTTTTTTGGATTTCCTTCCCATTTAGGTCACCACAGAGCATGGAGTAGAGTTCCCTGTGCTATACAGTAGGTTCTCATTAACTATCTATTTTATACATGGTATCAATAGTGTATATATGTCAATTCCAATCTCCCAATTCATCCCATCTCCCCTTTTCCCCCTTGGTATCCATACATTTGTTCTCTACATCTGTGTCTCTGTTTCTGCTTTGTAAATAAGATCGTCTATACCAATATTTTTACAGATTCCACATATATGCGTTAATATACGGTATTTATTTTTCTCTTTCTGACTTACTTCACTCTATATGACAGTCTCTAGGTCCATCCATGTCTCTACAAATGACCCAATTTCGTTCCTTTTTATGGCTGAGTAATATTCCATTGTATATATGTACCATGTCTTCTTTATCCATGCCTCTGTTGATGAACACTTAGGTTGTTTCTGTGACCTGGCTATTGTAAATAGTGCTACAATGAACATTGGGGCGCATGAGTCTTTTTGAATTATGGTTTTCTCTGGGTATATGCCCAGTAGTGGGATTGCTGGGTCCATATTGTTTTAATTACTATACCTTTGTAATATAGTTTGAAACTAGGGCACATGATGCCTCCAGCTTTGTATTTCTTTCTCAAGATTGCTTTGGCTATTCAGGGTCTTTTGTGATTTCATACACATTTTAGAATTGTTTGTTCTATTTCTGTGAAAAATGCCATTGGAAATTTGATAGAGATTGCATTGAATCTGTAGATTGCTTTGGGTAGTATGGACATTTTAACAATATTAATTCTTCCAATCCATGAACACGGGATGTCTTTCCATTTATTTATGTCTTCTTCAATGTCTTTTATCAATGTCTTATCAATGACTTTTATTCTAGTCACAGAGTTGTGCTGTGACTATACTATCACCACAGTAAATTTCAGAAAATTTCCATCATCCCAAGTAGAAACTCTGTCCCCCTTACTTGTCATCCTCCAGTCTCCCCAGCCCCTGGCAACCACTAATCTACTTTTGTCTCTATAGAGTTGCCTGTTCTGGACATATAAATGGAATCCTGCAATATGCAGTCTTTTGTAACTGCGTCTTTCACTTAGCATAATGTTTTCAAAGTTCATGCATGTTGTAGCATGTATCGGTGCTTCGTTTCTTTTTATTGTCAAATGATAGTCCACTGTTTGGATGTACCACATTCAGTTTATCCATTCATCAGTTGATGCATATTTGGGTTGTTTCCACTTTGGGGCTATTGTGAATAATGCTGCTGTGAACATTCATGTACAAGTTTGTGTGTGAACATATGCTTTCATTTCTCTTAGGTAGATACCTAAGAATGGAATTGCTGGGTCATCTGGTAACTCTGTAATCTTTTGAGGAACTGCCAGACTGTTTTCTAAAATGGCAGCTTCATTTTACATTCCCACCAGCAACGTATGAGGGTTCCAGTTTCGCCATTCTCACTAACCCTTGCTATTACTACCTGGGGACTTCGTTAGAGTCCTTCTGGCTGCTCTGTGAGGAACAGGCTGAGGGAGACAGAGTTAGAAGCTGGAAACCCAGTGAGCAGCGACTATAATAGTCCAAACTGGAGGGCATGATGCCTGGACCAGAGTGGGGGCAGCAGAGGAGGTGAGAAGTGACTGGATTGTGGACAGACTTTGAAGATGGAGTTAATTGGATCTGTTGCTAGATAAGTTGTGGGGTGTGAGAAGAGGAGGGGAGTCAAGATTGACCCCAAAGATTTACTATCAACTGAGATGGGTAAGACTGTGGCAGGAGTTTGGCGGGTGGAATTAGGAGCTCAGTTTTGGCCCACTGAATTTGAGATACTCTAGACATTCGGGTGACAGTGTTCAATAGGGATTGGGTATTTGACACTAGAATTAGTGTTGGGGTTCACTGCACGTTTCTTTCTTTTTTTTTCTTTTCTTTTTAATATATTGTTTTGGCAGTGCCAGGCAGCGTGCGGGATCCTAGTTCCCCGACCAGGGATCGAACCCGTGCCCCCTGCGCTGGAAGCGCTGGGTCTTAACCACTGGACGGCCAGGGAAGTCCCACTGCATGTTTCTTGAATAATTAAAGTCAGAACTGAATCCGAATCCAGGGTCTCAGCTTCTCCCTCCAGAAAATGGGGCCAGTAATACCATTGTCATGAGGCTGGGAAATTCCTGGGCAACACAGGGCAGGATTGCACATCTGGAAACTAAGGTTATGCGTAGGGTGGAAAGGTCCGCAACTGGGAAGAGAAATGGAGGTTACGCTCTGTTCAGTTAGTGTCCCCCTGTCCGCCTCCCCCGCCCCCAGCCTCTGGCTGCTGTCGGAGGGAGGGAGGGGAGACTGGGTTGTCACCCTGTCTTTCCCCGCTCTAAGCTGCGTTTCCTCCTCGGGGCCTGCCCGGGCCAGAACTGCTGATGGAAACCAGCTGCGGAAGGCGCCGAGGTTCGGCGTACGCCCAGGCCCCTCCCCGGCGCCGGCCGACCCCGCTAAGGGAGGGGGACTGGGGCGCCCTAACTCCCCTCCGCTCTTCCGCAGCCGGGCCCGTGGCCCTGGCACGTCCGGCGCGCCTGATGCTTTCCAGATGTGAGCCTGGTTCCGCTCCCCCATCTGGCCCCGTTGCTCCCGCGGGGTAGGAGGGAGGGGAGCTAGAGTCCGATACCCCCCTATCAAATCGCTACCAGGGACCCCGGCCCGTATCCGCTCCCGGCAGGTCTCGTTTCCCTGTTCAAGCGGTAAAAACCGAATTGGGATGGGCTGAGTGCAGTAGAGACGAGGCTCTCCCCCACCTCCACCTCTTCCCCGGGCTCTGCCTCAGCCCCTCCCGCAGCCCACTTGGGCGACACGCCGCACCCAGGCCACGCCCCTACCGACCCGCCCTCCGAACACTCCCCTTATAAACCCCGCCCCGAACCACCACGCCCCCTTGGCTGCCCGGAGGTCAGGCCCCGAGGTCAGGTCCCTCGGACGCGCCTCCGCCTTCAGGTCTCCTGCCGGAGGGCGCGGTCTGAGTTTTCTGTCTCTCTATCCCGCTCTGTTTTGTGTCTCTGGGTGTCTGTGTTTCTCGGTCACTATTTCTGTCTCTGTACTTTTCTGTGTGTCTCTCCTGTACCCTGTACGTCTCTATGTCTGTCTCTCTCTGCAACCCTCTGCCTGTCTCTGTCTTAGTCCCTAGGTCTCTATCTCTCCAAATTTCCGTCTCTGTGTCCCAATCTCTCTTTGCCTCTGTCTCTCCCTGCGTCTCTCTCTCCCTCTCTGAATTTCTGTGTCCCAGTCCATTTTCAATGACCTCCCTCTAGCTCCCTCCACCTTTCTGTGTCTCTTTCCCACGTCTGCATGCCTAGCCGGACAGCGGGGGCGCCTTGCCCTCAGGGTTTCCACAGCCTCCTACGGCTTTGGCGCCGGCAGGGTGGGCAGCTCGGCGGGCCGCGGGCGCCCCCGTGTGGCCCGCAGGGGGCTGTAAGGAGAGGACAGCAGGCAGAGTGCGCGCGCCCGCACGGGTGTGCCTGGTGCAGAACCCTGTGGCCGCCCGTGGGTGACACCGGGAGGTAGTGTGTGACGCCAAGAGACTCACTGTGTGAGTGTGTACTACTTGAGATCGCGCGTGACGCCAGAGGTTGTGTGTGGCTGTGTGACCTTGTGAGATTTTCTGTGACAACCAGAAACAGAGTGGGACTGTGTGAAATCGTGTTACACCGAGACGTTGTGTGTGACAGTGTATGTGAGGTGACCGAGATGACCTATAGGTGACTGCGTGTGACACCGTGAGGGGGATGTTCGTGACATCGAGAAACCATATGTGAGCAAGAGATCGTGTGTGACACTGCAACATGGTGAGGACAGGAGAGTTGTGCGTGTCACACGGGCAGATGTGTGAGAGAGGGCGAGAATGAATGAGTGTGATCCACCAAGCAGTGATGTGAGAAGCAGTGTGAGAGGCCCCGGGGGCGGGGGAGCTGGGTGTGAGAGAGTGACCATGTGAGTGTGAGACAGGATGTTTCAGCCACACTGATGACGTCTGAGAAGCTGGGTGGGACTGTGTGTAACACAGATCGTGTGGGACACTGAGACTGGCCCAGTGTCATGACAGTGCATTAGAGAGTGTTCAACCATCCTGGGCACTCAGATGGGTGTACGAGAGAAACCTCGCGTGTGTAAGTGTACGTGTGTGACACCAGGAGATTGCGGTGTGAGGGCGACAGCTGTGTGTGACACATTGTGTAAGGCTCGGCATGACATCTTGAGAGGTCGTGTGCGAACCTGTGCGGAGCTGTGTATACATGACACTCTTGAGTTGTGTAAGATGTCACCAGTGAGGATGGGCCGGACTCGGAGAGACTGTGAGGGACCGTGTGACGTTTTGAGAGGCTGTGTGACTGTGGCGCTCTGGGGGGTTGTGTGTTGAGCAAGCTGGCTCAGGAGGCCGTGTGCAGCACCGTGTGACACAGCGGGACGTTGTGCATTTCTCTGCCAGGGACAGTGAGTGTGAGTCGGCTTGCTGAGAGGGGTCATCTGGGATGGGGTGACACTGAGGTGGGGGATGCGGCAGGGTGGCAGAGCATATGTAATGGAGTGAGAGGCTGTGTGGGACCCACAGGAGAGATTTGTGTGACTGTGGAATAAATGCAGCAGAGCGTGAGGCACATCTTGAGAGACTGTCTTTACCTGTGAGTGTGAGTGTGTGTGTGTGTGTGAGAGAGAGAGACAGAGAGAGAGAGAGACAGAGATTGAGAGGGGAGACTGCAAGAGAGATAGAGGGAGAGAGAGAGGCACAGAAACACAAAGACAAAGAGGGGGACGGACAGACATAACAAGAGGACCCAGAGAGACGGAGGCGAGGCAGGGAGGGCGAAGGGGATGGTGGTGGCAGTGGCAGGAGGAGGCGGGTCCTCAGGGACTGTGCCCCAGGAGAGGGGGCGGGGCGGGGCTGAGGGGAGACCCAGACGCTGCTTCCCAGCCTCTGCCACCCGCCGCCATCGCGGCCCTGAGCAGCAACAGGTAGGAGGCTCCGGTCTCGGCCCCGCCAGCTAGTTCCTCTGCCTGGGAATGAATGGATGCGTGAGTGAATGAATGACTTTACACTTCTGCATCTCCATCAGCCCGTCTCTCCCTCTGTCCCTCCATGTGACCCTCTCTGTCCCCTTTCGTCACTCCATCTCTCCTCCTGCCCTTCCACTTCCTTCTCTCTGTCCCCCTGCCCCTTCTCTCCTCTGTCCCTTTATCTCCTCTGTACCTCTCTCTCCCTCTCCTCGCTGTCCCTCCCTCTACCGCTCCATTTGTCCCTCTCTCTCCTCTCCCACTCCATCACTCCATCCCTCCCCAACCCTTCCAACTCCCCTTCTCTATCCTCCCTCGGTCCCCTCGTCCCCTCTGTGCTTCCCTCCCCCTGTATCACTCTGTCCCTTTCTTTACCCCTCTATTTGTCTCCCTCTTTCGCTGCTCCCTCCATCACTCCGTCCCGCCCCATCTCTCCATCTTTCTATCCCTCCTCAGTCTCTTTATTCCCCCCTGTGCCTCAGACTCTGCCTCTGTCATTTTGTCTCTTCCTCTGCCCCTCTGTTTGTCCCTCTTTCCATCCTTTCTGCCCCTCTCCCAGTCATGGCTGGGTTGCCCCCCCTCTCCAGCCCTCTCTCCGGCTGCTAATGAGCAAGAGAAGCCTTTGAGGTGGCCAGAGCTGGGGTGAGGGGGGCTCCCCGAGGGGGGCGGAGGGGCCAGCTGCTGCGAAGGCCCTAATGAGGCCCCCTCTGGGCCCCTCCCACCGTGATCTTAATTCCCCCTTCTCCCTGGAGCCACCGCTAATTGGCCTGGGGAGGGACCCCTCCTGGCTCATGCTGTATCCCCGGGAGGTGAAGACACCTGGATCCCTGGATCTTGATCCAACACCCGTGGCCCTGTCCTTCTGTCCCTCCCTCCACCAGACTCTCAGCCTCCCATCTGTGCTTCCCTCCCGGCTTCCCTCTCCTCTCTCTGTTCCTCCCTCCACCTGACTCTAGGTACCCCTTCCGTGCACCCCTCCATCCCTCCACTTGCCCCTCTCCTCTCTGTTCATCTGTCCCTCTTTCGGCCGACTTCTTGGTCCCCCATCTGCGCAGATCTTCATCTCTCCCCTTTTCTTCTGTTTTCCTGTCCCTTCCTCCACCTTCCTCTGGGCACCCCTTTCGTGCACCCTTCCACGCACGCCCCTGTTACTGGGTCCCATCACCACCGCCATCCCTATCTGGGGACCCAGCTTTGCCCTAGCCTGCCCCTCCGCCCCGACTCCCGCCGGCTTTTAACCCTGTCCCCGCCGCAGCCATGTCCAACAACATGGCCAAGATAGCGGAGGCCCGGAAGACGGTGGAACAGCTGAAGCTGGAGGTGAACATCGACCGTATGAAGGTGCTGGGTCGGGGTGGGGAGGAAGGCGGGGGCTCCGGGGCTGGGGTTTGGACCGGTCAGTGTTGGGAGTGGGGCCGGGAGCCGTGTAGAGATCCCCTTCGGAACCGGACAGAACCCGGGGAGGGGGCCTAGGCAAGGGGGCGGAGCCCAATAAGGGACGTGGCCGGAGCTAAGGCGGGGCCCAAGGGCGGGCCCGGGTAATGGGAGTGGTCCGGGCAGGGGGGCGGGGTCTGATAAGGGGCGGGCCTGACCCGAGGAGGGGCCCAGGCAAAGGGCGGGGCGGGGCGTGAACATTTCCACCCGGGTGCCCGCAGGTGTCACAGGCGGCGGCCGAACTCCTGGCCTTCTGCGAGACTCACGCCAAAGACGACCCGTTGGTGACGCCGGTACCCGCCGCAGAGAACCCCTTCCGCGACAAGCGCCTCTTCTGCGTCCTGCTCTGAGCCCTCCCAACAGCTTACCTCCCCTGTCAAAGTATGAATCCAATAAACGTGGTGACTGTGGTGGTGCCTGTGCTTTCGGGGAAACTGAGGCACGCGCAGAGCTTGGGGCCACCGTAGGGGAGCCGGTGTCCCGTCTCACCCCTTCTGAGTGTGTGTGGAGTGTCTGGCGGGGCGTGAGGTTATGCGGGGTTTGTGGATGCGGAGGGGTTAGGGGAGGAAATGAGCGCTCCTGGCTCTGGCCTCCACAGAGTGTTCCGCGATCCTGAATTTATTTAATCGACCCAGCAGCCTCAGAAAGCAGCTGGCTACTTGTATGACACCCATTTTACAGATGAGGAAACTGAGCCAAAGGTGGCTAGGAGATAATGGGGTGAAGACTGGACTCCAGCGCTACCTGAACCTCTCAGCTGGCCTCTCTTCTCTCCTACCTCCTGAGTTGGAGGTTCTTAGAATCCCCAGTGTCCACCTTTCTCATCCCCTGAATGATTCCACCCCCTTTTTCCACATCTGGTTAGTCCCTGACACAGGCCCCCCTCTCCTTAAGCACTGAACTTTTCTCTGTTCATTTATTCATTATTCCAAACACTCCTGGCCCTGTGCTGGTTGAAACTGGGGACACGGTCATGACTGAGACAGTCCTGGCCCTGGGCTTTTGGGGCTCAGAATCCAGTGGGAGAGACAGACCTGTCACCAGATAGTGATGATTCAGAGTGGGCAAGGCTGGGATGGGGGAATTCAGAGGGAGTGCCTGACTCAGCTTGAAGGTCAGGGAGGGCTTCCTGGAAGAGGGAACATCTGAGCTGGGACATGGTGATAATAAAACTTGGGGACCCAGGGAACTTCCGTAGCGGTCCTGTGGTTAGGACTCTGTGCTTCCACTGCAGGGGTCACGGGTTCGATCCCTCGTCAGGGGAACTAAGATCCCGCATGCCACGGGGTGTGGCCAAAACAAGCCCCAGAAAAACAAACACAAAAACTTGGGGACCCAGAGAAGAGAGATGTGTGGCTACGGGAGACAAATTAGTGTATGCATTCCTCCCGATTTCCTTTGTTCTGGGGACACAGGTGACTGTGACAGCCCTGGTTCCTGTCCTGTGTTTACCACTTCACACATTAGTGGTCTGCAGGACCTATATAGCCTCCAGTTAGATAGGAGTACTTCACATAAAAGTCCATATTTCTGGCTTCTTGCATTTGGAAGGGCTGGTGACCTCAGACCTGCATAACCCTGCAGGGTGACCAGAGGCTATGAGATGGGCCCTGGGCCTTCTAGTTTGCCAAAGTCCCCACCATACCTCATTGTCTCCCAGTTAAGGAGGCTGAGAGTCAGTTACTATTTATCACAGAGCCTGTGCCGAGGGCTTCTTACAGAGGAATGAAGAGAAAGGTAAAATATCTTGAACCCATGTCTCTGTTGAAAATAAAGAAATGCAGACTGGACTTCCCTGGTGGCACAGTGGTTAAGAATCCACCTGCCAATGCAGGGGACATGCATTCCAGCCCTGGTCCAGGAAGATCCCACGTGCCACGGAGCAGCAACTAAGCCTGTGCGCCACAACTACTGAGCCTGCGCTTACTAGAGCCCACGAGACACAACTACTGAGCCCACGTGCCACTGAAGCCCCCGCGCCTAGAGCCTGTGCACCGCAGCAAAGAGTAGCCCCCGCTCGCCACAACTATAGAAAGCCCAAGTGCAACAACAAAGACCCAACGCAGCCAACAATAAATAAATAAATTTTAAAAAAAGAAAAAAAGAAGTGCAGACTGGGTGACCTGTGGGTTTGGTTAATTATTTTACCTGGTTGGTCCATGGGCCACTGAGTTTGCAACCTCTCCCCTCTCCTCACTCTCTCGTCTTGAGACTGAACCCTGGATCTGGATGAAGATGGCTCACTGGGCCTCCGCTCCCCAGAGACGGACTGTGCCTGTGTCTGGCAAGTGCTCCATTATTCACATTGGATTAGGGTCCCCTGGGTCCCAACTCTGAGCTTCCTGTTGAATTGAGGCAAGAGAAGCTGTAATTATATCTCCCTCCTGTCTCCTACCTCTCAGCCGGCTCCGGTCTGGTTGCATCATGTCTGTGGGAGCCCCGGGGGAGATGGGGGACAGAGAGAGCCAAGGATGAGCTCAGGGTGGGGAGTGGGGGGAGGAGGGATGCTGGGAGGGAAGTTGCCAGAAGGATTCTGGAATTTCACAGACCCAGCATCCTTGCATCTTAGAACCTGAAATGCAAAGGAATCTAGAATCCCAGGAACTTGGAGGGCTGGAATTCTGGAGTCTTTGACCAGTGCGGGGGCCAGAATGCTGGGGTCCAGCGCCCTTGTCGGGCTAGGATTCCAGAGCTCAGCACTTCAGGAGTGTAAGGATTTCTTGAGCCTGGACTGTTGGGATTTAGATCCTTTGAGCCCTGGGATCTTGGAGCTGGTCTGGGGGAATGGAAGCTGGGGAGAAGCAAGTAGGGCTGGCTGACCTGGTGGGGAGCAGGGAGTGGGAGGAAATGTCTGCCTGGAGAAGGAGCGGGGCTGGGTGAGCCTGCACCCAGACTGAGGCTGGGAGGGAGGAGAAGCCAGAACAGGTCCTGGGTGACCAGCCTGCAAACCAGATAACGTCATTAGCGGGTATGACTCCGTAGCACCCGCTTCTGGTTACCCGCTGCTCTTTCCTGCCACCCCCAGCTCTGAAGTCAGCTCTGGGGTCAGGCCCAGGCTGGAGTCAGAGCCAGGCCAAGAGGCAGAGAGGTGAAGGCCTGGGGTAGTCCTTGCGCCCAGCAGTTCTCTCCCATTTCACCCCAAACCCCAGGGCTGGGGGCTGCCCCACCCAGCTGTCCTCCTTCCACACCCCACCCATGTGCTTGGCACTGAGGGGCCGGGGGTAAGGGGTGGGACAGCCCAGAGCCAGAAGGATCCAGAATCACGGCCATCACTTATTGGGAGTCCGGTTTCACAAGCCCCATCTCCCGTAATTCTCACGGTAGCCCCCAAAAGACTCTGTTTACCCCCATTTTACAGACATGGAAGAGTGGCATGGAGAAGTGATGTCACCTGGTCAGTCGGGGTTTGAGGATGGAGTGGGAGAGAAGTCGATGGATGACTTCAGGAGGGGCTGGAGGGGTTCAAAGGGGACCTTGAAGGACAGAAGTAAGGGGACCTCAGGTGAGGTGCACGGCCCAGGCAAAGGTGGGAAAGGAACGACAGAGCAGGGACACCAGGAGCCGGAGAGGGAAACAGCGGCCAGTAGGTAGGCAAGGACCCACTGGTGGTGGAGAAAAGGGCGGTGGGCAGAGAAAATTGGCCTCTAGCTGGGGCGGCTGGGACCTGCTAAGGAAGGATGGGTCAGGATGGACACACAGCGGCTTCTCACAGCAGTGAGCGGGCACAGGTGACAGGCGGGCCTGGCAGGCGTGAGCAGCTGGTGGCGTGTGGGGGGGGTACGCGGTGAGGCCAGCTTCCTCCCAGGGCAGGACCAGAAGGACGGAAACCAGGGAGCCAGGAGAGGGTCGGGCGCAGGGCGGGCTGGCATCTTAGGTCAGGCAGGCCTGGGCAGGCAGCAGGAGGCGCTGGCCGGCGGGTGTGGAAGAGCCCATCCCGGTCCCATTTCCTGGCCTGGTTGGTGCTTGCCCCCCTGAGCACACCCACCCAGATGGAATGACTCAGCTGAGGGCCTGCCTAGGCTCCAGCTATGACCTTCCTCTCCCATCACTTGTCGCACGCCACTTGGGACCACGCCCCCATCAGATGGTGCCCTTTGAGGCCCTCTGCGTCCCTAGCCCTTGACACACGGTGAGTGGGTTAGGGTTCGCTGAATGAATAACACCACCAACGGTAGCTGTTTGAGGACTTCCTAGAGGCAGGCAGGGTGGACTCCGTCTCTAACCTTCCAACAACATCCCAAGGGCATGGCAGCCATGTGATGAAGAACATTGAGGCTTAGAGACGCACGTGGGCCAACACAGCCATAAAGAAACAGGTGGGCCCCAATAAACAGACACGTGTGGACGCACCAGTAGACACAGATGCACAAAGAGACTTTAGAGGAAAGAATGCCCTCCACTGACACACACACACACAAACACACACACACACACACACACACACACACACTCACTCACTATGCTGATACGATGCTCGCTTAGGTCACACAAACCCACACATGAAGTTCACACATCCACAGTCCCTAGCACACCCCCTCCCAGGTACCCGTTCTTCCCCCGCTCCCAGTGCTGTGTGTCCATTTCCAGTTGTCTCTGGGCTGTCCTCTCTCTTCTGTGGCACTGCCCCAGGGTCCCTCTGGGGAGGCCTGACTTGTGGCAGGGGGAGGGCGCTGACTCACCCATCCAGAGCAGTTCCTTCCCACAGCTCTTCCCGCCCCTGGAAGTCACGCCATCCCCAGCCCAGCCCAGCTGGGGTGACCTCTCACCCCAGGGCACCCGGGTGGAAGGGGAACGCTTTGTGCCCTTGTCGTGGGGTGAGCGTGTCCAACACTGGCATGGACCCCAGGGACCCTTAGTCCTCTCCTTAGGAGTGAGTTACAGTTGCCACCTCTCCTGCTCTGGAGCACAGAACTGATGCCAGGGTCTCCAGGGCTCCCGGCCCCCAGCGGCAAAGGTGGGGAAACTGAGGCCTGGGGGAGGCGCCTGTCTGAGGCCCCGATGGGCATGGGAGCAGCGTGGACTTCCTGAACGCTCAGCAGTGCCTGGTGGGGGCAGGAAGCCAGTAGGAGGGAAGTTCCAGGAACCAGAGCTCCACCCCCACCTCCCCTGGCACTCCTGCAACATCCCTGATGCAGAGACAGGACGCGAGCCTGCCAGGCATCATCCTTCATTAATATGATAGAACTTCCTGAGTTCCCTCTGCTCCGCCTGGGATCGCAGAGGGTGAGGGCGGTACCACGTGGCCAGGATGCCTGAGACACACACACACAGGCACCCTCAGAGTGGGGCTGAAGGGTCATTCTTGGAGCCCCTGGTGTGGCTGGAGCTGGGGCATCCATCCCGGCGGAAGCTGGGGGTACCAGCTGGGCATGGGTGATAGGGAGATGGAGGAGGGGGAGGGGTGAGGGGATTGTGGTCACGGAAGCAGGGGTGGCATGGCGACGGAGAGGGGAAGTCTGTAGCTGCCCAGCGCCCAGTCCTTGGGGTCAGGGGCATCCTCCCTGGCCTTGGATGGGATATGGTATGTACATAGGCTCTCTCCTTGTTACAGAGAGGGGTCTGGGATGGGCCACTGGCCACGGTCGGCCACCAGGCCCATGAAGCCCATTGTACAGATTAGGAAACCGAGGTCCACTGGCTTCTCTCATCCTGGCCTGGGACTATCCCATAGCAAGGAGGTGGTCGAACTGGGACAGAAACTCCAGTCAAATGGAGTGAGATCTTGAATTTGTCATCTCTGCACTTAAACTGACTCCCTGAAAAATAAGAGGTGTCTGAGAAGGTCTCTGAGGTCCCATCTGGCCCTTATGGGTTGGGAGGCTGCATGGAAAGCCACAGGCTCAGTGGCAACAGGGACGGGTGACCGCTGTGCTGGCGTCTGGGACACACAGGCTGCTCACACTGGCTGGAGGGTGGCGGCTCTGCGGCTGGTGATGTGTTTGTAGAGGAGTGGGAGAAATTAAGGAACAGCAGTGCTGGAGCCCTGGACGGCTGTCTGTGGCTAAAATATTATTCTTTGAAGTCAAGGTCACCAGAGCTTGGCCTGAGGCCTGGGAGTGCTAGGGTGAGAGGCAAGAGGGCGGGAGGGTGCTCCCCTTTGATGCTGAGCAGTGGAAATCCTGGCGGGATGGGGTGGGGGCTGGTCTCATGGAAGGAGTGAACTGTGTCCAGGGAAAAGCAAGCTCAGTTGTGCCTGGAAAACACTACATCAGGCAGGAATTTCCTGGTCATTTCTCAATCCTTGGGCAATGTTCTAACCCCGTGGGGCCTGATCCCAGAATAGATGCCAGAAGCCACCCCAGACAGCCTTGCAGACTGGTCAGCTGTGCTCCTCAGGTCCCGCCCGGGTCCCTGCTGGCAAACTCCCAGCTCCAGGGTGATGACGACTCAGGTGATCCCCACCCGGCCGACGCTGGGAAGGGAAGAACGCTGGCAGAGTCCTGAGTGTGCCAGGTGGCAGGTGGCTCGGTGATGGGGACCGTGAGGGGACACAGGGAGGGGGAGGGGGAGGCGGGAGATGGATGTCTTGGGGAGAGGGCATGGAGGGAGCGTGCCAGGGAAGGCGGACGGAGGCCAGGACCCTCTGGGGAAAGCAGAGGCGGGGGAACGTGGGGCAGAAAGAGGAAATGAAAAAGCCGGGGTGAGCAGGCAAGATGAATAGAAAGGGAGGGAGGAGGGAGGGGAGGAGGGAGAAGCTGACACTCGGAGAGGGACCCAGCCAGCACGACCCTGGAGAAGGAGCGAGGGGACAGAGGAGGAGCTGAGAGAGACCGCAGGCAGTGAGGAGGGGCTGGGAAAGCAGAAACGCGGAGAAGGGAATAGACGGCTGTCAGGAGAGAGGGAGGGAGGGAGGGAGGCAGAGGGGGTGGACCAGGGAGGAGACAGAGACAGAGACACAGCAAGAGACAGAGACAGAGAAGGAAAGAACTAGGGGCTTGAAGAGGAAAAGACTAGACAGAGAGACAGATGTAGGGAAGGAAAGAAACAGGGGAAGGAGAGAGAGAGAGTACCAGAGCCTGGGGAAGACAGAGGGGAGAGAAATAGTCGCACAAGAATTGCGGTGGGTTGGCTGGGACCCTCCCTCCACCCGACCTCCAACTGCAGCGAGGACCACGGGGAGGGGAGCGCGGTGGTGGGCGTCGCAGGGCCGGATCCGGCTCGGCTCCCCTCCGTCGCCACCTCCCACCCCGGGGACCCCTCTGGCCCGGGCGGCCGCGGGAGGCCGGGGATGGCGGATTCGTGCCAGAACCTCACGTACGTGCGGGACTCGGTGGGCCCGGCCACCAGCGCCCTGATGTTCGTGGCGGGCGTGGTGGGCAACGGGCTGGCGCTGGGCATCTTGGGGGCGCGGCGACGGTCACGCCCCTCGGCCTTCGCGGTGCTGGTCACCGGGCTGGCGGTCACCGACCTGCTGGGCACGTGCTTCCTGAGTCCAGTGGTGTTCGCGGCCTACGCCCGCAACAGCTCGCTGCTGGGCCTGGCCCGGGGCCGCCCGGCGCTGTGCGATGCCTTCGCCTTCGCCATGACCTTCTTCGGCCTGGCCTCCACGCTCATCCTCTTCGCCATGGCCGTGGAGCGCTGCCTGGCGCTCAGCCACCCCTACCTCTACGCCCGGCTGGACGGGCCGCGCCGCGCCCGCCTGGCGCTGCCCGCCATCTACGCCTTCTGCGCCGTCTTCTGCTCGCTGCCCCTGCTGGGCCTGGGCCAACACCAGCAGTACTGCCCGGGCAGCTGGTGCTTCATCCGCATGCGCTCGGCCGAGCTGGGCGGCTGCGCATTCTCGCTGGCCTACGCCAGCCTCATGGCCCTGCTGGTGGCCGCCATCTTCCTCTGCAACGGCTCGGTCACCCTCAGCCTCTGCCGCATGTACCGCCAGCAGAGGCGCCACCACGGCTCGCTGGTCCCCAGCCCCCGGGCGGGCGAAGACGAGGTTGACCACCTGATTCTGCTGGCCCTCATGACGGGCATCATGGCCGTGTGCTCCCTGCCTCTCACGGTGAGTCCCCTCGGCAGATCGGGGTGGGCGGTGGGGAGGAAGGTAGAGCCCAGCGCCATCCTCCATCGTTTGTACCTATTTCACACATGGGGAAACTGAGACCCGAAGAGATGAGAGGCTTTGTCCAGGGTCAAACAACTCCCAACTTGCTGGAGAAGTCTCCCCGTTTGCTTCTGCCCCATTTGACCCCTTCTGACTCTTGTCTCCCCCTTCCACATCTCTAGCCCCCCAACCCTACCAATTCCACCCCCCACCAACCTTCTCCTACCCCTACAATGATAATAAGATCCGCCATTCATTGCTCTCTGTCCACCCTGTGCTCAGTGGTTTAGAAATCCTTTCTCTGATAATCTCCAAAATGATCTTATGCATCTATTCCACAAGCATTTAGCAAGAAATGTGACGAAGTCTCTGCCCTGTCACCATTTTTACAGAGGACAGGTGATGATGCCTTTTGCCCATGATCACACAGGCAGGTCTGCACCCTGGGCTCCTCTGATGCCAGAGTCTGATCTCCCTGCCACCGTGCTCCCCACTTCCCCAGCCCCACCCATGGGTCTGCCCTTGGCATCTCCTGGCCTCGCCCCTTTCCTGCAGGAACTCCTGCCCTGCCCCTCCCAAATTGCAGCGGGGCCAACCCTGGTCCTGTGGCACCCAGTCATCCTGTCTATACTCTGGGCCTCGGTTTCTCTTTCTGTAAAACGCAAGGGCTGGGCTAGATCTGAGGGTCGTCAAACCTTTGGGGGGTTACAGAGGACTCAGGAACTGGACACACACAGACACAGCCCTGGGACCCAGCCCTACCGCCCCATCTCTCCGTCTCTAGGGCTTTGCTGGCTGTCTCCTGGGGCTTTCTCTCCCTCTGCTCCTCAGATGCACTTGTTTGTTAGTTTTCATCTTATCATTTCCTTCCCCTTCGGACAGGCCACCCCTCCCTCATTTCTGCCAGTGAGCAAGTGCGGGGAGTGGATCGAGGGTGGGGTGTGGGTGGGGGCAGAGGACTCGTGGGTGCTGCTTGACACCCTCACTCTGCCCTCAGATCCACGGCTTCACCCAGGCCATCGCCCCGGACAGCAGTGAGATGGGGGACCTCCTCGCTTTCCGTTTCAATGCCTTCAACCCCATCCTGGATCCCTGGGTCTTCATCCTTTTCCGCAAGGCCGTCTTCCAGCAGCTCAAGCTCTGGTTCTGTTGCCTGTGCCTGAGGCCTGGCCAGGGCGACTTGCAGACGTCCCTCTCCCAGCGGGCCTCGGGGAGGAAGGGCTCAAGGGCCCCCACTTCTCTCGGCGGGAAGGATGGGAGCTGGGTGCATTCGTCAGCCTGGGGCGAGGGGCAGGGGGCACCCTTGCCTGTCCTACAGCCATCCAGCAGCACCGTGGGAACACCGTCCAAAGTGGGGTCCGAGACAGCCTGCTCCCTCTGCTGACATCTGCCCCGTGATCTCCTGCCCTGTCTTCCGAGAGCAGCAGCCAGAAATTCAGGGACTTGACCGGTGGCTGCGGGTGGACAAGCCCAGAGCTGGATCCTGGAGCCCAGCCGGCCAGAATGTTGACCCCATGGATTCAGGGGGGTGATCAGCTGCTATTTCTCCCCCTTCGGGATGGCCACGATGGGCTGTGGGAGGAGGGAGAGAGGGAGAGGAAACAATTATCCTGGAGCATAAAAAGAACAGTTCTCTCAAAATATCCGGTGGCCTGGGTGGCCTGGTCTGGCCCTCGCTTTGCTTATCCATCTCGCTGTCTAAATATTTAGAAGGCAGAAAAGTTCCCAGCAGCTTCTGTGCACTCAGGTCTGCTCTGGTTAGGGTTCTGGCTCTGATCCTCATTCACTGCAGGGTGCCCTGGATGCCCACCCCAAACCCCCAGCGGACAGCCCTGCCCTCTCCCAGTCCACTCCAAGAGCCACTGCCTCATGGGAGCCCAGGATTCTCCGACAAGCTCCCTGCTTCCCTTTACTTCTGATTCCCCATCAGACTTGGGAGGCCTGGTCCCCGCAGGGGAGGTGAAGAAGGGGAGACTGTTGCATTGTGGGTGACACCACTGGACAGGTGCCTGGAAACTGCATGGCTTGGTGAATTGCAAGATGTGGATGGTGGGGCCCTGGGCTGGGGGAGAAGCTGGGGAATGAAGCTGTGGGAGGCACGGAACCCAGGGACGGCCCAAGAACTCAGACCTAAGTCCTGTGCCTGTCCCTACGCCCCCTCTCAGAGCCTCACTTCACCGCCTGTGTCCTGGGAACTGCCACCCAAATGTCATTCATTCATTCATTCAACATAGTGGCCGCTGACTCTACCAAGTGCTGGGGACACAGAGCAGTCTCGGCCCCACCCTGGATTCCTCTGGGGTGATTTCCAGCCTTCAATTCCCCTTCTGATTGCTGGGGTGATGTCCAGCCATCCACCCCTCCCCCCTTCTCATTGCCATCCCCTGCCCTCAGGTACAGAATGCAAGGGTTTTCCAGGAGTGAACATGAAAGGAAGTGGTGCTTCTGCTGGTGGGAGGAGGTGAATGGGAAAGCCCCCGCCAGACTCACCCCCAGCCCTGGTTTCCCCTTTCTCACTTGGCTTCAGGGTTAAAACAATAAATCTGCCCCTGGGGAGGGCTGGAGGAGTAGATGAGGCATGAGCTTCCTATAAAGACAATAGCGGCGGCCATGGAACCCGTGCCCCCTGCAGTGGAAGCCCAGAGTCCTAACCACTGGACCACCAGGGAAGTCCCTGGTCTATCTTTTTAGCTTCTTAGCTCAAATCACTGTTGGGCTGATGAGTTTGCTTTGGTTTCCTTTTGCGCAGAATGGTGATCATAATCTAATACTTAGCTTACAAGGCCGTGCTGAGGATTAAATGATTCCCCCGAAAATGATTACTCCAGCACAGGGCCTGGAGTAAAGCCCACAGTATGGGTTACTGTTACTGCCGTTGTTGTTGTTGTGGCTACTGTAGTGGTTTTTGGCATCTGGGCAAATGCTGTTTGAAAACAACGCTTTTCTCCATTGCTTTGACTTCTTCCCACCAGACATTATGTTTCATTTGAAGGGGTGTCTGCGAGAGTTAAAAATAGGTCAAACGACTGCTTAATGCATATGGGGTTTCCTTTTGGGGTGATGAAAATGTCCTGGAACTAGATAGCGGCGGTGGTTGTACAACGTCATGAATGTACTAAATGTCACTGAATTGTACTTTCTAAGATGGTTAAAATGGTACATTTTGTGTTATGGGTATTTTACCACAATAAAAAAAAAATGTAATACTGAAAAAAAAAATTGAGGAAGTTTAGAAACTTTTATAGCAGTCTTGCCAGAGAAATATTGCATCGCTTGAATTTATTTTTCATTTATTTTTAGAATATTTTATTTTATTTTATTTATTTATTTTTGGCTGCGTTGGGTCTTCGTTGCTGCATGTGGGCTTTCTCTAGTTGCGGCGAGCGGGGGCTACTCTCCGTTGCGGCGCGCGGGCTTCTCATTGCGGTGGCCTCTCTTGTTGCGGAGCACGGGCTCTAGCACGCGGGCTTCAGTAGTTGTGGCTCACAGGCTTAGTTGCTCTGCAGCATGTGGGATCTTCCCAGACTAGGGATTGAACCAGTGTCCCCCGCATTGGCAGGCGGATTCTTAACCACTGCGCCACCAGGGAAGTCCTATTGCTTGAATTTAATAGTAAAAATTTGACTTGTACCAAAACAAACCAAAAAACAGTTCAAGAAACATCAGGTGGGGTCCGGCCTTTGTTACCAATCCTGGCCCGGCCTCAGTGGGAACCAGCCCAAAGGTGCCCCGGAGGAGCGTGCAGAAGGGATGGGATGGAGGGGCTGCGTTTCAGGCAGGAGTCGAGGTGGGGCAGGGCTGCCTGTCCAGGCAAGACCCCGGGGGTGGGAGGCACGCTTCCCTCCTCTCTCTGTGCCGCCCCTGGAAGGCGGGTCAGTTCTGGCCTCAGCATTCGCTGAATGGCAGGGCAGGGCTGGGCTTTAGAACCCACAGCATCCTCACCCAAGGTGAGTGCCATTATCAGTCCTATTTTTCGGATGTGGATTAAGGGGAGGAGAGGATTAAGTGTTGAAGCTGGTTTTCTGCTGGCTTTTACCCACCAGGCCTAACATCTCAGGAATCTTCCCCCTCCTCTGCATCCCACTGTTTGTCTTAGAGCCCCACCAGCTCTGGCCTGGATGTCTACACTGTCTGCCAGGGTGCGGGTTTTCAAACAACTCCCTCGGCCCCTCCAGGATGATTTGGAAGCTCCTCTCTTGGCTGGTTCCTGACCCCTGACTGCCTGGGTAACCTCTCCGCTGGCTGCCATGGTCCTGTCTGGAGGTCCTGTCTGAATGGTTCCTCCCCTGCCTGCCGAGCTCCAAGGGCTCCCACTGCCCCGAGGCCAACTCCCACACTCTCTGCTCGGCCACAGCAGACAACCGAGGTTTCCCCAAAGAGCCCATGACCTTTGGGGCCTCCACCTCTTAGCTCGCTGAGCGCACCCTTCCCATGAGACGTGTTTCCCCTTCTCCAACCGTCAAAAGCTCCCTTGCCCTTCAAATTCCTGCTTTAGGCTATTCCTCCTCCTTGAAGACTTAATCACTCCTCTCAGGCGCTCTCAGTGCATCTGAGGCTCCACAATGGTCCTCACTGCAGCCTGTTGTAGCACAGACGTCCGTTCGTTCATTCAGCAGGCTCTGATTGAGGGCTTACTGTACGTCAGGTTTTGTCCCTATGACGCTGGGGACATGGCAGGGACAGACAGCCTTGGCCCTGCGCTCCTGGAGCTCACAGTTCAGAGGGGGCAGGGCTGGGCGTTGTGAAGGGTGGAGTCTTGGGGGACATCAGGGAGGGTTTCTTGGAGGAGGAGATGGCTGAGCCAGGACCTGAGGATTGGAAGAAAGTTAACCAAGTAAAGAAGAGTGTTTCTGTTGTGCTCGCAGTTCTGACTCTGACCTCTGATGCCTCCTTTCCTTCGTCTCATTCATTCATTCAACACACGTTCCCTTGAGCCTGCTCTGGACCCACGGCTGCTCTGTGCTTGCTGGGGAAATAGCAGTGACTGACACCGCCTTGGCCCTACCTCGCTCACAATTCAGTGGTGGTGAGAATTTAATAATCACAGAAATATGTATTACAATAAGCCACAAAAATATAAATTTACAAGCTGTGGAATGTACTGAGAACACAGTGAAAGGGAGGCGCCCGCTCTGGTCTGGCGTTGGGATCAAGAAGTGACACGCTGGGAACAGGTCTGTCTCCCTCAAGGAGACTTGATGCACTTTTAACTTCATTTCTTGATTCATTTCTGACTTTCGGGCACAGATGGAACTTAAGCATGCACACACACATACACCCTGGCCAGTCCTCGGGAGTAGCTGCTCTTGGGCCTTCTGTGGCCACTGCCCCACCTGCTGGTCACACTGGGAATGACACTTAGAGGTGGTTCCAGAGCCACTGCATTGGAGCTCCCCTCTGGGAGGTGAGGGGAACCTGGATTTCCCTCCAGTGGGCCCCAGTTGGGCACTTCCCGATGTGTCCCCCTGTGTAGTCACTTTCTCAGGACAGGTTTTGAGCTGGCCCAGAGGATCTGTGAGCCTGAGTTGGAAATGACCCACAGCAAGCATCAGCTGATGCTTGCCCCTCCCTGCCTTAATGCAGGCCATATGGAAGTAAAAGTCAAAACACAGGGCCCAAGGGGGAAAATAAATGACGGGGCAGTAGAGAAGTGCAGGCAAAGCAATGCAGTGGTTAAAATCGTGGGCATTTGGGATGCGAATAATCTGGGGTTCAAGTCCCAGCTCACCCACTTCCGAGAAGTGTGGTGCTAGAGGTTTTAGCTGCCCCCCCCGCCCCGCCTCCATTCCTTTCAGTTCTTCTTTTTTTTTTTTTTTTGGCTACACTTCCCAACCAGGGATTGAACCCACGCCCCTGCAGTGGAGGTGCAGAGTCTTAACCACTGGACCGCCAGGGAAGCCCCCTCCTGTCAGCTCTTGATGATAACTTATCTTGTGCTCATATGCCCACTGGGGAGGATGCATGTCATAAATGCATACTAAATTTTATTAGGACTCAACCTGGCCTGGGTGAGAAGTAAATGAGACGATGTCTAAAAAGCGGCACAATATTTTCTGATCCTCCTTTGAGAGACAATTACTATGCTCCATTTTGCAGACTGGTAAACTGAGGCTCAGAGAAGTGAAGTCACTGCTCCAAGGTTATCAGGTAGGAAGTGACAGAGGTGGGACCTGAGGCTTAGTGAGTATACAGACACTGCAGTGGTGACGCTGGGTTGGAGCCCAATCCTGTGAGTCACCAAAACCTATCTTCTTCACAGCTATAAGACCAGAATTTTCCACAGGTATCCTGGCTGCTAAGAAGGCAGCTCCCATCTCAGACTCCACTGTTGTGACCCCAGCCTCAGCCTAGCCTTCCCACTGGCTGTCTCTGGCCTACCTGAAATCATCTTAAAAAAAAAAAAAAGACCATTTACTCTAAAGTCAGGCAGCTGAGAGCATGGACTGACTGCTCAGGTCACATCTGCTTCAGATTCCAGCTCTCACTTTCTGCTTAATCACCCTGGACTAGTTCCTGCTCTTCTCTGGGCCTCAGTTTCCTAGTCTGCCAAATGGGGACTAACAGCACCCAGCCCAGATGGCTGCTTGAAGGATTCAATGAGATCACAGAGGCAGAGCTTAGAAGACAGCCCGTGGAGTAGAAAGCACCCAATGGAGAGCAGCTCATGCCCCCTGGACGCTCACTGCACCCCAGGCCTGGCTCCTGCGGGCTCACCAATCCTTGGCTGGCCCTGGTCAGTGGGTTTTCTTGGCCACATCACGTGGTATGTGGGACTTAGTTCCCTGACCAGGGATCAAACCCACGCCCCCTGCAGTGGAAGCATGGAGTCTGAACCACTGGACCACCAGGGAAGTCCCGAGGTCAGTGTTATCACAGCCCCACTTTCCAAACAGGGGCAGAGAGCCGTCTACCCAAGGCCATGCACGCAGTTAAGTGCCCCGGACCCTGAGCTCTTACCCACAACACTCTACCATCTTTACTGCACCAATTTCGAGCCCCAACCAGATGGCAGAAAAAGGGGGCAGAGAAACTGGGGCTTTGGAAAAATGTGTCTCCTTTCCACCACAGGAAGGGCCCTGAGTTTGAACCCTGTCAGGCTTCTTCATCCTCCCAAGGCCGGGTAAAGGTGAGCAGAAGTCTTTTTACTCCACTGAGCTGTCTCTGCTCGCCTCCTGCCCAGCCCCTGGTTGAGTGAGAGCAGCTCAGATGTTAGATGACGTCTATCGACCAGTGTTTGGTAGTTGGGGGCGGGGCCACCCCTCCTTTCTTTTTCATCCCCACTTACCTCAGGGAAGCTGAGGAGCTTTCTATGGTTTGCAGTTGTTTGGGGCTTTTTCTTTCAAATCTTAGTCGTGTGCCCTCTCCAGGAGCTGACTGAAGCTGTGAGCTCGGGATCACGCCTCTTTTCTCCCCACCGCGTGTTCGAACTTGGCACTCAGGGTTCCCGCTTGACACTGGTCACCTCTTGGCCGGAGCACCCTGTCGAGACCCCCCCACCCTGGCCTAGGCCCCCAGGGCCTGACCCTGCCTTCTTGTTCTCTGGGATGATGCCTTTCCTTCCCCCACCCCCACGCAGCCAGGTGACCACTCACCTTTCAGCTTGATGCTGCCCGCCGCCCTCAACCCCCAAACTGGGATGTTCTTGTGACGCAGTGGACCTGCCTCAGGCCTTCTCAGGCCTCATCTTGCAGTCATTCGTGTGACTGATACAGGCCCCCACTAAGGCGGGCTCATTCTCTCTCGCACACGTGTGCAGGTCCCAAGATGTCCAATGGCGAGCACTCAGAGCTGACGGGCTGCGCCGCCAGGATAGAATCCTGCCCTCAACCACCCGGCCGTCTGGTTGGGCTCTGAAATGTGGCTGTGCAGTGCTGAGGCCAAGTCTCTTGAGCGAGCATGGAGGACAGGCTCTTCCGGGGAAGGGCTCCAGGCCCATGCTCCAGGCGGCAAGCCCATTAACCAAGACAAGAGTAGAAGAGCGGAGTCAGGTAGTCACTGTATTTTATTGGAAAACATTGATATATATTTTTCTTCACAGCTTGAACTGAACACAATATTGCCCGGTTTAAAAAAAACAAACCAAAACACTCCGAAAACATCCACAGCCTAACGCTTACCTGCCCTAACCCTCAGCTCTCGGCTAGGTCTCCCACTATGCCCCATCCCTCCCCTTCCGTCCCCCGGAGGTTGGGTGCCCGAGGGTGAGGATGAGAAGAGATTCTCAAAGCTGGGCAGGTCCCAGGAAAAGCCATTTGATCAACCTGGGGCTGGGGAGGGAGTGGAGGGCAGATGAAATGAACAGGGAAAAAAACAAAAAAAAATCCGGATGACCAAACTGCCCACATTGACTGAATTGTCCCAGAGGCGAAAATCAGAAGCAAGGTCACGGCTCATGCTCTCGGCCGGGGAGTGCGAGGGCAGGCAGGTGGGCGAGGGCAGAGGCGGGCACAGAGACAGCACAAAGGTCGGGGAGCCAGCCAAGTCACCACAGGGGAGTGGGAGGGGCCGGCGGAGGAAGCAGAGCTGCCCGTGGCCGCTGGTCCTCCAGGGCAGCTGGCCGACGGGACTGTTTTATTGCAGGCATGTTCTCTTCAGAGTGTGGTGGGGCACATCTTCCCTCTCTCCACCCCTCAGCTAGCCCAGCACGGTGTTGGACAAAATTAAAGCTTTAAGGGGCATGAAGAAAAAGAAAGGATAACCAGCATATTACAAAGCGGCCATCCCCACGTCCATTCCGATGAGGGGACCTCGATGCGGGGGGGCAGGGGCATCACGAGGGAGCGGCATGGGATGTTAGCACCAGGTATTTACAGGACAGCTTGAGATCGCGTCAGGAGCACGGGCTGGACAACGTGCAGGAGGGTCCGGGGAGCAGCCCCGCTCAGCCCCACCTCAGGAAGCCGATCAGATGGGTTCAGAAGAGCAGCCAATGGCATCTGAGCCTCGTCCACTCTCTCCGGCCCCTTCTCTGAGCCGGCCTCCTCAAGTGGTAAAGAATGCCGGCTTCCAAGCCTCCCTCGCCCCTTGACCCCCTCCTGGGCCACATCCAGTCAACACCACAACTCTGGAACCGCCCCCCCGCCCCGTCCTCAGCCCTTCTGCGATGCCTCTCTCGGCACCCCTGCCCCAACAGGCTGCTGGGATCGGCACAGGGAATCACAGGGCTGGTCGCATGCAACAGCGAAAGGCGTGCTCTCCTGCCCGGCCCTCAGAGGGCCTCGGCCCCTCCCCAGCAGGTCCCGGGACAGGGCTGGCAGCCACCCGGCACCCAAAATATAAGAGGACATATGAAAAGAAACAAACCAAGACGGACGAGAGCCACCCGGGCTGGAGAAGGAGGGCAGGGCCCCCCCGACAAGGGGACTAGGGGGCTCATCTTATGAATGCATCAGGCCTTGGAAGATGTGAATGGAAGGGGGAAGGGCAAAAGGAAGAGATGGCAGGGGCATGGAAGGAGACTTGGGAGGAAGAGAAAGAGCGATCATGCAGCTTGGGACAAATCTTTTGTTGCTTTATCAGATTCTCAGTCAATCAACTGGTGTTTGCTAGAACCGGGATACGCAGGGGAGTGTTGAAGATGCGCGCGCGGGAAGAGAGATCGAGAACGGGCATCACCAGCTGCCCGGGGGCCTTCACTTTGCAGTCATCATCTGTACAAACTCTGTGGAGGCAAACAGACAGGGAGGAGGTCAGCCAGCGAGCAGGGCTCAGCCCCAAGCCGCACCCCGCACCCCGCACCCTGCCCCGACCTGGGGGCTTGTTCCAGAAGCTCCTGCTGCTGGCCCAGAGACAGGGGCCGGGTCGGCTCACCTTCGTAATTGACCTGGCCGTCTCCGTCGATGTCAGCCTCTCTGATCATCTCATCCACTTCCTCATCGGTCAGCTTCTCACCCAGGTTCGTCATGACGTGGCGCAGCTCTGCGGCGCTGATGTAGCCATTGCCATCCTGGGTGTCAGGGGACAGACAAAAGCTTTGAGCTCGAGGCATTCGCCCGGCTCTTCCCTGGGGGCCACAGTGCAGGAACTGTCAAGTCACCCACACTCAGCAGGGGCAGGGGGGCTTCCTGAGGTGGCAGAGCAAGTCGGCAGCGGGGATGGCACTGGGGCCTGGGCCTCCTGGAAGTTCTGACTCCCGTTACACAGGGCATCCTGGGACGCCACCTGTTCTGCTCTCTGCCGGAGTCCCAGAGCCACTCTGGGAAAGGCCTGCTCACCTTGTCAAAGACACGGAAGGCCTCTCGGATCTCCTCCTCGCTGTCTGTATCCTTCATCTTTCTGGCCATCATGGTCAGGAACTCCGGGAAGTCAATGGTCCCGTTCCCTGCAAGGTGGGGAAGGGAGCAGGGATGCTCTGGGCCTGGGGCCTGGGAGACGAGCCCGGAGCCCTGGCAGAGGAGACACCGGCTCATCCATCACCGGAGGAAGGTTCCTCGTGGTCGTGAGGGTGACCGGGAGTGGGGCTGCCCACCCGCTCCATGGGGCTCACCATCTGCGTCCACCTCATTGATCATATCCTGCAGCTCGGCTTCAGTGGGGTTCTGTCCCAGGGATCTCATCACTGTCCCCAACTCCTTGGTGGTGATGGTACCATCTCCATCCTTGTCAAAGAGGGAGAAGGCCTCCTTGAATTCTGGGAGAAGAAAGACAATGAGTCAGAGGCTGAGGACACAGGGAAGTCCTGACCTTGGGAGACAGGCCGAAAGAGTCAGGCCCACCTAAAGAAACCAGAACAAGACTTCAATTCCAGCCCAAGCCTCTCGCCTCTGTACTCAGGGCCGGACCCTTCCTTCTTTCAGTCAACACTCACTGAGCACCTGGCCTGTGCCAGGCAAAGCTGCCTGTCTGTCACCCTAGCTCAGTGGGGACAGAGGGGAAAATGGGTGACAGAGGCCTTAGACCTTCCTACATTTCTTCTTGGTCCCTGGCTTCAGCCTCTCCCTCAAATGATGAAACGGACCAACGTCATGGAGGGGATGAGAGCCGTGGGAAGTCTCTATCTGAAGTATGCCAGCCAAGGTCAACTGGCTGGGAAAGGAAGGGAAGGAGAGGTGCAGGACGCCTCTGGGCGGCACGGCATCCCTCCTGACTGGTACCGCCAGCCCAGTTCCCTGGTTTCCAGAGGAGCCGAGCGCTGTGTATGGTGGAGTCTGGGGGTGGCCGGCAGCAGAGCACGGCTGACGGACGATGCGTGGGGTAGGTGGGGGGACGGAAGGAGAGGGGATGGCTGCCAAGCCAGGAGGATGAGGCGCTAGTGGCACTGAGTGGGAAGGCCACAGCTGGGGACGCCTCAGGAGCGGGAGAGAAGTGCGTGGCTCCTGCCCTCCCACTGGGCCCGTTTCGGCACCTGGCTCTCCCCACCCCCAAACCCTCAGAGAACAGATGCCTGGCAGCCTATTCCCACAGGGCGTGGGCTGGGGTGAGGTGGTGGACAGTTTGCTAATGGGGACGGGGCGGGGATGTGACGTGGAGCGTGTGTTTTTGTTACCCGAGGGCAGAGCGGGGGGTTGAGTGTGGCAGGAGCCACACGTACAGCCGAGCCCCTGGGCCCTGGAGAAGCGTTAAGTGTCTCTCTGGGGATGCTGCCACCGCCCTGTGCTGAGGCCTTGTTGCTCTTTGGGGGAGGGGGTCATGTGGGCACCCTACGCTCGTGATCACTAAACGACAAGGGGTTCTCTGGCTTTCCTCAGTGGGTCTCCATAGCCACCGGGGGCCAAAGTTTAGAAGCAGAAAGTGTGGGGGGAGGAGGAAAGGAGAGAAGGCGAGTCCATCCCTGTCTCCTCCCACTTCAGAAGCTGGACCTTCAGTACCAGTCACGTGGGGCGTGTTGAACGTGACAGCAAAGCTGGGGTTGGGTCGCTGCGGGGCCCAGGGGCTACTCTGCTCCAGCCCGTGGCTGTGGAGCTTAACTGGGAACCGGCCTCTGTCCTCAGGCAGTGCATCGTCTTGGGGCGGGGGGCAGGGAAACCTGCTCAACACACAGTACTTCCTGCAGCTGTGACTTCCTGGGCTTTAGGGGACAGTGCGGCTACAAAAATGAATTAGACAGGATTCAAGGATTTCTTTTAGCTTACTGGGAAATATGTGATCATTCCTTTGTTCATTCATTTTAGTTATTTAGCCAACAAAAATTTACAGAGCACCTACTATGTTTTAGGCACCAAAGATACAGCAGGGACTGATAAAGTCCCCAAATAAGGAACGCATCTAGTGACAGGAGATACAGCAGGTAAAGACATCATAAAATAATTTCAGATAGAGAGAAAGGCTGTGAAGGAAACAGAGTGACCTGATGGAGAGTAAAGGAAAGCTGTCTATTTGAGAGGGGAGTCAGGGAAGTCCTTTCCAAGGCGACATTGGAGCCGAGACCCGAAGGATGAGAAGGAGCTGCCCGTCAGTGCAAACCGCCGGGGGAAGGCACTTCTGGCCCAGGAGAAAGCAAGTGCGAGCGCGTGCAAACGTGAGTGCGGAGGTGGGAGTGCCTGCCGAGCCATCTCCTGGG
This sequence comes from Neophocaena asiaeorientalis asiaeorientalis, assembly GCF_003031525.2. Classification (NCBI taxonomy): domain Eukaryota; kingdom Metazoa; phylum Chordata; class Mammalia; order Artiodactyla; family Phocoenidae; genus Neophocaena; species Neophocaena asiaeorientalis. The sequence goes on from NW_020175468.1 coordinate 4,159,623, forward strand.
CGGCTCCTCAAGTGGGCCAGGAGCTCTGCAGCCCCACAGTGAGGCAGGGAGCTCACCTTCTGAACCTAACCGGCAGGGGTCGGGCTCACACTGCAGCCACTGATTAAAAGACCCCGAGGAGCCATGGCCAGGAGAGGAACCAGCCCTGCCATCTGGTGAGTTTCGGGCTCAGGACTGTGAGGTTTGGTATTACTGGGGCGGTGGTGTGCTCTTATACACAACAGGTTTATCTGTCACACGCTCCTCCTGGTCCCTCTGCGCCGGAGTAAGATTTGGCTGGGGATGCAGAGGACTTCCCGTGGCAGCGGGAGGGGAGGGAGGGAGGCAAGCTCACCTGCGATCTGCTCCTCAGTCAGCTGGTCAGCCTGGAAAAGCAGGAAGGAGAAAGTTAGTCACAGGCTGGCACATCCTTGCTCAGCCCGGCCCCCTCTGGTGAGGCTGGTTCCACACGGCACCCACGTACCTGGGCAAGGGAGGTCATGCCAGAGCCAGGGTCTGGGATAAAGTCTGGTGGTCCAGGAAGCTGGGGACTAAGGTGGACTGGAAACCCAGACCAGCCTGACGCAGGGCCTGTTTACACCGCCCAGACTCCGAGGTCTCCAATCCAACCCAGTGCTCTGGAGCCACGGTGGGCGGGAAGAAGGGCTGCCCCAGACCCAACCCAGCTGCGCCAGCATAGCACAGGAGCCCCAGAGGCTGAGTGAAGGGAGCAGTTGCCCTAGAGGCCTAATCAAGCAGCTCTAGAAGGCTCCAAACCAAAACAGGCCAGTCCTTGGGTAGGGCAGAGGGAAGATGTCTGGGGGCTCTTCGCTAGTTTCTATGTCACCGATTTGGAGGCACTAGGTCCGAGCACAGTGGACCCAACTGGCAACAATTCTCCTAACTGGTGGCTCTGAGGCGCTCCGAGTGCCTAACAGAATCCTGCTCAGGCAGGGGGCAGCCCCCCACTCTCTTGTGCACGGGGCACCATTCCGCTGTTTCTTTTGGGCAGGAAGGGTGGGTGTCAGGGAGGGGACTGCAGCAGGCAGTGGTGGCAGAGGCTGGAGGACTAAAGTCAGCTTCCCCCGCTGCACTGCAGTTTTGAACCCTCTCCGGCCCTGGCCGCTCCGTTTGTTCGTTAGGACGGTGGCAGGCAGCCCTTACTGCATGCGGGGCTTGGGGGCGGGGCAGAGGAGAAGCAAAGGCTAGCTTGTCCCACACTGGTGTGCTGGGAACTAGCCAGGCATAGGGATCCTCTGGGGAAGCAGCCATGAGGGGAACAAAATCCCAACATTTAGCATCAAAAAAGGAATTTTCCTTGGTTTTTGTGAATGCTGCCAAAAAGGCACCGCTCTCCCCAGACCACCATCCCCTTCCTTTATTTCCTTTCACAATTAGGGGAAAGGGGCTCCTAGCGTTGACTCTGAGAGCCCCCCAAACTGATGCATGCCATTGTGTGTATTTGCATTATTCTCTATAACGTTTCCAGAGCTAGCAACAACCCCCCACCCCTGTCCCAAATATGAAGACCGATCACATTAGAACAGGTCTCAAATGTCCTTTTTCTTTCTTTCTTTCTTTCTTTCTTTTTTTTAAATCTAAGGGAAGAGAAACTTAGGCCAAGCCCCAAATAGTCAGAATGGGAGGGGAAATCAAAGTGATGATGACAGAGGGGAGATGGCTAAGGGAGGGGGAAGCAGGAAGGTAGAGAAGGAAAAACACCACACATGCACATTCTGGAAAAGTCCAAAGTCTAAAGGGAAGGTTAGGAGGCCAAATGGAGCTACTTCTGCATCACTTTCAGAAAAGACCCAGGGCTGCTGGGCTCCTGAACGCCAGCCTGGCAGCCCCAGGCCCACAAGCCCCTTGCTCCTCCGCTTCCCCTGGCTTCTACGGGTAAAGAAGCCGGAGCCGATCCCCTAGGTCCTGACACCCGAGGAAGCTGCTGGGGGAAAGTGAGAACAGAGGATGGGCTTCTGGTTACCAAGGCCAGGTGATGCCAGGGGAGGGGAGGGGAGGAGGCAGACGGGAGAGCAGCAGTCTGGGGAACAGGGCCGCCATCCCCTCTGCTTTCATTCTCTTCCCCTGGCCTGGATAGAAAAAGCTAGTCCAGTCGGGGACCTCCGCGCCCCTACCACACCACCTTCAGGCAGCAGGGGCAGGGGCTGCGGGTAAGGCGGTTGGCACAGGCTGCAGAATGGCCCAGAGTGGCTCTGAAGGCCGGTGTCTGCCGCTCCCCACCACCAAGCTGCAAGGCGCAGAGAGGCTCGGCCACACTCCTACGGGGTCACTGCAAATAGGCGTGGCTCTGACTGTAGGGCCCATCGCACACTCTCTCCCTCCCTGTTAGGAGACCCTCTCCCCTGCTTGGGGAAGGAAAGGTCCCAGCTCCGAGCTAGAGATCTCAAAGCATGGCTGCTGCCCAGGAAACTGATCACCGCTGGGGAGCCCTTCTCAGGGCTTCTTCCCTTTCCTGAGCTGAAGATTTTCAGCTTTCACCAACAACTGTCTCCAAAATAACCCATTTGGTCTCCTGCTTCCATGTCCCTCATCTTAGGCTCCAGCAAGGAGCTGGACAAGGAAAAAAAAATAATCCTGGGGTGGGGGAGGGAAGAGGGTATTATTTCTCTGCCTTGCCCCAGCCCCCAGCCAGTGCCAGAGAGCAGTGTTAGATGAGCTCAGAAACCAAGGCCAGGGCCCCTCACCCGGGCCAAGGAGGAGCCACAGAGCTCAGGCCAAAGTCCAAGGCCAGTTAGCAGTGACTTGTCCCACCCACCCATACCTTGCCGATTACAAATGGAAAGAGAAACTAGTAGGGCCAAAGCTCGGGTCCTATTTGGGAGGCGGGGGGCCTCCTAGCACCTGCCAGTGATTCGGTGCCCGTTTAGCAAGGTTCTGCTGGGGGAAAATGGGGGAGAGGTGAGAGGAGCCATGAGGCCTGTGTCAGCAAGTATGAGATCTGATACACAACAGCGGCGGCCTGTTCTCCCCAGCCTTGCCAGGGATGATGGCTGCGCCCGGTCCCGAGGCTGAGCCTGGGGGGCTAGGGGTGTTGCGGGTAGCAGGGACCGGGAAAGAACTAGTATGCTGGTTTTCTCTCAAAGCCCCAACTGTGTGAATTAACAGAAGCACTCAGTGAGGGCCCCGAACAGAACAAGCGGCCCTCGGGCTGATGAAGGGGTCCTTCTGGAGGTCTCCTCTAGTCAAGCTCTGCAGTCCCCACCCCGAGGCCACAGGAACAGGCATCCGATTGTCACCGACGCCACACTGCACTGCACTGTCATTTGGCACAAGTGAGGAGATGCAGAGCGGTGCGTGGAGCTGGAGACCATGAGAAAACCAGCATTCCTGTTTGGAAAGAACAGCTCTCTTGGTCTGAAAGGGACAGTGAGCGGGTGAGGTTCAAGGCTGAAAAAGCTGGCTCGTTTGATGCAGCCCAAACTTTCATCTCCCACCCCCATTTCCTACAGCGTCAGTGCGCCATAGGGGCCCGAACAACTCCGCCCACCTGCTCCCACTGCCCTGCCTTCTGCCCAGCTTCATTCTTTCTGGGAAGGGGACCCGAGAGCCACTCCCTCCGGCCTCTGCAGCCCACCCCCCATCCAGACTGAACAGTCTTTGTCCCAGCTTTGCCCTGGAAACTTCCGGGGAGCTACCCACATCCACCTCCAACCCGAGGCCCACCTCAGCCGCCATTCATTTTCTCCAACACGTCCCCAGATCGCCTTCCACCCCACCTCCCACACCACCCAAGCCAAAGTCCTCTCCCACCCCTCACCTCGGAAAGCCACCTCCTCACGGACCCAAACACAACACTCTGCACTTCCAAACCCAACCTCCCTTCCTAGTTCAATAGCCTTAACCCACCAGTAACCGCAGAACCTTCTCTGGCTGCCCCCCACATCAACCACGAGGCCCCCTGTCCCCCCAGCACTGGCAAGCTCGCCATTCCCTTTTAACCACTTCCCCGACCCCAATCCTCTTCAGTCCCTGCAGGTTTCCAGAGCATCTCCTAACCTCGGCTGCCACCCACCCCAGGCTCTTCTTCCCCAAGCTTGCATCTCACCCTCCTCCTCCTTCCTCTGCACTGTCGGTCTTTGGAGAACCTCCTTCTCTCCCCTCAAGGGTCTGATCTGTAGAAGGGCCCCCCCCGCCCCTCCAGGAGCACTCCCCCCGTCCAGGCACAGCTACCCACGGCCCCCTCTCGGGGAGCTCCCCAGCAGCCCGGCTTCCCTCCGATCCCCCTTCCCTGCATCCTCTCAGGACCCAAAGCCTTTATCAGGGCACAAATCACCCCCTTCCCTAGCCAATGTTTCTTACCTCGCCCCCCTGGAATACAAACACCTCACCTTAGCGACCAAACGCCCCATCCTGGGTCCAAGAGCCCTTACCCTCTGAAGGTCCAGATGCTCCATCCTGGGTTCAAATACCCCCTTGGAGGGCTCAGGTGCCCCTTCTGGGGGCCAGAGAACCCATCTGGTGCTAAAAGTCGCTTTTGGAAGCCCCAACCCCCTTTTCGGATCCAAACGTCCCGCTCTGGGTTCGAATGCCCTCGATAGTGGGGCAGAGAGGGGTCCAGAGGCGCTCTCCGGGGCCCAAACACCCCCCCATTCTGGCTCCACTCGCGCTCTCGGGGGTCCTGCCCCGCCGCGCCCACCTCAGAGCCCCCAGCCTCGGCGGCCCTTCAGCCTCACTCACCATCGCGAGGCCCGGGGTGTCCGGAGCGCGGGGATCAAGATTCCTCCGGCGGCGGCAGCAGCTGCAGCAGCTGGAGCTGG
>NW_020175468.1:4164411-4178940 GCF_003031525.2 Neophocaena asiaeorientalis asiaeorientalis
GCGCCTCTCTTCGCACTGCCGGGCCCGCGGATCTCTCGCTCCCACCCCGCTCGGGGCTGGGTTTGTGGCCGGCCGCGCGCGCGCGCGCACCCGCCGGGGGACTACTTTCCGTCGCCGCGCGCCCCGCCCCCTGTGCCCACTCTACTTTTCTCCTCGGCGGAGGGGCACTGCTCGGCGGCGCGTGACGCGTTCCTGTGTGAGCCGCGCCGCTATTGGGCCCGGGCGACGGCGGAAATGAGAGCGCGGTGCCGATTGGTCCGGCCTTCCCTGCAATGCGTCAAACTGGGGCGAGCCACTGCGTGGTGGTGGTGGGCAGCCCGAAATGTGTGTCTGCGTGGAGCTGTGAGGCGTAATGAGGCGAAGGGGAAAATTGTGTGACTGTTAGAGAAGCAAATACATCATCTTCTTGGTCAGGGAGTGGTAAAGGGCTGGCGGAAGATGCAGAAGCACTTTCTCGGCTCTCCCCTCTAACAGATGGAAGATGGTGCAATCCAAAATGCTGGCCTGGAAGCCCCGCCCCCAACTGCGCCCTACGATGTGGCGGGGTCTTCAAGGTTCTTCTCTTACCCTAAAGGTGCTGTCCGTTGGGACAGGTGTGTGCACCCTGTGACACCCTCCACAGGTGTCCAGAACCCCTATCCCCGCTTCACTCCTGATTGGCTCAGGGTCTGTGAAAGTGGGGCCGTCGCAGGACAGCCTCTGGGAACAGGGCGTTAATTCAGTCATTCATTAAAAAAGACTGAATTGGGTGCCTGGTGTAATGTAGGGACCCGTGATTGGCTGGGCTGGGGAGACCAAACTTCCCAACCATTGTCCTGTTGTCTTGTAGACCACTTGACTCCTTGTTCTAAGGTTCCAGCCATAGGAGGAAAAAGAGTGCCAAGGTTAGCTGAGACTGTTTACTGGAGCTCGGAAACGCTCCCCTTCTCTTGTTTAGAATGGGAGCTGCCATTCGATTACACGCCCCGTACCCCTCTCGGTGATTGGCTGAGGGATGGCTCACTCGCCAATCATTATGTCACACCTGGAACAGGATGTAGGCTAATGAGAGTCCTTCCCTAGGTTTTTGGATCTCGAGTTTGGGGACAGGAAGCCTTTTCTTTTTGCGTGGTGAGGCTGTGAAGAAATAGGTCTGGCGCTGTCTGTGGCCATTTCCCCACCCTGGAGGGGAGAATAAAAGTGATACCAAGGAGAGGCAAAGAAGAGATGGAGTGAGAGAGTCCTGTTGCCATTCACTTCCCTGGTTCCAGTACTCTTGAGGCCAGCTGCGCAGCCATCATGCCAGGATTTTGCATATATGAGCTATTAAAATTTCCCATTTATCCCAAACTGGTTTGAGTTGAATTTCTGTCACTTGCACCCAAAGATTTTCTGATGGATGTGAGCTGGGCTAAACTCTGTCTTGGTCATCAGCATTGGCCCTGAAACAGAGAAGGCCGAGGACCCAGTCAACATTTGCTGAACAAATAAGCAAAATGAAGTCAGGCTCATGCTCTCTCCCCCTTTCTCTCTCCTCCCTGTCTCTGAGTCTTGATTTCTGCCAGGCAGACCTTAACTTCTGAATTACTTAGGCCTACGAAATAATACATATACAACTATTAACATGTTTGAGCACTTACTCTGTTCCATGCACCATTCCATTCGCTTTGCATCCATTAGTTTATTTAGTTCTTACAATATCCCTATGGGTTTGTTACTTCCATTTTCCACCTGATGAAACTGCTTTATTGCCACTGGAATTAGATGAGACCAGAGAGGTATGAAAGCTTGACCAAAAACAGAGAAGTGAAGTAGCTTGCCCATGGTCACACAGTAGGAGGTAGAGTCAGGATTTGATCCCCAGCAGTTTGCCTGAAAACCCCACACTCTTAAACACCGTTACACTACCAGTGGGAGAGATCATATTTGTCTTCTATTATCCATTTTCCCTGTCTTCCAGCATAATAGAAGTTTAGCTGGGCACATTGCGATCCTGACTAAAAACTACATTTCCCAACCTTCCTTGCAGTTATGAGTGGTCATTTGATTGAATTCTGGCCAGAAAGGATAGTGATATATGAAACTTCTGGGTATACCGTTAAAGGGGAGGACATGCCCTCCTTCTTCTCCTCTTGCCTGCTAGTAGAGCAGCCCTTGTAGGCATTAGATGAGAGACCAATGGTGACCATACTCACCTGGCACCTTGATGATTGCCTGGAGCAGAGCCCACCCTTCCATCCCCAGTGCCAAACTTTTATTCGAGAGTGAAATAAATTTCTGTATTGCTTAAGCCCCTGCTATTCTGGATCACTTTGTTATAACAGCCAAACACATACATGTCCCCTTTTTGGTTACTGCCCTTGCTTTGGTGGAAGCTCTTATGCCTACATTAGTGAGGGGTCATGTGGTTCAGGCGTAAACCAATCAGCATGTCCTGCTTCCATACCTCTGAGTGGTTCAGAGTCAATTGTATGACTCTTTTTTTTTTCCAGGCGTGGCATAATTTACATTCAATAAAATGCCACAGGTCTTAAAGTGTTCAGTTCAATGAGTTTTGATAATTGTGTACGCCATGTAACCACCACCCAAGACAAGCTGTAGAACATTTCTATCATCCCAGAAGTGAGTTCCCTTGTGGCTCTTTCCCGTCAATTCCTGTCCCCCTCAAGCAACCATTGTTCTGGTTTCTGTCATTAGAGATTAGTTTTGCCTGTTCTAGAGTTTTGTTTTGTTTTTTTTTGCGGTACGCGGGCCTCTCACTGTTGTGGCCTCTTCCATTGTGGAGCACAGGCTCCGGACACACAGGCTTAGCGGCCATGGCCCACGGGCCCAGCCGCTCCGCAGCACGTGGGATCTTCCCGGACCGGGGCATGAACCCGTGTCCCCTGCATCGGCAGGCGGACTCTCAACCACTGCGCCACCAGGGAAGCCCTCAATGTAATATTTTTGAGCAAAAGTTGCATGGAGCATACTTATACTAAAATATATTTTTTGTTGTTGATCTGGAATTTCATGTTCAACTGGAGTCCTGTACTTCTAATTGCTAACTCTGATGATCCTAATCTCAAAGCACCTTCTTTCCATGGTTGGGAAATGAGCTTAGTGACCTTACAGGGGACCACCTGAACTTCCAGGCCTCAGGTTGTCCTATGCTACAGCCAGGCAAGAGTCTTGATAGTGGCTTCAAATCTTCTGAGCTTTAGGAATGATCAATGAACTAAGGCTCAACCCCATTATCATCAACATCCCGGTTCACTTCCACCAGCTGGATAAACACCAAGTCCAATAATACTATCTGTTGCTGGATCCACACCACGATCTGGTGACCCTGTTATTTCTCTGACCTCACCTCCCTACACTCCTCTCTCACTCTCTTGGTTCCGGCCACACTGGCCTCTTTGCTGTTCTTTGAACGCATTTGGCTGGCTCCTGCCTCAGAGCCTTTGTATTATTTCCTCTTCTTCAAATGCTCTCCCCGTGATAGTCATGTGGTTTGTCTCCTCCTTTGCTTTGTTCAAATGACATGTCCTCAGTGATGGCCTACCTTGACCATCCCATTTAAAATTGTAAACCAACACTCCCAATTGCCTTTACTTGGCCTTATTTTTTTCATAGGTGGGACCACTTTCTCAAATATGATATACTTTTCTTATTTATTCTATTTAGAGTTTGATTCTCCCACTGGAATATAAGTTCCACGAGGTCTGATCTTTCTATCGTGTTCACTGTTGTATCTTCAGTGCCAAAAGCAGAGCCAGGAATATAATAGGTGCTCAATAAATACTTTTAAAAAAATAACTAGATAAATATGGGGAGATGGAAATTCCCCTACAGTGCTGGTGGGAGAATATATTGATACAAAGACCCTAGTGAGTGTCCCATTTAGGGTAGGCTAGGTTATAGTACAGTAACAGCTGCAAAAATCTCAGTTAACACAGTTGAAGTTTCTTTCTCACTCACATAAAATCCACCAAGTGTCTTGGCCTCTCTGCAGGACAGGTGTCCTCCATGTGGTGACTCAGTGTCCCAGGCTCTTTTATTGCTCCTGAGGGTCTCTATGTTGCCACAGCAGGGGAAGAGAGATTGGAGAATGTCCCAGGGAGTTTTCATTGTCTTAGTAGAAGTGACATCTGTCACTTCAGCTCACATTTCATTGTCCAGAACCAGCCACATGGTCCCGTGTCACTGCTAAGGGATGAAGAAGTGTATTTTCTCCCGTGCCCCAGAAGAGGAAACAGGAAACAGAATTTGGTGATCATACCATGGTCTTCGTCACAGAGAGACATTTGACCATAACTGTAAAGTTGAACGTGTACATTTGCTAAAATCTAGCAGTTCTACTCTTAACTATATCCTTGATAAGTGGCTTTCAAATTATTTTGAGTGAGCTTCACGGCAAGAACCACATTTTACATCATAATCCAGCCATGTTTCATATATTTTTTTTTTCAGAAACTATATATTTAGTCTGAAACAAAAATTTCAGAAGCAGAACTTAGTCTTACTATAGACAAGGCACTCTGATATTTTCTTTCCTATTCCATTTCATGTTTCAGAAATGATGCTCACTGTGACCTACTGATTCTACTAGCCTCATCGTGTGTATGTGTGTGTGCGTGTGCGTGTGTGCGTGCGCACACGCGCGCGTGTGTGTTAGCACTTCCTTACTTTCTGGCTACTACTTTCTAGGATGTTCCGGACTCATCTTGTATATTTCTTGCTCCAATCCTACAATCAGCCATTTCTCTAAGGAGCCCTGGCTCCTTTTATTGGATAATTAGGTTAGAAACTAAGATCTGGGCTCTGAGTGTCCTTGTTGCTATTGAAGATTGCTTTTTTTAACTCTACCTCTTTGCATTTTTATAGTGATTGCTCCAAGTATCCTTAAATTGGTCACCTATCTGTGATTTTTTTACCTCACTAAGTTTTCTTTTAAAAAATTATCTTACATAATAGTCTGGAGGCAGGGTCAGATCAGGACTGGTTCAGTGGCTCAATGATGCAACCAAGGACCCAGACTTTTTTTCTCCTTCTGCTCTGGTATCTTCAATATTTTCTGTCTTTAGGCTCATAGCTTTATGGTGGCAAGGTGGCTGCCACAGCTCCGGACGTTACTTCCCAAGGCAGTAACCAAAGTCAGGATGGAACGGAATAAGGTTCTTTTATTTCCCTTTATCAGAGAGAATAAACCTTTTCTCAAAACCCCTTCAAGTTTCTTTGGCACAAAATAGGTCACATGATCACTCCTAAATCAATCACTAGCAAACAGGAACAAGGTTTAGACCAAACAAGGTTCACCCTTTGGGTCAAGGCACACCTTCCTTGAGCACATTGTTACCTGGTACCTGGACAAAACTGGGGTCGGGTTAGCAAGAGGGGTGTGTGGTGGGAAGAAGGTCCACCACATAAAAATGTCTTGGATTTTTCTTGGGAAATTCCTGGAAAAAAAGAGGAAAGTTAAGTTGTCTATGACATGGGGAAACATTCTTAATCCCCTTCTTTACTCATTTCTATTTTGTCTCCAAACATTTTCTCCCAAAGCAGTTTCCTCAAACTCACTTTCTTCCTCCAAAACTCATCTCCTGCAGCTGATTCAGCCCCAGTATTACTACATGAGGTCATCCAGGGCTGGTGGGTTGGCCCTGCCATCATCCACATGTGGGTTCCACGAACGTACCTAAGGAGCTGCTACAGTTGCTGCCACTTCCCAATTAGCAGGAAGGTAAAAAACAGGCAAAGAAGGACATTTAGTGTTGTCACTGAGAAGATGCAGTAGTTAGGGTAAGTAATCTGAGATGCTGTAACAAATAAGCTCCCAAGTCTCAGTGGCTTAACACAATAAAACTGTATATATATCTCACTCACACAATGTCTAATGTGGGAGTTCCTTTTAGGCAGATGGTCTTCAGAGACCCAGTTCCTTTTCTTTTATGGTTCTATTATCCACTACATACTCAAAAATCTCTTCTGGATCCTCTGTCCAGCCAGAATTTGGGGAAAGAGAGAACACAGAGGATCATGTGGTGACTTGTCCTGGATGTAGCTCATGTATTTTGATTGCATTTCATTGGCCAGAACCCAGACGTAGGCCAGACATAACTGCAAGAGAGACTGGGAAGGGCTTCCCTGGTGGCGCAGTGGTTGAGAGTCCACCTGCCGATGCAGGCGACACAGGTTCGTGCCCCGGTCTGAGAAGATCCCACATGCCGCGGAGTGGCTGGGCCTGTGAGCCATGGCCGCTGAGCCTGCGCGTCCGTAGCCTGCGCATCCGGAGCCTGTGCTCAGCAACGGGAGAGGCCACAACAGTGAGAGGCCTGCGTACCGCAAAAAAAAAAAATTTCTTCATTTGATTCCTACTAACTTGGGCAGGATTATTTCTAGATATTTTAAAGTTTTTGTTGACAATCTGAATGGGATCCAATTTTCCACAATTTTCTAGCAGCCTGGTGTGTATTGACGTTATGACTTTTTATAAGTGATCTTGAATCCAGCCTCCTATTGAAGCTCGTTCTAATACTATATCAGCTTGCTCTCTAGGATTATTTCTAGGTAAATACAGATGCACTTTTTGCTCAGGGTCATTGCTACTCAAGATAATCATTCTTTGTGCCATGACGAGGCAGCATTTGTTAAAGGGTGCTGTTTTTGTCTCCAGGATTTTCCTCCAAGTCATTGTCACCCATGCACAAGGTTAGATGTACGCAGAGAGCCGATGACATCTGCAGGTGGACAGCTACCTGGCTGACCTTTGTTGAAGAGGAAGCCTGGATTCAGACACGTTAAAATGAGCGACCGAGAATTGATTATATATGGCATTATTATCCATCCATATGTTTATGTATGTATTTTCTGAATCATTTGACAATAAGTTGCAGACTTCATGCCACATTATCTCCAAATGCTCAAATGTGAATTTCCTAAGAACAAAGACATTTGCCTATGAAATTACAGTTACAACAATCAAAATCAGGAAATTCAGCAATGATACAATTATCTAATCTATGGAGCTTTATCAAAGTTTGTCAATTGTTCCAATTATGACCTTTATAGCAAAAAAAAAAAAAGTTTTTTTTTCCTTTATTTTATCCAGCCAGGATGACATATTCCATTAGCTATCATACTGCTTTAGTTTGGAACAGTTCCTCAGTCTTTCTTTGTGTTTTATGACATTGACAGTTTTGAAATTTCATGTCAGTTATTTTGTAGAATGTCTATTTGGGTTGGTCTGATGTTTTTTCACGACCAGATTCAGGTTATATAGTTTCGTTTTGTTTTGTTTTGATTTTTTTGTGGTATGTGGGCCTCTCACTGTTGTGGCCTCTCCCGTTGCGGAGCACAGGCTCCGGACGTGCAGGCTCAGCGGCCATGGCTCACAGGCGCAGGCGCTCCGCGGCATGTGGGATCTTCCCGGACCGGGGCACGAACCCGTGTCCCCTGCATCGGCAGGCGGACTCTCAACCACTGCGCCACCAGGGAAGTCCCAGGTTATATAGTTTTTAAAAAGAAAGACTGTCATAGAAGTCATTCGTGTCCTCAGTGCATCTTATCTGGAGGCAGATGATGCATTTTGTCCCATTACTGGCAATGGTGATGTTTCTAGCTGTAAAGTTACTCTTTTTCCTTTTGTAATTAATAAGTAATCTGCAGGGAGATACTCCAACACTTCGTAAATATCAGTGCTCATCAGACCTTCCTCTGCTTGCTTTAGATTACTTAATTTTTTCCACAGACTGCTACCCAAGAACCATCCAGTATTGGACTTCCCTGGTGATGCAGTGGTTAAGAATCCACCTGCCAATTCAGGGGACACGGGTTCAAGCCCTGGTCTGGGAAGATCCCACATGCTGAGGCCAACTGAGCCCGTGCACCACAACTACTGAGCCTGCGTGCCACAACTACTGAAGCCCGTGCGCCTAGAGCCCATGCTCCATAACAAGAGAAGGCACCACAATGAGAAGCCTGCGCACGGCAGTGAAGAGTAGTCCCTGCTCACCACAACTAGAGAAAACCTGCGCGCAGCAGCGAAGACCCAACGCAGCCAAAAAAAAAAAAAAACCATCCAGTCTAAACGATGAGGTCCCCAAATGATGTACAGAACTCTTCAAAAGCAGGGCTATAATTAGTGCTTTTCTGTCTTTATATAAATTGTAAACCCTCATCATATCTTTTTCACCCCAGAAGTGTAGGACAGCCTAATCTCAATCCCTTCATTAACCCTCTTCCAGTACAGAAATGGCAAGGACCATATTCAGCAAAAATGCTCCCAGGGGTCCTCATTCATGTCTGTGACCATTAAACGGCAGTGCGTGGGACCATTTGCACAGATCTCTGCCACCCTCTTTTCTTCCCTTGGCAAAAGTGTCACAGACGTTAAATTTCTGGAGGGGATGATTTTGTACTCTGGAAGCTCATTGCATGTTTCACCTTGGGGCATCTGTCGTTGTGGGTTAAACTGATGTAGTTTATTCCATTCATATGGCGTACATCCCAGCTTGTGTGCAGTTCTGATGGGGACAGGTACTGTGAACCTGGATGACCCAGTTGTAGCAGCTTGTGCCCCTACAGGGGCAGGGAGCAGCTGTGGCACCGATGGAAATAGATGTTAGCCGCGGTGGGCCTGAAGCACCTGCCAGCAGCACCAATACTGCTTCTTGCTCCAGATCCTGCTCTGATCCATACACCTTGCACCTCAGTCTTCCTTGGACCCCCCCCCCCCAACTGGATATTCTTTTGATTAGGAAGTTAGGAAAGTGAGGTGGCAATGGACCAGAGATACACAGATAGTGGCAAAGCTGGGGTTTGGACACTGGCCTGCCTGGCCGCAAAGACTGGGATCTTGACCTTGGTGTTTCCAGAATTACCCACTGAGTTATCTGGAGGTCTTTGGTAAGCTATTCAATAACAGGCAGGTCCGGCCCACGGATCCTTAAATATCCCTGCAAAGAGATACCTCCTCCCCAAACGACACCTTTTGTCCTCAAAATAAGTCTTGGATTCTTAGGGTTCCAAGACCAAGGCAGGGTCTTCAGCTTCCCATCTTCCCCCAGTAAAACACCCCCTCCTCCCAGAGAGTGGGCAAAGTGAGATCAAGTGGGAGATTTCCATCTACCTTATGCTGCCTCCAGGAGTGTGGCAGATTTTATTTTCCAGAGATGCCCACAAAAATGTCTCACATCCCACATCCTCTTCTAGAACCTTGCCATTCCTGCATCAAGAGTGGAGTCTGTGTCTCCTTCCCTGGAATCCGAGTGGGCCTTGACCAATAAAGTGGAAGTGATGTTACGTAATTCCAAAGCTAGCTTGTAAAAATGCTACGCACCTCTGAGTTGTTCTCTTGCGATGCTTGCTCTTGAAAGCCAGCTGCCATACTGTAAGGAAGCTCAAGCAGCCAGAGGAAGAAACCATGTGGAGAGGAAATGAGGCCTCAAGCTCTCAGTTCCAGCTGAGCTCCCAGAAGACAGCTCACATGAGTGTGCCATTTTGAAAGCAGATCTGATGCTCTCCAGGTGACACCATGTGGAGCAGAGTACTGTCACTGCCTTCTCCAAATTGCAGGTTTGTGAGCAAAATAAATAATTGTTGTTTTAAGCCACCAGGTTTTGGGGGTGATTTGTTATAGAGCAATAGATAACCGAGACAGAAAAACTAAGCCACTACCAGTTGTCTCTCTGTCTCCACAGGGGATTGGCTCCAGGAACACCCCCCCACACACACACACACACTGCCATGGGTACCAAAATCCTGAGACGCTCAAGTCCCTTACATAACATGACATAGTATGTGCATATAACGTACACACATCTTCGCGTGTACTTTAAACCATCTCTAGATTACTCATAATACCTAATACAGTGTATTTGCTATGTAAATAGTTGCTGGAGCATAACAAATTCAAGTTTTGCTTTTTGGAACTTTCTGGAATTTTTTTCAAATATTTGTGATCCGAGGTTAGTTGACTCCGTGGATGGGGAACCCCTGGATACAGAAGGACTATAATCAGAAAATGTCACAGTTGGCACCTAGGTCCAGAAAGCACTTTTGGCACTGAGTCAGGGCCACACTCAAATCCAAATCCTGTCTCTCTTCCTAAATAGTGTAGTCCAGAAGAGCAGAACCCTTGGAGCCAGGCAGACATGCGTTCATAATCCTGATTCCAATACTTCCCAGTTGTGTAACCTTGGGAAATTTAATGGGCCTCTCTGAACCTCAGTCTCTTCTTCTATGAAATAGGCACAATAATTTTTCTCCCTAAATCTATCAGCAGGATTTAGTGAGATTATGTATCTCAAGTGCTTAGCCAAGAACATGGCACATAACAAGTTCTCAGTTACTGTTAGCCATGATTTACCAGGACAATTATATGGTTGGATGTTGAAAGCCCCTTGCTGGATAATCTCTCTTGAAGGTAGATTGGGAGCCTTCTGGATCCCACCACACTTCCTTTATGCTGAATTTCTCTGCCTAGAGTCAGAGAGACCTGGGTTTAAATAACTCATGGTTCCTCCAGTTTCTGGCTGTGTGACCTTGGTCAAGAGACTTAACCTCTCTGTTTTTGGAGTCTTCATCTGCAGAAAGCGGGAGGGTCATATTTCCTCCTTAAGGGGTTGCAATGATGTTGGATAGTGTGCAAGGCGCGACACAATGCCTGGCACACAGTAGGTGTCCATAGCGTGTGCTGAGAGAGGGAGAGGCTATTCCTCCATCCTCTGCAGAATCTGCAGGGATCTCTGTCCTCGCTCTGTCCTCCATCGCGAGCCTGACCAGGTGGCTGGTGGTGGTGAGCGCTCCAAAGAGGAAGGGAGGGGAGGGGGGGTCTCCCATCAGGGCCAGACCTGTTGTTCTCTCATTTCCCACCAGCGGGCGCTCTGGTGAAGTTAGGATTGCAACTCACCGCCATCGCGGTGACCATAGCTACCGCCATTTGTGCACATAGTGGCTGAGCGCTTTGGTTCACTTAAATGAGTCAGGATTCTCAATGTCTTCCTTAAAAGTAAGAAATCTAGCAGGGTCACAGGCTTTTATTTCCATTATGTTTGTGAGAGAAAAGTGCCAACGATCCTCTTCAGATAGAGAGAGAAAACCGACATTTATTCCTTTTAACAATAGAGATGATGTTATCACTATGGCAACAAATGATCAAGGAAGAAAACCAATCAGAATTGCAGATTTCTCTCGGAGGTTATTTTTCTCAAGATATGGCAACAATTTCAAGGAGACTTTCAAAGACTCTTTTGTTCAAATTATCCTTCAAGGACAGTCTTAAATGAACAGAACAGGTTGGTG
Organism: Neophocaena asiaeorientalis asiaeorientalis; assembly: GCF_003031525.2. NCBI lineage: Eukaryota > Metazoa > Chordata > Mammalia > Artiodactyla > Phocoenidae > Neophocaena > Neophocaena asiaeorientalis. Next base: position 4,175,674 of record NW_020175468.1, read on the forward strand.
ACAGGAACTCAAGCCTCCAGATTGCACAGGAAAACCAGATGGGTGTTCTCAGTTTGTTTCCTTATGGGGCAGATTCTTTAGATGGGCTTTATTATGCATGTAGCTGCAGGGAAGAGAGAACATCTTCACCTCTTTTACTTTTTACTTTTTTTTTTTTTTGGCTGTGTGGCATGTTGTGATCATAGTTCCTTGACCAGGGATCGAACCCGCGCCCCCTGCAATGAAAGCGCAGAGTCTTAACCACTGGACCGCCAGAGAAGTCCCTCTTTTTTCCATTTTAAACATATTTTTATTAAAAATTTAAAATCACTTTTTCAAACTGCATTGGCTAATAGTTGAGAACTTGCATTTTAAGGAGCTGATTCTGAATCTCCTTGGTTGACATCACAGGCAAAAAGCAGCATCTTGATCTTGGACTTCTCAGCCTCCAGAACTGTGAGAAAATATATGTCTGTTGTTAAAGCCACCCAGTTGAGGGTATTTGTTATCAAAGCGTGAGCAAACTAAGACATTGAGTTCCCTTCTTCCACCCATAGGCTCAGGGGCCCACAGGGTAACACACACCTCTCCTCTAACCCCATCCCCTACACACCCCTGAACAAGGGTGTTTGTCCCGGATCAGCCTGAGTGGGTAGAGGTTGAAAAAAAGTTCTATTTTCCTAGAATTCGTCTTTAGTTGCGGCACTGTCATAGCAACCACCCTTCATCTTGCTCCCTTTCCAGCTGTGCTCTGCCTGGAATAGAGATACAGTCACAGAAATTGAGCTCTGTAGAGCTGTGGTTTCTCAACAGAAGCTACTCCAGGTGTTTCAAGCAGAGGAAATTTAATGCAGAGGATTTATTACAAGGGTGTCCAAAGGGCCAGAAGAGCAAGAGCCAGAAGGGGATGGTGGTGGGGGGGGAAAGAAGTAGTGTGTATCAGTCCTTCATTCCTTCTTTATGACTGAATAATATTCCATTGTACAGATACACTGTACTTTGTTTATTCATTTATCTGTTGATAGCCATTTGGGCTGTCACTACCTTTTGGCTGTCATGAATAATGCTGTTAAGAACATTGATGTACAAGTTTTTGTTTGAACACTTCAGGATTTCTGTTGTCGGGCGATGACAACGTTCTAAAATTGATGGTGCTAACGGTGCTAACCGCTGACTAGTACACTTTAAAAGGGTGGATTTTTCTGGCATGTGAGTTATATGCCTATCAAGCTTACAAAAACCCTGAAACTGTTCGAACTTAATTTTATATTTACTCACATAAACTTATGATAGGAGGCAAAGCGCACAGATTCTTTTCATAACTCCAGGAGTTTCTCTGGCCCTTCTGCTCGAGGTGATTTAATTATAACTGGATTAGTGACGATGTCATGAAGGGTTAAATCTCAAACTTGAGGGATAAGTTCGATTTCGCGCACACACAATAATTAAACACACCTCCCGGCAGCAAACGCATAAGCCAAGTTTGTGGTCATCTCAGCCTCAGGGTTAAAGATGAAATTCCAGAGATTTCCCTGGTGGTCCAGTGGTTAGGACTCCACTCTTTCACTGCTGTGGGCCCAGGTTCAGTCCCTGGTCTGGGAAGTAAGATTCCGCAAGCCATGCTGCGTGGCCAAAATTTAAAAAAAGAAAAAGAAATTCCAGAATGAATGAACACAGGTGATGATGTGGAAAGGCACCTCTCATTAGCAATCTGTTGGCTAAGAAACCAGTCAGGAAACACTCTTTTGTCACAAAACGGAAATCATTTGTATGGATCCAACCTTCTTTTTTAAAATATTTATTTATTTATTTATTTTGGCTGCGCTGGGTCTGAGTTGCGGCATGAGGGCTTCTTAGTTGCTGCATGCGAACCCTTAGTGGCCGCATGCGTGCGGGATCTAGTTCCCTGACCAGGGATCAAACCCAGGCACCCTGCATTGGGAGCACGGAGTCCCACCCACTGGACCACCAGGGAAGTCCCTAGATCCAACTTTCAATCATTCATTCCTTCGAGAAATATCTTTTTTTTTTTTTTTTTTTTGATAAATATCTTTTGAACAGCTACTGCATGCCGGGTGCTGTTCAAGGTTAGACTCTCTTGACACCAAATCTATTGATGTTTGGGGCCTGTGTTGGTTTCCTATGGCTTCTGCGACAGATGGTTGCAAATTTACTGGCTTGAAACAACACACGTTTATTCTTTGACAGTTCTGAAGGTCAGACGTCCAAAATGGGTCTTAATGAACTAAAATCAAGGTGTCAGCAGGGCTGTATTCCTTTTGTGGTGGTGGGACTTTAGTAGAGAATCTGTTATCTCTTTCCTTGCCTGTTCCAGTTTCTAGAAACCATGTGCTTTCCTTGGCTTGTGGCCCCTTCTTCTATCCTCAAAGCCAGGAACATCAGGCCAGGTCCTTCTCATGTTGCCGTCTCTCTGGTTCTCTCTTCTTGTTTCCTCTTCCACTTTTAAGGATTCTTATGATTACCTTGGGTCCACCAAGATAATCCAGGATAATCTCCCCATTTTATTTTTAATTCCTATGCGGTTGGATTTATTTATTTATTTATCTAGGCCGCACCGCGTGGCTTGTGGGGATCTTTGTTCCCCGAGCAAGGCTCAAACCTAGGCCCTTGGCAGTGAGAACTGGGAGTCCTAACTACTGGACGGCCAGGGAATTCCCAGTCTCCTTAATTTAGGTTGATTTAGCAGCCTTAATTTCATCTGCCACCCTAATTCTTCTTGGCCATGTATTCTAACATGTTCCTCGGTTCTGGGGATTAGGACACACAGAGCTTTGGGAGGTCTTTATTCTGTCTGCCATGGTCAGGATCATTCTTAGGGGGTGTGTGTATGTGTGTGTGTTCAGGAGGCTCTCTTGTTCGCTGTAGGGCATTTAGCATCCCTGCCCCACCTCCACGTCTGACTCCAGTTGTGACAGACAAAAAGGTTTCACTGCCAGATGTCTCTTGGGGGGGCCCCCCATCAAGAGCTGCTGTTCTAGGTCCTAGGAATCCAGAGGCGGACAAAACAGTTTGTGCTCTTTCGGATTTCACATTTCTCCAGTGGAACTGGCACATTAACCGCATCTCACCGGGAAACACTGTGTCTCCAGTCTCTCCATTCAAGGTTCCCATTTGTACCTTTGGAACTCGTCAGCCATGGTTTGCATGTAATTGCAGCCAGGGCCCAATGGGACCCGGTGCTCCGGCAGCCGGGCTGGGTGCGAGAGCCGTATGGGGAAGACATCAGCACAGAGATGACGTGGGGACCATCCCTGGGGAGTGGGAGCT
>NW_020175468.1:4179119-4200554 GCF_003031525.2 Neophocaena asiaeorientalis asiaeorientalis
CGTCAGCCCTGGGCTTCTGTCCTTTGCACGCTGATCACCTCTCTGATGGCTTCTTACTAGCCTCCCTCAGGGCCTCCCCTTCCCTGGTCTGTGCATGGTACATGGCTGACCCCCCCACCCGCACCCCCGTGCTCAGGCCCTCTAGGCATCTTCACCCTTTCACCCTGATCTTATTCGTCTCTATGCTTCTCTCTCTAATGACATTTCCTGTCTGCCTGCCTGCATCTTTGTCCTCAGCCCAGCCATATCAGTTTCCTGTTGCCGTTGTAACAAATCACCACACATTTAGTGGCTTAAAATAACACGTACGAATTATCTTACAGTTCTGGAGCAGAGGTGATTGACGTGGGTTATATACGACTAAAATAAGGTGTCAGCAGGGCTGTGCTCCTTCTGGCAGCTCTGGAGAGAATGCATTTCCTAAGCTTTTTCCAGCGTCTGGAAGCCACCTGCCTTCCTTGGCTCGTGGTCTTGAGACAGGCTGGGACCTGGGACCCTTTGCTGCAGTGCTGCCATGCTTGCACCTGGACACACCCCTCCTCCAGCAACAAAATACAAAGAAACTGTATGGGACTAAAAATAACTGCGTGCATGTGCACTTGGGGCAAATTCTGGACCAAAGACACAAAGAGACCAAAAAACCCAACTGCCACTTTTGAAGAGCCTGGAGCAAAACAGGGTACTGCCGCATGCCCCCTGCACACAACACCACCTAAGGGGTGGGCAAAACACCTAAGCCACCCCTCCGGCCGGCCGGCCCTTGGACACACCCCTACCCTCACCCCATATAAGGAACAAGCTCGCCCCCCCCCCAGGGAGCAAGCTAGCAAGGGAACCTGTTAATTGATGAAGGAGGCCAAGAACCCTGGTCAGTAACAGTCTCTTCTCCATCTGCAAAGCCAGCAGCAGAGCATATTCCATTCTCTCCCTCTCTGATCTCTACCTCCATCATCACATCTGTCTCTCTCTCTCTCTCTCTCTCTCTCTCTCTCTCTCTCTCTCTCTCATCCCTCTTTTCCTTACTGTATTAGTTTTCTAGAGCTACTGTAACAAAGTACCACAAATTGGGTGACTTGTAACAACAGAAATTTATTATCTCATGGTTTTGGTCCAGTGGTTAAGAATCCACCTTCCAATGCAAGGGTGAAGTATCGATCCCTGGTCGGGAAAATAAGTTCCCACATGCCTCAGGGCAACTAAACCCGCGCGATGTAACTACTGAGCCCGCGTGCTCTGGAGCCCCGGCGCCACAACTAGAGAGAAGCCCGTGCGTGGAAACGGAAGATCCCGCATGCTGCAACGAAGATCCCGTGTGCCGTGACTAAGACCCGATGCAGCCAAATAAATAAATAAATATATTTTTAAAAAAGCAACAAAGGAAATCAAGGTGTTGGCAGGGCCAAGCTCCCTCTGAAACCGGTAAGGGAATCCTTCCTTGCCTCTTCCAGCTTCTGGGGGTGGCCGGGGCATTCCTTGGCTTGCAGCTGCATCACTGCACCGTCTGCTTCCATCTTTACATGGCATCCTTCCCTCGCATCCTCACCTTGTCTTCTTATAAAGATGCCAGTTGTATTGGATCAAGAACCCACGCTACTCCAGTCTGACCTCATTTTTAAAGAAATTTATTTTATTTATTTATTTTTGGCTGCTTTGTGTCTCCGTTGCTGTGCGCGGGCTTTCTCTAGTTGCGGAGAGCGGGGGCCACTCTTCACTGCGGTGCGCAGGCTTCTCTTTGCGGTGGCTTCTCTCGTTGCGGAGTACGGGCTCTAGAGTGCAGGTTCGGTAGTCGTGGCGCACGGGTTTAGTTGCTCCGCGGCATGTGGGATCTTCCCAGACCAGGGCTCGAACCCGTGTCCCCTGCACTGGCAGGCAGATTCTTAACCACTGTGCCACCAGGGAAGCCCAGACCTCATTTTAATTTAACTAATTACATCTGTAACAACGCTATTTCCAAATAAGGTCACATTCTGAGGTCCTGGGGGAGAGGACTTCAATATATCTTTTTGGGGAACGTTCTGAGGTCCCGGGGGAGAGGACTTCAATATATCTTTTTGGGGAACGTTCTGAGGTCCCGGGGGAAAGGACTTCTATATATCTCTTTGGGGAACACAATTCAACCCAGGGAATCCAAGATAACTCTTGATCTCAATAGCTTCTTTTTTTTTTTTTTTGGCCACTCTGTGTGGCGTGTGGAATCAGTTCCCCCACCAGGGATGGAACCCATCCCATGTCCTGCAGTGGAAGTGTGAAGTCTTAACCACTGGACCGCCAGGGAAGTCCCCCGATCTCAACAGCCTTAAATTAATCACAGCGAAACATTCCCTTTTGTTATTTAGAGTAATATTTTCACGGGTTCCGGGGATTCAGACGTGGACATCTTTGGGGGCCATTATTCTGCTGACCCCATCAGCCCTGTGTCTGAGCTCCGGGCTGGATAGCCAAAGGCTCCGTGGATGCCCCTCCCTTGGTGTTCAGTGAGTTATTTTTTAGAATAAGTATGTACGGATCATTGCATGGGACATACTTACACTAAAAAAGGTATTCGATGTTTTTCTGAGATTTAAGTTTAACTGGGTGTCCTGTGTTTTCTGTGTTTCATGGAGTCCGAATTGTTAAAACTCCCCAGTTTGTCACATATTCTGTTGTTTACCAGCCTTTCCCACCAGATGGAGCCGTGGTCATATTTATAATCACCTTAACTCATGTACTTGTGATAGGCAACCTCTAAGATGGTCTCCAACGATCCCGCCACCAGGCATTTACATCCTTCTGAGATTTATACCCCTTTGGGGGTAGGTCAGATGTAGTGGCTGGCTTCTAACAAATACAATATGGCAAAAAAAAAAAAAGGTATGTCGCTTCTGGGATTAGATCACAAAGCCTCTGGAGGATGGAAGCTCAAGAAAGTGAGAGAAAAGGAATCATCAGGAGGACCAGGGGTAGCTGTGATGTAGAAGAACAGTGAGAGACACTAGAAGCCAAAGGAAAGTGGTTGTGGAGAAGAAGGAAGGCGTTTATACATTGAACGATCCAACAGACATTTATCAAGTACCTAGAAACTGGAGTTCACAATTTTGTGGGTCAGGAAGTCAGAAAGACCTTTGTTGGATGTTCATCTCGGCTCAGCGTGGCATCAGCCGAGGCAGCTGGGGCTGGAGGATACATTTTCAAGATGGCTTCTTCACTCACAGGCCTGGAGCTTCGATTCTCCTGGGCCTTCTCACTGCAGGATGCCCTTGGGGTAGTTGCAATTCTTACATGGCAGATGAGGGCTCCAAGAGGTCACAATGGAAGCTGCTTGTCCTCTAAAGGCTGGGTCCAGGACTGGCATAATGTCACTTCTATCATATTTTATTGGTCAAAGCAGTCAGGTGTTCTGGCCCAGTCAGTCTAAGACCACCAGAAACAAACCTGTTGTATTATTTGTTAGGGCTGCCGTAACAGTACATATCGCCAACCGGGCGACTTGCGGTAGATACAGTCCTGCTGTTCTCTCACAGACCACCAGATGGCGCGCTGGATCTGATATCAATACTTGCCATTAGCAGGAGAGTAGACGTTGTGATAAACGCTTTTGTTAATTTAGTTGGGATGAGACTTTCGATTTCTTTGTTAAAAAGCAAGTCTAGAAAAGACTTGGGCCTTTATTTCATAATGTTCGTGGAAGGATAGAAATAGTCTTTTCCTGATTTGATAGAGAAGACCTATGGTTATTTATTCTTTAAAAAATAGACTATTAAAAAAAAAAAAAAGACTATTTAATCTTGTTAACACCATGGCAACAAATATCAAGGAAGACAGCCAATCGGAAAAGTAGGCTTCTTTGGGAGGTTATTTTTCTTTGGAAATTGCAACAGTTTCTAAGAGAATCTCCCAGACTCTTGTTCAAATTCTCTTTCCAAGGATAGGCTTAAATTGAACAGAGAACAGAGGAGGCTGGTAACAGGAAAATTCACTCAAGCCTCCTGGCTGTACAGGAAAACAATATAGATGTTTGGGGATTATTCTCAATCTGCCACTTTATGGAAACTGATTTTTATTTTATTTTTTAATTTTAATTTTTGTCTTTTGCCCACACCATGCGGCTTATGGGGATATTGGTTCCCCGACCAATGTCCTGGGCAGTGAAAGCGCAGAGTCCTAACCACTGGACAGCCAGGGAGTCCCCTCGAAGCTGATTCTTTAGAAAGACTTATGATAAGAGGTAGTAACCCTCCCACTGAAGCTGCAGGAGAGAAGGGACAGCTTCATCTCTCTCTCTCTTTGTTTTAATGTTTAACAATTATTTTTGTGGGCTTCCCTGGTGGCGCAGTGGTTAAGAAGCTGCCTGCCAGTGCAGGGGACACAGGTTTGAGCACTGGTCCAGGAAGATCTCACATGCCATGGATCAACTAAGCCCATGCGCCACAACTACTGAAACCTGCATGCCTAGAGCCTGTGCTCTGCAACAAGAGAAGCCACTGCAATGAGAAGCCTGCGCACCTCAATGAAGAGTAGCCCCAATCACGGCAACTAGAGAAAGCCTGTGTGCAGCAATGAAGACCCAATACAGCCAAAAATAAATAAATAAAATAAATAAGTTTATTTAAAAAAACTTATAAAAATTATTTTTTCGGTGGGCATGAGTGCACCTCAGTCGTTAATAATGTTGATTGGCTGATCTAACAATCACTTCCAGCCCCTTTCCTACATACTACTGTGATACTATAAAAGCTAAAAAAGCCAGCTCCCTTCTTTCCCAGACTCCCCTGCAGCTACTGGTATGCAGTGAGCCAGTTCTGGCCAATGAGTATGCTGAGGGCTTTGGGGAAATATTTTTGCTGCTGGATAAAAGAGGAGAGGCATGAGAGGAAAGGACTCTCTCATCACCCCCACCTCCCTGCTTTTTGCTTTTTGTGTGAAAAGGTGATGCCTGGAGCTTGGCAGCCATTTTGTAACCATGAGGCAACAAGCTGGAAGGCAAAAGCTAATAAGTGGAGGAATAGAAACATTCTAGGTTCTTGATAACATACTTGATTGATTAAACCCAGAAGCCTCCTTCCTCCAAAATTTTAGTTAAAAAGCTAAGAAATATCCTTTTTGCTTATGTCTGCTGTCAGTTTGGTTATCTGTAACTTGTAGCCAAAACACCCCTTGCTGATCCATGCTCCTTTCCAGATTGCGCTAGAGCAGAGCTCCCAAACTCAGATATCCAGAGACCAGGTAGCTGATGTGAAAATGAAGCTGCTATAACTTTATTTTCCTTTTACTTACATAAACTTATAAAAGGAGAAAAAGCACACCAATCCGTTTCTTAACTCCAGGAGACCCTTCCCACTTTCTGGACAAGGTGAGTTAATTATAACAGGATTAGTGATGCTTTAATCAGGGAGTTAAATATTTCCAGCTGGAGTGATACATTCTATTTCCTATTTTTTAGATGTGCAATGAATGAAGTTTCTCACCACAAATATTTTTTTAAATTAATTAATTTATTTATTTTTGGCTGCTTTGGGTCTTTGTTGCTGTGCGTGAGCGGGGGCTACTCTTCGTGGCGGTACGTGGGCTTCTCATTGCAGTGTGGATCATGGGCTCTAGGAGCACAGGCTTCAATAGTTGTGGCATGTGGGCTCAGTAGTTGTGGCTCACGGGCTCTAGAGCACAGGCTCAGTAGTTGTGGCGCATGGACTTAGTTGCTCCGCAGCCTGTGGGGTCTTCCCAGACCAGGGCTCGAACCCGTGTCCCTTGCATTGGCAGGCGGGTTCTTAACCAGTGTGCCAGCAGGGAAGCCCCTCTCACCACAAATATTTGAAACACGCTTTGTAGGAACTATGGCCTCAGGGTGAAGAGTTACATTCCAGAAGGTATCAACACAAAACCAGTAGGGTTAAAATGGCCTCTTACAGGCAAGCTTCTCATTCATTCATATATTCTTTCATTCATTCAACGAACATTTATTTTCTCCTCTGTGCCACACACAGTGCAGGGCATTGGGGATTTAACAGTAAACAATCAGGCACTGGTCCCTGTTTGTAAGGATCTTACATTCTTGAAACTTAACCAGAACCTTCCCCCACCTGCCTGGAAAATATTTGTGTCAACAGACTCTCCAGGCCAGAGTTTCCTATTGTTATGGGCTGAATTGTGTCATTCTCCAAATTCATATGTTGAAGTCCTAACCCCCAGCACCTTCGAATGTGACTGTATTTGGAGATAAAATGCTTAGAAAGGCAACTAAGTTAAATGAGCTTAAATTGGATTAAAAGGCCCTAATCCAATAGGACTGATGGTATAAGAAGAGGAAATTAGGACACAGACACACACACAGGGCAGAGCTTGTGAGGACACAGGGAGAAGACAGCCACCTGCAAGGCAAGGAGAGAGGCCTCAGAAGAAACCAACCCTGCTGACACCTTGATCTCAGACTCCTGGCCTTCAGAATTGTGAGAAAATTCATTTCTGTTGTTTAAGCCACCAGGCTGCCGTGCTTTGTTATGGTAGCTCAAGCAAATACATACACCCATCGGCACCTTTGGAACTTGCAGACAACAGCTTCAACCATAGTCCTAATCAATGCAGAATGTAAGTCCTTGAGAATTATTTTTAAAAATTTCCAAGAATTCCCTTGCGGTCCAGTGATTAGGACTCTGTGATTCCACTGCAGGGGGCACGGGTTTGATTCCTGGTCAGGGAACTGAGATCCCACGTGCTGCATGCAGCCAGACACAAAAAAAAAAGATTAAAAAAATTTCACCAGAAGATGTGATTCATCACCATGCATATATACCCAAGTTTCCTGCTGGAAAACAGGAAACTGTTCTATTAATCAGCCATACATTCCTCCTATACTCTTGGGAAGTCCTTCTTTGAACAGTCCCAAAAGGCTTCTGGATTTGCTTACTTTCCTGGGGGCATAGTAAGCCCAAATTACAAATATGTCGTGTTTCCCTCAGCCATTAGATCTAAATCTTCTGCTACAAAGGATTTGTTTTGGGTGGGGTTCTTTACCCTCCATCAAATGGTATAGTGTAGTTTAGGGAACAAACTCTTTTTTTTTTTTTTTTTGCTGTACGCGGGCCTCTCACTGTTGTGGCCTCTCCCGTTGCGGAGCACAGGCTCCGGACGCGCAGGCTCAGCGGCCATGGCTCACGGGCGCAGCCGCTCCGCGGCATGTGGGATCTTCCCGGACCGGGGCACGAACCCGTGTCCCCTGCATCGGCAGGCGGACTCTCAACCACTGCGCCACCAGGGAAGCCCTAGGGAAAAAACTCTTAGTGCCTCAGCTGGGATTCTCAACTGCAGGGTCTACCCACAGCCTCTCCATGTGGCTCGGCCTTCCCAAAACTTGGTGGCTGGGTCTTCCGACAGTTTCCTGAGAGCAAGTGTTCCAAGAGTCAGTAAGAAGAAGCAGGCAGCCTCAATGTGACTACCACTTCATTCTAATAAACTCCACCTCCAGGTGGGGAGAAGGATAAAGAATTTGCACTTACCTTTAATTCATCACATTACTCTAGTAATTTTACATACATTAACACCATCAGTCCTCAAGCAATCTCACGATGTTGGCATCATCGTTAGGTCATGGTTACAGATGAGGTTCTGAGATGCAGAGTGGTCCCCGGCCTGGGCAGCCCTGCTGTTATGTCTTCTTCCAGCAGAAGGCGCTCCAAACCCATGCATCATCCCAGCCTCCGGCTCCTAACACCCTCATAGCCAAGGCTTAGGTTTATCTCGCGCCCTGGGCTGTACTGAATGCTTTTCATGAACGATCACAGCCCAACCTCACAAGAACACCCGAGGCTGAATTTTACAGATGAGGACGTTGAGGCTCAGGGCAGCGAGGGGCTCAGCTGAGGACAGTCTGATTCCCAAACCTGACAGACAAGTACACAGCCTAGTGCAGGAGACAAGAGCTCAAAAGCCCCACGGGAAGAGATTTTGCCTTTGCTGTGTGACGGTGGAGGGTTAGATTATTCTATGGTTCTATTCGTTCACCGATCCTCTATGGAGGGTACACATTCCTGATTGTTGCCAAGTAGCTGGCGACTCCAAAGAATCAAGGCGGCTTGTGATTTGCCTGGGTCCAGTTGTGAGGGGATGTACTGAGTGCCCGATACCAGCGGAAGCTGTGACAGACGCTGCAGGTTTGGCCATTGACCTGCCAGCATCAGAAGAAGACACCCAAATGAGGGCTGCCCCTTAGGCTTCTAGAATGGGGAATATCCACAGCCCACTGCACAGATGTGTAACAACACGCCTGAGAAACAAACCTTTGCTGCCGCGAGCCGCTGAGATGTCGGGGTATTTGTTACAGCGACACCTACAGTCACAGCAGTGACTCGTAAGCAGTGAGTCAATCAGAAGCAGCCCCACACGCCCCCGCCACCCACCGCGTGTCTCCAGCAGGTCATAGGTAACCTGTGCTAACCCAGTACAAGTCAGCACGGGATGCGCCTCGATTTTATAAACCAGAGTGGATTCGGAGCTGTTTCTATAGCAACCACACTCTGCCCCCGCTTTCATTGTCACGTGATTTCTGGAGTGGGCAGGAAGAGGCAGAGTGCATCCAGAGAGCTGGGAATTACTGAGCTTAATGGAAGAGGCTCTGGAACCCAGAAGGTTTGGGTTCAAAGAGCCCAGCTCTGACACGCACCCTTTGTGTGATGATGCAGAAGGCTCTAAACTTCTCTGGGCCTCATTAAAATGGAAATCATGGTAACTCCGTTATAGGGGTGCTGCACAGATTCCATGAGATCAGGCGTGGGAAGCACTTGTATAGCACATTCCATGGTATGTGTATCGATTAGGAATAGTTTTCTTGGTGACAGTCAGCCCAAACTTGCCAGCCAAAGGGGTGAAGCATCTTAGAAGAGGATCCTTAGCTCTCAGCAGAGGTATCCCTAGCCAATGCCGCATGAAGAAGAGATGAATGTGTGCAAAATATGTGTTGATTTAAGGCATGAAGTTTTGGGGCAGTTTGTTATACAGCAATAGATAACCAGAACATGTATGAAATACTGTTTACTGCCTATCCACAAAGCTATCCCTGCCCCTCTTTCTTCCTAACAAAAACTGGATTTTATTCAGGTGTCAGACAGAGCTTCCTTGATGCATCCCAGCAAGTGAGCACCATCTTTGGCCTTCCTCAGGACCACGGCGTCCACCTGGCGGCCTGCCTCCTCCACCTTCACTCGGGTTCCGGAAGTGTCCTTGGCCATGATGGACAAGACCTTGGGCAGGGCAGCTTTTTTGTCTTTCTTTTCGCTCCAGCCCAGCGACTCGATCACAGAAGCGATTTTCAACGTCTCCCTGCAGGTTTTGATGTCTGATGAAATCCTGTAGGCCATGATGTCTAGAACTCGGGGTTCTCCATGCCCTTCTGGGTACCTCAGCCCTCAGACCCCCCTCCTGAAGCATCACTGCCCTTGAGCACCTCATCAGGTGTGTCCCTCATGCTCCTGGCTTCTGTGATGTTCAAGCTGATCACATTGGGGGGCTCTTTCTCTGTCACTTTCTTCTTGGCTTTGTCCAAAACGGTCGCCAGGGCCAAGAACTCCATGGAGACTGACTGTCTGCCTTATCCACGTCTCTCTGCACGACTTCCTTGCAGCCGTTTGGAGTGTTGCATAGAGCACACTGGCATTGCCATTTATCCCTGCCCAAGTCCTCCTCTTCCACATCTGCGATCTCGATGCCCAGGCTCTGATGGAAGAATCCTTCAGCTCCTTTTTTGCAGAGGTAAATGGCAGTCCTCCTCGGCCCCTCTTTTTGTCTCTGACTCTATTTCTTAGACCCCACCCCCACCCGCACTGCCCTTGCTAGCCTTGCTGGCTGCACCTGGAACGGGGCCTGGGTCTCTGAATTGGCAGATGAGTCCCCCGGGGGCCCTGGCCACTGCGGCCTGTGGGAGCCTTTCATGCAGCAGCAAGCTGCCTCAGGACAGTTTCATCTGCCTCAGGACTCTCGTGTCCTTGCACAGAACCCTCCAGACGCTGTTCTTGCCCGGGATCCCCCTGGGGATGGCACCGTGATTAACGTCTGCCACAAACTCCATGAAGGTGGCCTTGGCCTTCTCCTCCCTCACGTCCCTCGTGTTCCTCAACCTGAACGTGCCCTGGCGCGAGAAGGCTGGCTGCAGGACGGCTTCGATGGCGCCTGTTCCAGGTCCTCCGGGATGCTGGTGACCAGCAGGGCCCTGTGCACGTCCACAGCCAGCGCCCTGCATGAGTATGGGCCTCCTGGGTGACGGATCACTACTCTCCCTCCCACTCCAGCCAAGTGTGACACACTTCCTCCTTCGTCCCCTTCGTCCTGCCAGTTTTTTCGCATCTACATCAGAGTGGGCAGCAGGCTTTGGCTCCTGGGCACTGGCACCTCTCCTTCCCCCACGGGCTACTGCCGGTTCCATGACAACCGCTTTTAGGCTGTTGCCAGGGTCTGAGCATTTGTTTTGAGGAACCCAATGAAAATGAGAATATTCGCCTTGTAGTTTCACTGGGCAGGCCTCACACAGAAAACTCAGTCCCGCTCACTGGCGGATCAAGTCTCAGGAGGACCAGGCCTTAATGGGGGGTGATCAGCCCTCACTCGGGGTTACTCGGGGTCTGGAGTGAGTTTGATGGCTAGGGCCAGGAGGCGGGGTCTGGACTGAAGCTGAGGCTGGGGATGGGAGTGCAAGTGGCAGGTCTGTGTCCCGGTGGGGCTAAGGGCCCCTGGTTGGTGGCTGTGTGAGATGGAGGCTGAGCCCGAGCAGTGGGCCAGGCCTGGTTCAGGGGCACGACTGCTGTCCAGGTTTCACAGCCTTCCGGGCAGCCACAGCTACCAGGACCGCGGTGGGACCTTCTCTGTAGATCAGAGCAGGCGGGGTGCTCAGAGGGCAAGGCCTACTCGTGGGATGGGCCTGTGGCCACTGCAAATCATCATATCATAGTGACCCCCAGGGGGCCACTTGAATGATATCTCAGTATCTGCCGCATTAACACCCCAAGTGCTACCTCCAGAACTGCCCCTTCAAGCCTTAGGGCCTGTCCCTCCACAGGCTGCAGGATGAGCCCCAGGTAATGACGTTCGTTCATTCCCTCCTTCCATCTGGGCAAACTATTAGAGATAAAATCAGATTCCTTTCTCCTCAGCCCATCAAATGGCTGAGCTGCCAGTCTGCGCAAGCGTGGACCCATCCAGCAAACGCTGACCGAGAACTTTCCTGCCATTGGGATTCTTCCAGAGCAGCAAGACCGCCTTTATGGTTCCCTGTTGGCATGAGACCTGGGGCCCCAGGAATGAGGCAAAAAGCCTCAGGAGCCTATGGCAGGTGACGGTGCCAGGTCTGAGAAGTCAGGAAGACCCTTCCCTGGTCCCCTCAAGTCCTGCTCCAGCACTTCGAGCCAGAGGTAATGTCTGGCAGGGTACTGAGAGGCCCCTGTGCCCCTCCTTCTTCGAGGCTTGGAGAATGCTTTAGGGGGAACAAATTACACAGGACACTTTGAATTCCAAGTGCAGAAACTGAAGTTGTCCTGGATTAAGCAGAAAAGGGAATTCATTGGCTCACGTTACTATAAAGTCCGGGTTGTCTTAGCTTCAGTCATGGCTGGTTCCAGGGTCCCTTCATTCATTTATTCAACCAGACTCTGGACCAGCTCCCATTGGATCAGCTGGGTCATGTGCCTGCCCCTGCACCAATCACAGTGACTGGAGAGGGAGTGAGTGCTTTGATTGGCCAGGCTTCGGGGAGTGGTGGGTGAGGGTTAGTGATTCCCACAGGAACCACCTGGCTCCCTCCACATGAGGGAGGGGATGCCACAAGGAGAAATGGAGGCAAATCACTTAGGAGACGGGGGTGGGAGTGTGGGGGGGTGGATACTGGGCTGGAAAGCAGGAGATTCTGTCCCCAGGGGAGGAAGGGCAGTAGTGAGACTCACTGTACCTGGATAGGGGAGGGCCTGAAAGGGAGTATGGGGCCCTCTCCTTGGCTGGGGGTGTCTGTTGTCGAATCTCTGGAACACTGGTTGGGGAAGAGCATTCACCCTTTCAGGGGCTCACTGAAGTCATTCCCGCCCAGAGACTTCATTCACTCATTCATTCAGTGTTTCTGTAGTGGCTGTCCTGGGACCCACCTGTGCAGGTCGCTGGGAGCAGTGATGACTGAGGCAGGCTCTGCCTCCTGGAGCTCAGGAGCAGAAGCGGAAGCGGAAGCGAGTGCTAGGAGGGAAACGCCTGCATTCTCAGGGGAGGTGGGTCGGAAGAGCTGCAGCTGATTCTGGATTGGGGCCAGCTTCCCGAAACAGGTGACACTGAGCTGAGTCTGAAGGGAGGAGGTGACCCTCTGTGAAGTACGGAAGAAGTGTTTTCGAGGGGGTTGGTATATGAAGACCCCAGTGGCTGGATGGAGGACAGGAGACCTGAAGAGTTGAGGGGAATGAGGTGTGGCCGAGTGGGGGAAGAGGCAAGGCCAGGTCCACGGGGAATTGTGAGTTGGTTACACTAGGGATGTGGCCAAGGAGCAAAGGGCGGTTGGGTCTCCAAGGTCAGAGTGGGAAGCTTCTCTGCAGTTTAGGTGCTGTGTGACGCTGAGAGAGTTAAACAACATCTCTGAGCCTCACTTTCCTCCTTTGCACGATACTTTAAGCTGCTGTGTTGGCTTAGGCACGTGGAGGGTTTAGCGCACGTCCTGGGGTGCAGTAGGGCTTTCAGTAGCAGTTATTGGTATTAATCCTCTTCAGTATCGTAATACCTTTTTGTACGAAGAGCGGGCTGAGTGGCTGCTTTAGGGATTTGCTGGGTCAGAGCGTCCTCTGGTGGGCACAGGGAGACGTGGCTCAGAGAAGAAAGATGGACCAAAGGTTTAAATTTTAAAGATCTTTCTTCCCTCCGTTCCGTTCTCCCTGTCGTCTTTCCTTCCTTCCACACACATCCCCCCAGAACCTGCTTCCACCTATCTGGAGACCCAGTGGTGACTGTGACAGCCCAGGCCCTGCCCTCCCGGGATTCACAGCCTAGTGTGTGTGTGGGCCGAGGGGTGCCTGTCAGAGGGCACTCCTGATTAGAGCTTAACCCGGAAGCCGGATACTTTAGGTTGGAAAGAGACCCGGGAGGAGGGCGGGACCGCA
Source organism: Neophocaena asiaeorientalis asiaeorientalis (assembly GCF_003031525.2). Classification (NCBI taxonomy): domain Eukaryota; kingdom Metazoa; phylum Chordata; class Mammalia; order Artiodactyla; family Phocoenidae; genus Neophocaena; species Neophocaena asiaeorientalis. The sequence goes on from NW_020175468.1 coordinate 4,192,205, forward strand.
GTATGCAGAGCCTCATAGGACAAGGCGAGGAGCCTGTGCTTTCTCCCGAGGGCACTGGGGAGCCATAGAGAAGTTTAGAGGAGAGGAGAGACAGGGTCAAGTTTGTTATGTCACGTGGAGGATGAATGGGAAGGGCGGGAGTGGGGCTGGATCAGACTCTCGCCCTCCCTCGGAGTCTTCCCAAGTCTGGCAGTCTGATGGCAGCTCCCCGACACACACCCACGGACCTGGCCCAAGTGTCCAGGCCAGTGTCCACACACAGAGCTCCGGGTGGCGGCGGCACCCCCTCAGCCTGCAGGTCCAAGCTCCCTGCGCCCCAGGGCAGGTTCGGTTGGCCTTGGTGAGCCTGAAGGAGAATCTGGCGGGTTCCTCCGGGCGGGGTCCGTCCCTTCGTGGGCAGGAGCAACCTTCCCGGCTCCAATAGCGGGGCGAGAGTGGGCGAAGGGTGAGGCGTCGCTTGGTCCCTGCATGCTCTCTGGCGGTCTCCTTGTGGAGTTGGTGGGTTTGTTCACGTGTTAGAGATGAGGATGTGGGTGTTTCGGGCTGAGGCATGTGTAGTGTATCTGTGTGTTTCATTTGTTAGGGCTGTGTGTGTCTCTCTGTGGATGTAGGTGGGGCGAGTCTCGGGGTGTCAATGAACGGGTTTCTGTGTATGTCTCTGGTTATGTGCGAATTGTGTGTGTGTGTGTGTGTGTGTGTGTGTGTAGGAGGGAATAGAGTAGCTCAGTCCAAGTGTGTGTCAATGTCACCTTGTGTGAATGCAAGTGAGTGTGTGTGAGCCAGTGCGTGTGTTTTGTGTGTGTTAATGTGATTGTGGTGCGGGCTGACACGAGCCTGATGCCACACCTTGAATCTAGCAAACCTCCAACACCAGCCCCTTCAGTTTGGGAGAGCGGGGAGATAGATCCGATGCCCGAACCTGGGACCCCCCTCCCTCAACACTCTTCCCCCTCTCAGGGATGTACCAGGTCCCAGAACCGCGGGGAGGGAATAGTGGGGGGTGCTCCGCGCGCAGTAGATGAAGTTCTGCGGCGCCCGTATTGACCACCAGGCGGCGCTCCAGGGCCGCGACTTAAAGACGCACCTGCGAAGGCGCTTCCCCAGCGTTCAAGGGCGCGGGCGAAATAATTTGCTTAAGTTGATTCAGCTCTGAAGTGGGGTGCTGGGGTTCAACACTAACAGCAAGAACAACAATAGCTGTTATTTATATATCTCTTAATACATGCGCTCTGATGATTTCAACGCAAGTTTAGGTGCTCTTACTGTGCTCATTTTACAGATTCAGAGAAGGCAGATGACTCGTCAGAGTCACACAGAGATGGAATCTGAACCCAGGCGATCTGGCTTGACTCAAGTCACGTCCGTGTGACTCCAGGGTCTGTGAGCGGACCCTTTCCTTGCCGTCTCCGCAAACTCTGGGGGCAGGGGAAAACTGGGTGTGGAGGAGCGAGGGACGGGGAGAGGCCAGGGTGAGCTGGGGCAGATCATTAGGGGCCCGAGGCACCGGGATGGGGACGGTACACGGTCTTGGGGCTCGCAGTGGTCTCTACGCAAGCTGCCCCCATTGCGGTCATGGTCAGTTGTGGGTGATCTGGAAGTGACCGGCCGCTGATTCATAACCTCAGTAGGACTTGCTGAGTGCTACGGGGGTTCGCTGGGCACGCGCACGCCACAACCTCTCCTATCTTCCTGACGACGCTAAGAGAACGTGATCCCCATTTTCAGGGACGTAAATGGAGGCACGGAGAGGTTAGTTACCTATCCAAAGCAGTAAGGATGGGATGGGTGTGTGCTGGTTATTTTTGCTGCATAACAAACCACCCTAAACTCACTGGCAGAAAACAAAAATGTTTTATTGTGTTCATGGAGTCTGTAGGTCAGCATAATGAAAGGGAATAATGGGGAATGGCTTTTTTTCAGTTCCACAACGTCTGGTGCCTTAGCTGGGGTGACTCCAATGGCTAAGGTCTGGAATCATTTGGAAGCTTCATCGTCATGTCTGGTGCCTGGTCTGGGATGACTTGAAAACTGGGCTTAGCTGGAGATGTTGACTTGAGCACCTCCATTGGTCTCTCCGTGTGAGTTGGGCTTCCTCACAGCATGGAGGTTAAGTTTCAAGCAGGAATGTCCTGGGAGGGGGGTCTTGAGAGCAAATATTCCAAGAGAAGTGGGCAAAAGGCTTTTATAACTGGCCTTGGGAGACACATAGCATCACTTCTGCCATACTTGTCGAGGCAGTCACAGCATGTCTAGATTCAGATTCAAGAAAAGGGTATGCGGACGCCGCTTCCAGATGGCGGTCAAAGAACTTGTAGCCAGGACTTCCCTGGTGGCGCAGTGGTTAAGAATCTGCCTGCCAATGCAGTGGACACATGTTCGAACCCTGGTCCAGGAAGATCCCACATACCGCAGAGCAACTGAGTCTGTGGCGCCGCAACTAGAGAAAGCCCGCACACAGCAACAAAGACCCAACACAGCCAAAAATAAACAAATTTATATAAAAAATGAAATCTATTCCTTTTTTTTTTTTTCGATACGTGGGCCTCTCACTGTTGTGGCCTCTCCCGTTGTGGAGCACAGGCTCCGGACGCGCAGGCTCAGTGGCCATGGCTCACGGGCCCAGTCACTCCGCGGCATATGGGATCTTCCCGGACCGGGGCACGAACCCATGTCCCCTGCATCGACAGGCGGACTCTCAACCACTGCGCCACCAGGGAAGCCCTCACTTGTTTTGTATTTGTTGAAGGTGGACGTTAGCAAACTTAACATTTTGCATGTGGCTTGCCTTAGGGGCTCGCATTATATTTCTGTCGGACAACGCTGCTCCAGAGAGAAGGATAACATCCATTTGGGGACCAGGAGGGCGAAAGGAAAAGAGGAAAGCAGGGAAAATAAGAGCTGCAAGGGCGTGGGTAGGAGAGTAAGAAAGCCGTTTGGTTTGCCCTAGGCCCAGTTTCCATGGTAACCTTGCAATAAACTCTTCCTACGTTAAAAAAAAAAAGGAAGTGTTTGGGTTTCTTCTTTATTTATATACTTATTTATTTAACAATTAAATTAATTAATATATTTATGTTAAATGATTATATCATACGTTCTCAAGAAAGAAGTCCCATAGGTATCTTTCATGGAGCACCAACTCTGGGCCAACCTCTGTTCCAAGGGCTTTCATGGATCATCACCTTTAATCCCCCTAAGGATCCTATGAGGTAGGGTTAATGGTTATCGCCATTTCACAGAGGAGCAAACCGAGGCGTAGAGAAGCCCAGGGATCTTCCCAGAGTCACTGCGAGGGCAGCGAGCGGCAGTAGAAACTCAAGAGCTGGACCACAGCGCCTGATTTACACAGAGTTGCGGGTGGGGGTGGTTTATAAAGGACGGTGATGCAGATGTGTATTTAGAGTAGCTATGATATTCACCTGTCCCAGCCTGTGGACCCAGTCAGCAGAAATGCCTTCTTGCAGAATTCACGTCTGATCTCACTGAGGATCATACACGTACAGAAACTGTGTACAAAAACACACGGTGGATTGCACGCGCATCGTTATGGCTACAGAAACATCTGCGAGAGCGAGGCCTCATTGAACGAGGCCCGTACCCCATCAGCGAGAGCTGTGGACCCCAAATGATGCCCGCACCTCACAGCTGAGGCCTGTGTACCCTTATTGAAGCCCGTCCCCACTGAGTGAGGCCTGAAAACTCTGAGTGAGTCCTGGTTCCACCGTGGGAGGCCATAGGCTTTTTTGTTGTTTTTTCTTTGTCCGCGCCGCGCCGCTTGTGGGATCTTAGTTCCCGGACCAGGGATCGAACCTTTGACCCCTGCCGTGGAAGCACGAAGTCCTAACCACTGGACCGCCAGGGAATTCCCCCCACCACTTTTTTTCCCCCATAGCCCTTGATTTACGTCTCTCTATCCTGAACTCCACCTACACTGTGGAGGGGAATTGCAACCCTGCAGGAAGCCGGTCCTCTACGGAAAAGAGGCCTCTATCCCCTGAAGGAGCTCGGGTCCTCCTGACTGCTGTTTCACCCCCTGTGAATATGGCCTTTTGGGGCTCATCACTAATGGTGATCCCACCCCCTGAGTCTTCTGTTCCTCAGGCTCGTCCAGAGCCGGCTCCTCAGACCCCACCAACTCCGACCCCTGCTCCAGCCCGCAGTGTTGCCATGGAGATGGGGTGCAGCTGGGAGGCGGGGCTAGCCCGTGTGCGCAGGCGCAGGGCGGAGCAGACCCGTCGCCCGGAACTGCTGAGATTGAGCAGAGGGTGCAAGGCCAGGCCCGACAACAGGCAGGCGAGCGTGGCGCCCCTCCCCGCGCCGCTCCGGGGGCGCACGGCGTCGCCCTCTCCAGCACCTGTCCCGGGCGCCGCGGTGTCACTCAGCCTCTGTCAGGAACAAAGGGCGGAGGGGCCGGGCCGGTGGCACCCCTGGGTTTGACTCGTAAGCTTCCTGTGGATGCTAGGACCCCTGTGAGCAGGGATCTCGGGAAAGGACGCTGCGTCAGCCGCCCAGGGGCAGCTGGAGCCCGAGCCTTGCCACATTCACCTGAACCTGAGCTCCAAGCCCTGTGGCGCTGTTCCAGAGTGGCATTTGCACAGGGGACCGCAGCCCACGTCGGCCTTGGGCTCCCTCCTGCTTCGCTGTCAGCGCCAGCGGCGGCACCGTGGCCATGAGCCTTTTGGGGGACTGGTGCAGGGGGCTGGCCGTGGACGTGCACAGGGCCCTGCTGGTCACCGGCATCCCGGAGGACCTGGAGCAGACAGCCATCGAAGCCGTCCTGAAGCCGGCCTTGCTGCCCCTGGGCAAGTTCAGGCTGCGGAACACGCGGGCCGTGAGGGACGAGAAGGCCAAGGCCTCCCTGATGGAGTTTGTGAAGGGCATTAATCACGGTGCCATCCCCGAGGAGATCCCGGGCAAGGACGGCGACTGGAGGGTTCTGTGCAAGGACAGCGCGGAGGGCACGAGAGTCCTGAGGCAGATGAAACGCTTGCTGTTGGATAAAAGGCCCCCACAGGCCACAGTGGCCAGGGCCCCCGGGGACACGCCCACCCCTCCCGCTTCGGAGACCCTGGCTCTGGAGTCGGAGCCAGGGGTCAGGGAGGCTGGCCCCCCTCCTGGTGCAGCCAAAGATGCTAGGAGGGGCCGTCGGGGTCACAGAAACAGAACCAGAGGCAGCAGGTGGGCCAGAAGAGCGTCGTGGAGGGCGGCCATCCACGTCGGGGAGCGGGAGTCCCAAGACTCTCCCGACTAGAGCCTGGGTATCACGATCGATGAGATGGGCAAGGAGGACTTGAGCGGGGATGGCGAACAGAGCGCGCTGTACGCCACCCTCCAGCCCGCCGCGAAGGAGCCTGTTAGGAAGTGGGCCCTCCAGAAGGAAGGAGATGATGGAATGGTCCCGGCGAGTTCTTGGCCCTGGCAACGGTGACGGACAAAGCCAAGAAGAGGAAGATGGAGAACAATCCCCCTGGGGCTGAGTCGATCAGCCTGAACATCAAAGAAGACCGGAGCGAAATTCCAGACTTAGTGGCCCTACTTACTCGCAGGGGGGAGACACGTCGGACGAGGAGACCATTGGCAGCGACGCCTCCCAAAGCGAGTCTCAGGAAAACGGGGATCAAGAAAGAGGGGGGTGGACATTCCCGAGTTTGTGGCCATTGTGCCTTGTACAGACCCCGCAGGCCACTCCGCCTGCGACGAGATGTTTGAAAATTGCTTCTGTGATCGAGTTTCTGGGCTGGAGCGACAAGAAAGCTGAGCTGCCCGAGGTCTTGTCCATCATGGCCAAGGACACTTCCGGAACCCGAGTGAAGGTGGAGGAGGCAGGCCGCCAGGTGGACGCCGTGGTCCTGAGGAAGTCCGAAGACGGCACTCACTTGCTGGGATGCATCTCCACCGTGGCTGAGCCTCGGACCACCTGCAAAGGGAAGAAGGCTCCCGGTGGCCCGCTGGGGGGCTGGGGCGAGGACGAGGAAGATGAGGGCGGCCTCCTGGAGCCAGCGGTGCTCCTGGATGCCCAGGACATGGCTGAGGTGATAGGAAGAAAAGGAAAAGGCCTGGCAGAGCGGGAGGTTCAGATGCGCCAAAGGCAACCTGGGGGAGGTCTTGGCGCTGCGGGCGGCCCGGGGGAACAGGGAGTCGGAGCACGTGGAGAGCGAGGAGTCGGAGCCCGAGGACCGCGCGTCCAGGAAGCCCGGGGCCAAGCGGGCCCGCCCGGCCTTTAGGGCCCCGGATCGGGCGGGCTGGGCAGGGTCTCCCGCCCCGTCGGGGACCCGCAAAACCCGAGGGGGAGGCGTAGGCCCCGGCGGGCTGGGCATCCCTCCCGAGACGGAAGCCCAGGACGAGGCGGCAGGAAGCAAGAGCAGGAAGGGGCGCGCGGGCGCTGGGGCACAGGCCAAGGGCGGCCAGCCCAGGGCTCGGCCGCCCGCCGGCTCCAAGTCCACGCGTGGGAAGAAGGCTGGTCGGGGCAAGAGGCTGCCCCCCAAGTGCGGCTAAGGCCACGGCAAGGCTGCAGCTGCCGGTGGGGCCCCAGCTCCGCCCCTCGGCCCTCCCCGCCGCGGAGGCGGCAACCGCTGCACCGTGGGCACTGAGCTCTAAAGTGCGCGCCCGCCCACCGCTCACGCCCCTGTCCTTTCAGTCCCTCCTTTGCAGGTGGCGCGAGCGAGCCCAAGGGAAGAAGGAAGAGTGTAACGGGCGCCCGCGGACGCAGCAGCCCTAGGTGATGGGACGGGGTCTCAGGGCCCCCCGAGCGGGATTGTCTTTGGGTCTTCCGCGTTAGCGCAGGGGTGAGCGTGTCCGTGGACACCGGGCACCGGGGGAGGCCAGCAGTGCCAGTGAGTTCTTTCTGGCTGTTCGTAGAGCCCGATCCCTTCCAGACTCATGCTTCTGGCCAGCGTCTCTGTGCCCCTGTCCTCCACCCCAATCTGATGGGGGCCGGGCTCTGTGATGGAGGCTCGGCCACCCAGCCGCGCGGGGGTGTCAGGATGTAGCTGAGCCTTCAGTCAGGAAGGCTGAACCTCCCTGCTGGGGGAGGAGATGATTCCAGGAAGAGAAGCCTGAGAGGCAGAGGGGTTGCTCCTGGGGGAGGGGAAAAGAGGTGAGGGAGGGAAAGGGAGGGGCGGGGCTCTGGCGACCAGGACCAAGGAAGGAGGGGAAGGAAGAGAGAGAGAGAGACCCACACCTGCCCTGCCCATCTGAAGTGTAGCTGGTACAAATGCACCAGCTCCTCAAGGCCAAAGCCACCTGCTGGTGCCCAGACACCGAATCTGTCACTCAACCTGCACGGTGTTTTCAAAGAGTGGGAATTATTTGCAACATTTTCAGTTTGGGGCAATTCACATACAGAGTGTTGGATTTTCTCTGCAGTACCAGGCGGTGCTCCTTCACGGGCCTGTGGCTCCCCCTGCACGTCCCGCCAGCTGTCCCCCACCCCACCTCCCGTGGGCTGACTCCCCTCAGCGCTGGAGGGGAGGGGTATGGCCGGCAGATACCCGAGGGAAGCGCTCTCAGGAGGCAGGAACAGCCGGAGCAAAAGCCCCGAGCCAGGGCTGTGGTGATTGGGGTTTATTCGTGTGTAACCCTGGACCGCTCAGATGCCAGGATTCCCTGCTAAGCGTAGGAGAGACCGTGTCTCCAAAACAGGCCACCTGCCTTCACGGGGGTGGCTGTCTACTTGGATTCCACGTTACTGGAGTTTAGACTGTGAGTGTGCAGAGGTCCCTGGGGTCGGGGAGAGAAGACAGGCCGGGAGCGTGCCCCCCTCCCCTTCCTGGAACCTCTAGGAGTAAGCTGTCCCACCCCTCGGTCTGCTCAAACGGAGACAGGGGCCCCCTGAGACTCCCGGGGATGTGACCTGGTCCTCGAACGGCCTGGAGGGAGAAGCCAGGGCTCCAGAAACAGAAAACAACAAGCCTTTCCCTCTATTCGGTTCCTCAAAGCCTGTTGCCCACGAGGCCCCGCCTTCCTTATTGCAGGCCCCGCCCCAAGACAGGACGCTCCGCCCCGCTACAACTAGGCCTGAGGAGGTAGCGTCAACTCAGGCGAGTTGCCGTGGCCCATTTATCCACCAGGTGGCGCTCCAAGACCGATGGTTAAAATCGCGCCGTGGTGGCTCTCAGGGTGCGCCCACTGTCCCAACCAGGAAGCGCTCCGGCACAGATGGTTAAAATCAAGGGTAAACGGCCCTTCTTGAGCACTAAAGGTGCGCGGGCACTGGTCCACTGCCTTGAAACTTCAAAGCTCCGCCTGTTTTTTGAACTTTCGGCCAGGCTGCCGCAGTTCTCAAAATAAGGTCCTGAAACCAGCTGCATCCACGTCTCCTGGGAACTTCTTAAGAATGCATATTCTTGCCCCC
>NW_020175468.1:4200597-4237425 GCF_003031525.2 Neophocaena asiaeorientalis asiaeorientalis
TCAGGAGGACCCAGGTGACCTTCAGACCTCCCTCCAAGAATTCCCTTTTCTCCTGCCTGTATCGAGGTTGGGCCAGGGTCATTTGCTGTGTTTTTCCCCCAGTGAGGTTGGGTGAGGGGACACAAAACAACACACAGAAATGTCCCCCAGCTCCCACAGCATGTAGCAACCTGATGTCTCCTGATTATAAGGGCCAGTCACAGCATACTGCTATCACACCACAACGTACCTTTTGCCCTGTTCCTGTTGCAATGAAGTTTTTTCAATGTGTCCAGGAGCCAAGCTGCCCCAGGAGATGTTTGTGGGGCTTGATCAAAACGGATTCCTGGGCCACACAGCCTGCACCAGCAATTGACAGCTCTGGCACAAAGGGCTCCAGAACCCACGTTCTGGCCACGTTTCCCAGATGATGATTCTGTACTTGGTAGCCAAGATGTGACGAAGCATGTAAACTGCGGGCCCTGTACCCACCAAGCCTGCAGAACCCAGGAATGTGGGGATGGCAAGCAAAGTGACTTAAACACAAGTCGCCATAGTGGAGGGGGGGAGGGGAGGGGACACAAGGGTATGACAAAATCACCCTGGAGCATTCTTCAGTTGCCGAGTCCACAGCCAAGAAATAAGTTTGTAAACACTTTTATTTGCATGTTGACCTGCGCCCTCTTTTTAAGTTCCAGGAGGCAGTGAGTTTAAGTGTGCAGGCGAAAGGGCGAAGAAAAAGGAGAAGAGGAAGGAATTTCTCCCTCACCTCTCTCCCTTTTTCAAGCTGAGCACCTAGAATGGCATATGAAGAAGTTAAAATCATGGGTGATGCGAACCCGTTGTATGGGTTTCTTTATTTACATTCCTTGGGTTACTATAAAGAGTCTGTATTTTAAAAAAATCAATGCATGGGGAATTCCCTGGTGGTCCAGTGGTTAGGATTTGGCACGGTCACTGCCGGGCCCAGGTTCAATCCCTAGTCCAGGAATTAAGATCCCACAAGCCACGAGAAAACAAAATTAAATCAATGCATGAGAGACACAATTTTAACAAGAAAACAAAGAAGGAGATGTGCGGGGCACTGCCAAGCCCTTGCTGTACCTCCATTTTCAAGTATGGAGATAGCACCTCTGTCCAAGTGTCGGAGTTAGGGACACACCCTGAGCGGCCCATACTGTGGCAGGTGGCGAGGTCCTCCGTGGCCCACCTGCCCTCTCCTCACAGCTGGTTTTCCTGCTCTCCGTGCTCTGCCTCTGCTCTGGCCTCAGCCCTCAGGACCCTGAGGCTCCTAGCCCCGCCTGCCCTGGGGACTCTCTTGGGCAGGGTGGGCAACCGGGGAGTGTACCAGAAGGTTCTCCGGCGCTTTCGAAACCATGAAAAGCGTCCAGGGGTCTGGAACCTCACTGTCTTGACCTGTTTCCGGGTCCTAGATACTGGGCTGACCCCTAGGGCCCTCCCAGCAGCTGAGGATTCAACTCCCTGGACATCTGGTGCCTCTGCCCTCTGATTATCTGCATCCTCTACCCTCTGGACAGCTGGGATTTCTGCCCTCTGATTACCCAGAGCCTCTGCCCCCTGGACAGCCATGGCCTCTGCCCTCTGGACAGCTATGGCTCCTGCTCTTTGATCATCTACAGCCTCCACCCTCTGATTATCTACGGCCTCCACTCTCTGCTCACCTACAGCCTCTGCCCCCTGAGCCCTGGCTGCTGCTTCCTCTCTCCTGCGATGCCAGAATGAGGCCCAGTTGATCTTAGGCCTCCACCGTCTCGGGGGGCTCTCAGGCACCTGCCCGTCTCCTGCATTTCCCACATTATCCCCCAGGCTGGCGCTGCGTGGCACTGATGCGCCATCCCTCTCCGACCTGGTAGAGGCCTGCCAGGCTTCGCCCACCCCTGGGCTGGACCTCGGTGCCCAGCCCTTCACCCTCCGCTTCAGCTTCCCCCAGGACACCTGGGTGACATACTCCCGCCACCTGTCCGCTTTGGACAGCTGGGGCACCGGGTTGTCCTCAAACATGGGCACTGGCAGGTTCACCCGGCGGCGGGCTGGCGGCACGCTGGGCTTCTTCTCCCCTCGCCGGAGGAAGGCCTCCACCAGTTCCTCATCATCCTCGCTCTCCAGGTCGCTCCCAAGGAATTTGCTACCCAGGTAACTGACAGGCATTTTGCGCACCTTCCTGCCACGCCCCGTGCCTCTGTGGCCCTTGTCACCCTTGTCTCTGGAGGTCTCGAAGTCGCTGAACTCGCTGTCACTAGCGTTGCTGCTGTCATAAGTGCCCACAACCAGCCGGGGAGGTGGGGTCACCATCTGCTGGACTCTCCTCATCCGGGGCCCCTTGGGTTTTTTGGGGGGTTGGGGTGGATGCGGAGTGCTCTTCTCAATGATGCGGGCCACATCCTCCAGGGTGCGGCCTTCTTCCTCCAGAAACTGGATCAGCCGCTCCCGAAATTCCGCCTCCTTGGTGGCGGGCTTGGAGATGACCCTCCAGACGCCTCCCGCCAGCCTGACTTCGCGGGGGATGAGCAAATAGTCCACGTCCTCCCCGATCTGCAGCATCCCCACTGTGGAGTCCTCCTCCCGGCGAAACACCTTGCCGATCTTCTTAAAGGTCCCCACAGGCTTCAAGGCTTCCACGAGGACGTCCAAATCCACATCTTTGCAGACGTCGGGGACGCTCCAGAGGATCAGGCAGTCGGGGGATGGGAGGAAGCCCCAGGGGAACCAGCCCCCCACATGGCTTTTCTCGAGGGTCTTTAAAATCTCCAGGGTGAAATCTGGGGTGGGGGCAATGAGCCCAAACTACTCGTAGCCCCGAGTCTTGGGGGTGAGGGTGGGGTCTCGGTGGCGCCGCCGGGAGAGTCTCACCTCCCAATTTCTCCGCCTGCAACGAGTCTGGTCTTGATCAAGTCCCGCTCCCCTCAAGGACTGGTGGGAATCAATTTCCAGGATGCTTACGTGAGCCGGGATGAGGTCAGTCCTGAGGCTCCAAGCCCACCGCAAGCTGCAAACTGGTGTCCCGGCTGCAGCTGCGATACAGGGGCTGCCCGGTGGCTCTTCCTGCTCCAGGGACGTGCCTGGAACTTGGGGGAGAACTTCGCAGACAAAGAAGTCTCAGCCGTGGCTATTCAATATGGCCGAGGCGCTTGGAGGCCGCAGCCCAGCTCCCCAGGAGGGTCTCCCGCCCCTAGGCAGGCTGCCACCCCGGTCCAGGCCGACCTTGACGCACCTCCCACCTCCCAGCCCGAGCGCTCAATGCCTAGGAGCGCGCGCGCGCAGGAAGCTCCTCCTCGCCTTCCCCCAGGATGAGGCCCACCTACCCCCTTCTCATCTTACACTCCGGGACTCGGGAAGACTGACAAGGGGGCTGTCCACTCCCTTCGGGACGCCCTCGCTCCCCTCCCCCACAGGGGTGTGGCCGCGCCCCGGGCCTCTCAGGGGCCCTATCTTCCAAGCTGAACGCCTGCGCCAAAGCCCAAGCCCACGTCAGCACCTTACCCCAGGAAAGGCAGCAGTTCCCAAACCTGCCATCCTAAACGTGCGGGTTCCAGCCAAGCCCTGAAGGTGGGCGTGCTAATGGGACAGTCCCTTTGAAAGCCATTGGCACTGTATATATTACCGTTTTAAAATCGCGTGACTTGTGGTACCAGCAGTTCCTACCTATATACCGAGATGTGTGGGTTGAGACCTTGGTACCAGGGTCTTTCTGCACCAACCGCAGTGTGGAGCTTGGCACACAGTAGGTGCCCAAGAAATATTTTTGAGTGAGTGAATGTGTTACCGACCAGGGTCCTTGACCTCCTTCATCAATAGAAATTGATCAGAGGCCAGACAAGAAATTCAGGCAAGGCTTTATTGGGGCCCCTGCGGCAGCAGGGGGGAGCGAGAACAAACAACAGGTTTTCTTGCTGGCTCGCTCCCGGGGGAGATCCTTATATGGGGTGAGGGTAAGGGTGTGTCCAGGAGTCCGGCTGGAGCGGTGGCTTAGGTGGTTTGCCCACCCCTTAGGTGATGGTGTGTGCAGGGGGCGGGCGCAGTACCCTGCTTTTGCTCCAGACCCCCTGCTTTTGTTCTGGGCTCTTCAAAAGTGGCAGTTGGATTTTTTGGTATCTTTTGTCCAGCATTTGCCCTAACTGCGCATGCATGCAGTTATTTTTAGTCCCATATAGTTTCCTTGTATTCTGTTGCTGGAGGAGACCGTGTGTCCAGGTGCAAGCATGGCAGCACTGCAGCAAAGGGTCCCAGGTCCCAGCCTGTCTCAAATGAACCTAATTGTTCATTAGTAGTAATTGACTAAACTGTACAGCTCTGTTCTTAAAGTGATATATACTAGGCAGCTATGAAAAAAAAGAAGTGACTGAGAATAGTCACCTTTTATGGAGCACTTCCTATGTACTAGCCATCTTTCTAAGTGCTCTCTACGAATTAACTCATGAAATTAACTCACCAAAACATTATGACACAGGTAATATGATGATCATTCCCATTTTATAGCTGAGGAAATAAAATCACTTGCTCAAGGTCACATGGCCAGGAAGTATTGGAACCTGGATTTGAATCTGAAACAGTCTGACGTGTGTGTGTGTGAGCGTGTACGCGTGCGAAGGGTCTAGGTGCATGTGTTTACTCATCACATATATAAGTACCGCCCAAAGTGGCTGTGTCTGGGGAGGGGGACTAGGGACCCCCAGAGGTGGCAGAGACATGTACTTTTCACTCTATATCCTTTGGGATTCCTTAGATTTTTAGCAATCGAAAATGTTCATTAAGGGAATTCCCGGGAGGTCCAGTGGTTGGGACTCTGCGCTTTCACTGCCAAGGGCGCGGGTCAATCCCTGGTCGGGGAATTAAGATCCCACAAACCCTGCGGCGGGGCCAAAAAAGAAATGTTCATTAAAGTAAGTTAAATTAAATTGAAGGTCCTCAGACTTGGCCACAGACATAGTGCGTCAGGATCCCTGGGACGTGTTGACCAGGATTTGCAAAGCTTCCCCGGGTAACTCTGAGGCCCTCGAAGCCCTATTAAATCTCCCCACTTCCCTCTCTCTTCCTCTCCTCCTCACTCCACTCCAGCCACACCTGCCTCCTAACTGTTCATCCAACACACAGGCTTACTGCCACCTCAGGGACTTTGCACTTGCTGTTCCGGACACCCAAAATGTTCTGCTCCCACTTCCTCTTGGCAATCTCCTACACCTCAAAGGTCATCATTTTAGAAAGGTCACACTGCCTGCCACCCCCAAACTACTAGTTGGCCTCCACCCTCTTCTGGGCCCTCCAGTCCAGGAATCCTTAACCCTTTCTGTGCCATAGACCCTTTTCAGGATAGTTTTTCAACGCATAGAATTGCATCCATGGGATTACAACGGAGACCAATTATAACGAACTAGAACTGTTAAAAGAAATATCGCAACAACAAAACCTGTAAACTAATGACTTTAATATAAAAGTATAAAAATGAACACGTGTAACTAACTCACCACGTGTGATTTTATTTCACTCTTGAAGGAAGCAGGCAGATGTTTAGGGAAAGAAGGAAGGAAGAAAGATGCTTGGGGGGGGCGGGGGATGGTTAAGGTCTCGCTGAGACCTTTTCACAGTTATTGGCTCATTCGGGTTGTTTTTGCTTTTGCAGGGCCGGGTCGTTAGGCTTCGCTGGATTTTCTCCTCCTCCTCTCACAAGCTCCATCCCAGCCGCCGGGGTCACCCCTTCACCGGGCCTCCCGCCACTGCGCCCCTCCCTCTTGCACAATTTCTCTCCCCGCCTCCCAGCGTTCTCCATGGCAACGAGGAAGATGCACTCCTTCCCGCTGGTCCGCTCTGAGGGGGTGGGCGGAGGCGGAGGGCGGAGCAAGGTAGCCACTCCTCTCAGCCTCTTATTACTTCCCTCGGCCTGATCCCACAAATCAGCTTCCCTGAGAAGCTGCTTTGTAGAGGTCCGAAACTAAAAATTTCTGCGACACCTCTGGTTGAGGAATGTTGGCTTAAGAATCCAACTCTGATAACTCAAGGCTTCCACGTGGGAATGGCCTCGCAGATGAGGCATTGGGTTTTGTAACTGGTAAAAATTGTGTTTGGGGGTGGGTGGGGGGGGGAGGATTATCCTAGAAATAAAACCCTCAAATGTTCAACATTGTTACAAAAATTGCCAACCCCTGAGCAGTTCCGCTGTGGGTGATTTAGATTACCCAGCTCTCTGGCAGGAGAGATTCTCCAGCCGCCCCAGAAAAAACCGATAATTATAGCTCCTACTTCTATACTTGTTTAAAAGAAATGAAAAATCCAAAAAGAATGGAGGAAGAAAACAAAACATGGCTCAACTCTCTCTACCCAGCTACACTTGGTTGCCACTTTAAAAAAAATTAATAAAAGTAACACACACACACACTTAAGAAAATGCTGAAGTTTACAGAAAGGCTAAAATGAAAAACAAGTCTCCCTCCCCCAGTCCCAAGCCTGCAGCCTCTCCCCCCAAAGTAACCACAGTTAAATGCCTCTGTACTTTTTTTTCTAAAAAAAAAATGCTGGCATGGGTAATTTTAGAATTTAACCCATGAGGATTTTTAACATGATCCTGAATTATTTTCATCACATCATTTACCACTTCCTCGTATTTTCTTATTTATTCATTGTCTCACCCTATTAGAACTAGCCCCATGACAGCAGGGATATTTGTCTAGTTTGTTCGCTGCTGAATTTGCAGAATCTAGAACAGTGCTGATCGGGGCTCAAAGTATTTGTTGAATGAATGAATGAGGGGATTATAGATCTAGTGCTATAAACTTGCTTTTTTCACTTAGTAGCATGTCTTGAAGTCTTTCCATATCAGTACAAGCAGATCGATCTCAGTTTTCTTGTTTCTCAGCAGCTTTCATCTTTGCATAAGCCCTCAAGCCTGGAATGTAATAATACTGATAATAATTCATTTTTATTGAGCACCTACTTTACCCCTAACCCTGTGCATTTTCTCTTTTAATCCCACAACCCCTCCTAAACAAGTATTATTCCCATGTTTCAGATGAGAAAAACTGAGGCCAAAGGCAGCCACACAGCTAAGAAGTGGCAGAACTTTGAATCACTCAGGATTCTTAGATTCCAGCCTCCTACTTCTTTTTTTTTAAGTCTTTATTGAAATTGTTACAATATTAATTCTGTTTTGGCTCCTTGGTTGCAGGCATGTGGGATTCAGCTCCCCCACCAGGGATCGAATCCACACCCCCTGCATTGGAAGGGGAAGGCTTAATCACTGGACAACCAAGGAAGTCCCACCCCATACTCTTTTTAAATAATGTGGGATCTTAGTTCCCTGACCAGGGGTCGAACCTGTGCCCCCTGCAGTGGAAGTGCAGAATCTTAACCACTGGACTGCCAGGGAAGTCCCTCCAGCCCCATACTCTTAAGCCTCCTTTATTCGCCCTGTTGCCTGTGGTGGTTGTGGGTAGGGAACAAGGTTGGCGGGCAATCCCCGAAGACTTCTCTCCCAGGTGACATTTGTAACTCTGGCACAGTCACCAGATTTGTCCTAAATGTCCCGAAATCAGATCCCTATCTAGAATGAACAGGATATAAATTATCCACACTTTTGAACCAGATATCACTGGGTTAAGTGACAGCACATAGTAGGTCCTCAACACATACAGCAGGAAGCAGCCTTGTGGCCCACACTCCAACCACATAATTGGGTCGATCTCCCCTCCCACCCTCCCCAATCCCAAATCTGAAGGCTTTTGGTGAGTATGGAAGCAAAGCTGGTAGTTAGAGCAGCCGTATATTTAAAGAATCATTCATTCATTCACTTATTCATGTGGCACATTTCTCTAAAGCAGTGATTCTCAAATCTGGTTGCACATTAGAATCACTGGGAAGAGTTTTAGAAATCCCAGTTTCCTGAGTCCAACCTACTGGATCAGAATGTCTTAGGGTGGGGGTGGGGTACTACATTTAAAAATCTTTCCAAATGACTCTGACAGACGTGATGGCTGGTAAGGATGGACAGAAGTAGGTGAGGAACTGAATGTCCCTAGAGGAACCTGACCAACTGGATGTACCACAGTAGCAGCGAAGAACCAGATCGGAAATTACGGTTTGTCCAATTTTAGCAACATAGAGGAGCCCTTTAAAGGGCGCGGGGGGCTCTCAGGTTGAATAATATCTACCCAAAGATTTCAGGTCCTCATCCCTGGAATTGGAAAATGGTGCTTTATCTGGAAAAAGGGTCTTTGCAGATGTAAGTAAAGATTTGAGATGAGATTGCCATGGATTATCTGGGTGGACCCAAAAACTACCATCAGGAATGTCCTTATAAGAGAGAAGCAGAGGAAGCAGATGACAGAGACACAGAAAAGAGGTACAGAATCGGAGGAGGCCATGTGAAGATGGTGACAGAGACTGGAGTGATGGGGCCACAAGCCGAGGAACACCTGGAGTCATCAGAAGCTGGAAGAGGCAAGGAAGTCTTCCCTAGAGCCTCTGGAGGGAGCTCAGCCTTGCCAACACCTTGATGTTGGACTTCTCTCTGGCAGGACTGAAGAAAACTCCAAATTAAAGCATTCGAGTTTTATTCCTTGACCTTGTCTCTCAAGAATAATTATTCCTGGGGCTTCCCTGGTGGCGCAGTGGTTGACAGTCCGTCTGCCGATGCAGGGGACGCGGGTTCGTGTCCCGGTCCAGGAAGATCCCACATGCCGCGGAGCGGCTGCGCCCGTGAGCCATGGCCGCTGAGCATGCGCGTCCGGAGCCTGTGCTCCGCAACGGGAGAAGCCACGACAGTGAGAGGCCCGCGTACCGCAAAGAAAAAGAATAATTATTCCTGAAGTGAAAGAATTATTGTGCAGTGTCCTGATCCCCAGGAGTCAGTTTTGGGTCATGGGAACCTTGGAAATGTTTTTAAATGCCCCCCACCCCAGCCTGCAGAGCTTCTGTCTGCTGCCTGCCCCTCGTCGCCAGCCTCACACGAGGGCGTTCCAATGGTTAGACCTCCCTTCTCTCAGGAGTCTATGAAACTTTTGGCATTCACATATCTCACACTGAACTTTCCTGTAAAATCGCCTCCCCCGTACTGAGCACTTGATCTTCAGATAGCATCTTTTTGAGTCTTCATGATCACCCTCAACAATAGGTACGATTACTATCAACCCATTTCACAGATGAGGAAATTGAGGCACGAAAATGAAGTACTTTACCCAGGCAGCCCACCTCCAGACCGCCCCACTCTTTATTTCATTAAGTCAGTTTTATTGAAAGTATACTTTATATCTTATACAACGTAACCTTTTTAAATGTCCATTGTGGTAAGTTTTAGAGTCACCATCACCACCATCAAGATACAGAACCCTTCCATCATCCCCAAAACTCCCCTTGTACCGTTTATGGCCGTCACCTCTGCCTACCCCCAACCACTGATCTGATTTCTGTCCTATAAGTGTTGCTGTTTTTAGAGTTTTATATCAAAAGAATCATACAATGTGTCCTTTTTGTTTGGCTTCTTTCACTCAACATCATGATTTGGGAATTCATCTGTGTTGCTGTATCTGTAGATCATTCCTTTTAGTTGCTATGTAATCATTTATTGAGTGAATACTCCACGATTTATCCATTCACTCCTCAGTGGAGATCTGGGTTCTAGCAGCTTTATGACTAAAGCTCCTATGAATGTTTCAGAGCCTACGTTTTTCACTGCAAGCTGTATACTCTCTCTGTTGCAAAGAATCTGAAGCATGGGTAGCATTAGCCCCACTTTACAGATAAAGAAACTAAGGCCCAGAGAGGTGAAGTTGGCTCCCTGAAGACACACGGCTAAACAGGTAGCAGAATCAAGAATTGAACCCAGGACTGTGTAGCTCCAAATCCTTTGACACCCCTTCCATTGTGTGCCCTGTTGATGCCAGGGAACTGTGGGTACTGTCTTCCGAAGGTCATGACCTTGGTGGATTCACCAGTCTGCCTTTCGGCATCCCATTCTGAAGCAGCCTTTTGTCAGCACACAGAGAACACATAGTCTGCTGTGGGAGCTGGGTACGCTTTTATCAAGTTCAGGAATCTGAGCTCTAAAACCAGACTGTGTTCTTTGTCAACGCAAAACGCAGCTGTCACTGGATCCAGGATCCCAATGGCCAACACTTAACAGCTTCCCCCTCTCAGCCACTGTGCTAAGTCCTTTATATGTCTGAACAGATTTACTCCTCCCCCAAACCTGGTGAAATAGGTTACTACTAGCCCCATTTTACAGATAAGCAACCCAAGGCACAGGGGGATAAGAGGCTTGCCCAGACTCACGTTCTGGGAAGTGGAGGAGGCGGGACTCATACCCAGGCCAACCGTCCAACACTGTTCCTCACCTC
Source organism: Neophocaena asiaeorientalis asiaeorientalis (assembly GCF_003031525.2). Taxonomy (NCBI): domain Eukaryota; kingdom Metazoa; phylum Chordata; class Mammalia; order Artiodactyla; family Phocoenidae; genus Neophocaena; species Neophocaena asiaeorientalis. The sequence goes on from NW_020175468.1 coordinate 4,210,920, forward strand.
CAACCTCCATACACCAGACAGAGGCTTCTGCTGCCTTAACTGGCAGGTTGCCTAACGAGCCAGCAGATTAGAGGAATTTAGTTCCACTCTGTATTAACCATGTCTTGTATTTTCTGTACTCTGATGCTTTGACATCTGGGGACTTGCTGACCCTTGAGGGGCTGCCCTTCCCAGGGTTAGGCAGTTCCTAGAGAAAGGGAACAATGCTTGTCCTTGAACGTGTTCTTCAAATGCAAACAATCCAGAGCCCGTGCCCCCAGCTACCTTCTTTATTAAGCCCTCACACTCTGGGCCACCATCCACCTACCCTATTCACTCCGGGGCCAGGTCCCAGACACCTAGGGACAGCCCCTTTACCCCAGAGCCTGCTGAAATTATTCAGACTAGCCAATCCTGAGCCTGCCTTCCCTGCCTCACCCATTCCTTCCCTGAAGAAACCATAATAAAGTTCTTGTCCGCGGTTCCCCCCTCCCTCTCCCTCTGCCTCCTGACCAATCCTGGAGCTTCCTCGTGTGCCCCGCCCCCCTCACTGTGGTGTGACCTGTCCCCTTTTCTTGGGATCTGTGTTAGGGCACAGACTGTAGTCAGAAAGACCTGGGCTTCAATTTCTTTTGAGCTTTCCTGTGTGGCCTTAGGCAAGTCACTTAACCTTTCTGAGCATCGCTTTCTTCAGCCATAGAATGAGAAGATGGTCACGATAAAATGACAGTTCATAAACACTTAGCTCCTCTTCTGAAATCCAAAAAGCTCTGAAAGCTTTGCACCAAAAAATGTATCCAAAAAATGAAAAAAAATTGGAAGCAAAATCTAGACTGACATGAGGCTACTTACAGTTTTAATTTATTTCATTTAAGGTCAGTATTTCTCTACTATTAGAATACTAATGGATATGATTATGGGCGCTGCCCAAATCCCCCCTGGGGGTGAATTACACAATATAAGATATAGTCTCTGTATCACTTTTCTAAAACCCAACACTCTGAATTCTGAACCACACCTGGCCCGAGGGTTTTGAATCAGGGGTTGTGGACCTATAGTCCCATACCTCAAGGGATGGGAAGATACAATGAATTAATGAATATGAAGGACTCTGCACAGTGCCTGGAACACAGGATAGCTGTTATTGTTTTTATTCCAGATAAATTGTTTCACTTTTCCCATCAGCCACTGGAAGCCAGTGAGATAGAAAAAAGCTGTGTGTTTTGTGTTCTCTTGGCCATGAGATCTGATAACAGCCCTTTTAAAAACAATGCAGCCCTGGAAAACTTCAGGCAACCCATGGAAGTGATTTTCAGAGTATCTTTTTTAGCAACCAGATTGTTTTTCCAAATTAAATCTACCACGGATCCCCCAACATATCAAAGAGCATGCAGTGATTGCATTCACATCCATTTATCTTATAAGTTCATATTTGTATGATATAGCATCAACCACAAAGAACAATGAAGAGTTTTAATTGAACCTACGTTTGAAAATGCGGATTTACCAAGGCCACCTGCAGCCTTCCCTCAGCCAGCACATCCAATTTACTTGGAGTTTTCTGTGTGCCAGCCATGTCTTGACCCACACAGATAAGTAGCTTCAAATGGTCACCACTTTATGCAAGTTTGAAGTACAATCTCAGGAAACTCTTCAACTGCTCCAGAAAAACTTGAAAGAGAAGTGGTAGGAGATTTGGGTTTTATGGACAGCCTTGAGCAACCACTCACGTTGTGTGTGCAAACGTGAATCTTGTATGGGAAACACCCCAAACCCACAAGAAGCATAAATGCCATCTTAATACTGAAATACGATGATAAGAAATGTCACAATGTCGTTTGTTGCTATACAATGATTGCGCCTTGATGGGAGAAAAGCAGATGCCATAAATGAATGTGCCTGAGGTTTTGTGTAGCCTTTATTTAAGCTCAGATTCTCAGGAAACAGAAACAAAATAGTACAATATTCTGTCAGTGAGTATGCCCAGGTTGGAAATTGGCAAGGGATACAAAGATCAGGACAGAGCTACAAACTTCTAGACCATGGATGCATTTGCAAGAAGTTCACATACCTGTGTGAGGGTGGCAGGAAAAGCTTTATCCCAACCCTTGCACAAGACAAATGATGTCAAGGCTGATGGTAGAAAGCCAGCTTGGGGAATGGACAGAAATCAGGGTCTTCAAGGTCTTAGGTCATGTCAAAGCAAGTAAACTCTAAAAATTCCTCTGTCTTGACACCTGCTGCGAATGCAAGGACCTAACGGGAGTTTCTAACTGCCTGAGGGTGGGAGGCTTGTCTGCATCCTGGCTGCCAAGGTGGGGTGCCCTCCACCTTTTGGCTCTGCGAGCAGGGCAAAATGGGGTAGCCTTGCAGAAATAAGAAAGGGGTTTGGATGCTGGAATTCACAGACATGACTGACGCCCACCATCGTAATACATTGGGGAGCCTCCACCACTACAGTTTGGTAGGTAAGAATCTGAGCCTGTCTCTCTGTGTGTAAACTGCATTTTTAAAAAGAAGTTCGGGGCTTCCCTGGTGGCACAGTGGTTAAGAATCTGCTTGCCAATGCAGGGGACACGGGTTCAAGCCCTGGCCCGGAAGATCCCACATGCCGCGGAGCAGCTAAGCCCGTGTGCCACAACTACTGAGCCTGCGAGCCACGAATGCTGAGGCCCGTGCACCTGGAGCCCAGGCTCCACAATGAGAAGCCACTGCAATGAGAAGCCCACGCACTGCAACAAAGAGAAACCCCCGCTCGCCGCAACTAGAGAAAGCCCACGCGCAGCAACAGAGACCCAATGCAGCCATAAATAAATAAATAAAATTTTAAAATAAATAAATAAATAAGAAGTTCAGCTCAAACCTTTGCAAATCCCTGAACTAATGGAAGTTTGCAAACTCACAGGTCAGACATCCTGAGCAGGTGTTCTGTCTACCCACAGACACTTGTATTTTACTTGATTGTTGTTTTGTTGTGGTCTTTCCTCACCATTCTGGGAGACTCAGCTTATAAACTTGGGGACTATACGTTAGTGCTGTACATTGATCATTGTTGACGGTGACCTCTTAATTATTACCTCCTTTTGACCATCCCTGGAAGTCTTGCCTTTTGTTCTTTAGGGAGTTGAGCACAAGTTAGAGCTTCTGAGATTTAATTTGGGGAGACTCATACCCTCACCCCAGGCACCAATCAGAGCGGAAATGTCCCACGCCTGACCATTCCTGTAAGGGAGACCCAGCATGTAGAGAACAGTGACAGCTTTTTTTCAGAGTCACGCACAGAGAAGTGAGGTCCTCAGACGTGGCGAGGAGACAGCTCACTTTCTCAGTCATGGTTTCTGCTTGCCTCGTGCAAAAGAGTAGCCTACGCCGGACAAGTTTATGCCAGAGGCACATTCGAGGTACATCCTTATAAAAGACAAAAACAGGGCTTCCCTGGTGGCGCAGTGGTTGAGAGTCCGCCTGCCGATGCAGGGGACGCGGGTTCGTGCTCCGGTCCGGGAAGATCCCACATGCTGCGGAGCGGCTGGGCCCGTGAGCCATGGCCGCTGAGCCTGCGCGTCCGGAGCCTGTGCTCTGCAACGGGAGAGGCCACAGCAGTGAGAGGCCCGCGAACCGCAAAAAAACAAAAACAAAAACAAACAAACAAAAAAACCCGACAAAAACAGGTCTAAACTTTGCGATGACAGGATTTACAGCAGAGCCCAAAGCTGGAGGGGTCTGGGCCTCATCCCCGCAATTCACACCCAGCAAGAGGGTTTGTCCCCAACATCAAGCCGCCGGGCATGGCGAAGGGGATAGTGGCCTTTCTCCCGAGCACGGAACAGATCTCCCTGACGTGTTCTTCCTCCTTGACTGTTCCTCAACTCTGGTAAGAGACCTTCTGCAAAACCTTGAAATTCCGAGCCCCATTTCTCCTCTTCCATTTCCCGCAAACACGTGTTTTCGCAGTCGCTGCAAGCGGCCCGCGGTCTCCATGGCAACAGTCTGACTCGCTGCTCGGCTCCGACTGCGACTGCGCATCTGGTCCTGCGGCGCCTCCGGGTTGTTAGACTTTGTATGCGGATATTTGAAACTCTTCCTCATTCTGAAGTTACCCTCACCCACTCAAATAATACCCACACGCATACTCAGGTGTCACTCCCACACTCTTAAGTGTTGCGCACAGCTACTCAAATATTACCCACTTGAGCTTACTCAAGTGATGTGATGCTACCCACATATCAAATGGTACCCACGCTCACTCATATATATTGAAGTATTCAAAAAACAACTGAGATGTTACCCGCACCTACTCAAATATTTAATATGAGTGCCGCGAGGGCAAGGTTTGGGTCCGTTTTGTGCCCCGGTGTATTCCCAGTGCGTGGAATAGTGTCTGGTACACCGCAGGTGCCCAGGAAATATTTGTTGAATGAATGAATGATCCATACTCAACCAGATATTATCCACTCTGCTCAAATGGTACCTACTCGCACTCAGATGTACCCAAGTAACTCAGAAGCTACCCACTCACTATGAGTGCCGTGAAGGCAGAAAGTTGCATTGGATTTGCTCCGTTCTGTATCCCCAGCTCCTAGAACAGTGCCTGGGACATAGTAGGTGTGCAATGCACATCTGTAGAATGAATGGATGAGTGACTCACACTCAACTAAGTCTTAACCACACCTGCTCAGATGTCACCCGCAAGTTAACTCAGATAAAAATACCCACCTTCGCTCACACTAGTCAGATGTTACCCATTCTTACTGAAACGTCACCCACTCCCTTGACTGGGTAACTCATCTCCCGCGAACTTACTCAGAGGGCACCCACCTTTCCAAGTCACCACCCACACCCACTCAGTTGACGCCCACCCCAGGTCACCTCACAGCTTCCTGTCAGATGCATGGTGTCGTCGACGGTTTTTCTTGTGCTTCCGCTTGCCTTTCTTGCCGTCTCCCGCCTTGCTCTCCTTCGTGGAGTCCAGAGGTGGCACTCTGTCCACTGCAGCAGTGGCCCCAGGCCCCGGTTTCTCCCCTGGCCCAGGCTCATAGCAGTTTCTGACAGGAAGCTCTCTGGGGCCCGTCACTGTCGGGCACAGTTCCTGCCTTAGGACCCAGGCTACATCTTGCACCGTCCTGCCCTGGCTCTGCAGGAAGAGGTTCAGCTTGGTCAGGAATTCGATATCCTGCTTCCGGGACATGTAGACCACTCTCCACAGGCCGCCCTTGCCCTTGATCTCCCTGGGGCTCACGGCATAATTGATGTCCTCTGCCAGCCTAATGATGACGGCCTTGGATCTCTCTTCTTCCACAAAGGCCTTCCCAGCCACTTTGAACTTACCCAGAGGTTTTAGGGAGGCCTGTATGATCTCTTCGAATTCCTCATGGTTGCAGTTTTCCGGGATACCCAGGATCATCAGAGACTTGTAACTGTCCACCTCAAAAACCTTGCACCCATGCTCCAACAGTGCAATGTCCTTGACGCCGAAAAGCATCTTGCCCAGCTCTCTGAGGCAGCAGTATGCCCGATGGTGCACACCTGAGCTGCCTCGGGAATCCAAAACGTTATCCAGGATGCCATGACCCCTTCCCAAGGCAAAGAGAGAGGCCTCACGGGGCCTAGTTTGTCCACCTCAGCCAAAGATGCCCCAGGCCCTGCCCACAGGGCTGCACAGTGGCCAGCCTTCTGTAACCTCCCTCCCAGGGGGCTCTTGGGAATTCCTAGGGACTTACAGAGTGTGAAGCAGGGGTGGGTGTCTGCCGGCTAGCTCGTGGATCCTGAGTCCTAGGCAAGGCCGCACCAGAGCGCATATGAAGATGCTGGTCCCTCTTTCTGGCGGTGGTCCTCAAAGGTCTCGCAGGTCCTGTCAGTCTCAGCAGATCTGGGACGGCTGATCGCCCCGGGGCTGCTGTCACCGGGGTGTCCTGCGAGGGTGCCCGGCGGGCAGGGCGGCTTGTTCTTTGCCGCTGGCCCAGAGGCTACCCTCACTGCCCTGTAACCTGGCTGAGACAAGGATGTGAGCGCTGCACTTGCTCCCACAGTGACATCACCACCTCCTTCCGCTCTGCAGCTCAGCGGTCACCATGGCAACTGCTAGAGCATTGCCTCTGCCATTGGCCCGGCCCGCCGCATTTAAATCTGAATCTGAGGGGAGTCATTCAAGGGTGAGGGGTCAGCCACCCGCCTTCAGAAGGACCCTCTCTTCTCCCTTGAGAAAATGGCTGATTCTAGGGGTCGGGGGACAGGGAAGATACAAGAAGAGCCATTTCGGGCGCTCAGCCATTTTGGGAACATTTTTGGGGTCAGAAAGTAAGGAAATGCTCAAAGAATGATGGGAACAGGTGGAAGGGCATAGAGCCAGCCTGAAGGGCTCCCGCTGGCCAAATCTGGGACATTTTGAGCATCAACATTAAAAATGAGCGCAACAGATCATAACCCCTTAAATAAAACAAGAATCCATGAATCTATGTGGATATAAGTAAACGGGTAGATGGAAAGTTTGGTGGAAGAATGTGGGCTATTATGCTGTCTCATATAAAATGTATGAATCAAAGGGAAAAAAAGTATCTTTACCGTGGAATGTCCTTGTTTGTAGGACACACCCACTACAATATTCAGGGATGATAGGGTACCAGATTTGCAATTTACTCTCAAAACCGTTGGTGGGGGGGAAGTTCTCTGTACCATACATGCAACTTTCCTATAAGTTTGTGACTGTTTCAAATATATTTTTTAAAAGGAAAAAGAAATGTCCTGCACACGTGTTCACCTTCACAATGGCCATTTCTCCTCTTACCACCCCAGTAATAAAAGCCATAAGTTTGAATCAGACTGACACCCTCCAAACTCCCAGCTCCAGGGATGGGCACTGAAGGGTTTGAACTAATCAGCATAATCCCACCCCCTTGCCACAGTGATTGGTTCAGAAGTGGTCACCCAGGTAACCCAGGCCCACGCCAATCAGTGCATTCTATCTCCCTGGTCATGGAGATTGGTTAAGGGCTGGATACATGGACTTAGTCCAATCAGAAAGACGCTCAGGAGTTTTGTGACTAGTTATGAGGAAGAATACCCTCTCTTTCCCCCTAGATGTGAAAGAATAAATATGGGAGCTGCAGGAAGCCATCTGGGAACCACGAGCGAAGCCATCTTGAGGATGAATTCTACTTCCAGAGGAAGGCAGAGCTGAGAGAATCACAGAGACCTCTCAGGGCAACCCCCTTCATGCTGTGGTTCAGTGATGCAGGCTGCTTTTTTATTTCCAAGTCATCGTGTGCTCCCATGACTACCACAGCAAGGGAATAGAGAGCAGAGGGACTCATGCACCAGCATTTCAATACTTCCACCAGGAAGCTACATGTGACTTTTGCTCATATTTCATTGGCCAAAGCAAGTCACATGACCACACCTAACTTCCGGGAGGTGGGGGAGTACAGTCACCCATGCACGTAGAAGTGCAGGGGAATTGGAAATAACAGTGTACACAGTCACGCCTGCCACAAGCTCTCATAATGTGCCCGGCACCATGCTAAACTCTGCACACGCATTTCATTTTACAGCAACCCTATGAAGGGGTATTATTAATGTCCCCAATTTTATAGGCAAGAAAACTGGGGATCAGAGAGATTAATTCAGTTACCTAAGGCCACATAGCTAATGAATGACAAAGCTAGACTTCCTTCCTCGGGCACCCTGACGCCTGGGCCTGAACATTTAACCTCATATAACACTATGCTGTTCCCTGAGAAGAAAGTGCCCTATTGGGTCACCTGGCTTGGTTCCTGTTCCATCATACAGTTGCTGTGTGACCTTGGGTAGGCTGCTGTCCCCCTCTGGGCTGTGTGGCAATTTAGTTCTGTCCAACTTAGCTAAGTTGGGCCTATGTATCCTAGAACACCTTTCCCCTGGTGGCTCTGGGTTAGAGTTGTCTAAAAGGAAATTTGCATGAGATTTAGATAACAGAAGTGACGGAATAGCTATTATGGTGGGAAGGTCATAAATATTTGCCTTGGGGAATGTAACTTGGTGCAGCTGCTATGAAAAAGAGTATGGAGGTTCCTCAGAAAATGAAAAACAGATCAACCATATGATCCAACATTTCCACTTCTGGGTATTTATACGAAGGAAAGGAAAACACTAAAAGATATCTGCACACCCATGTTCACAGCAGCATTATTTATAATAGCCAAGGTATGGAAACAACCTAAGTGCCCATCAATGAATGAATGAAGAAAATGTCACACACACAGGAATACCGTTCAGCCACTAAAAAGAAGGAAACCCTGCTATTTATGACAACGTGGATGGACCTTGAGGATATAATGCTAAGTGAAATAAGTCAGATACAGAAAGACAAATACTATATCATCTCAAATATATGTGGAATCTTTAAAAAAAGAACCAAACTCATATATACAGCAAACAGATTGGTGGTGGCCAGAGACAGGGGGTCAAGTGTGGAAAAAAATGGGTGAAGGTGGTCAAAAGGTACAAACTTTGAGTAATAAAAAAATAATAGGGATGTAATGTACAACATGAGGAATTTAGTTAACACGGCTGCACAAGATATGGGAAAGTTGTTAAAAGAATACCAAGAGACGGCTTCCCTGGTGGCGCAATGGTTGGGAGTCCGCCTGCCGATGGAGGGGACACGGGTTCGAGCCCTGGTCCGGGAAGATCCTGCATGCCGCAGAACAAGTAAGCCCGCGCGTCACAACTACTGAGCCTGTGCTCTAGAGCCCGCAAGCCACAACTACTGAGCCCACGTGCCACAACTACTGAAGCCCGCGTGCCTAGAGCCTGTGCTCTGCAACAAGAGAAGTCACGGCAATGAGAAGCCCGTGCACCGCAACAAAGAGTAGCCCCAGCTCACCTCAACTAGAGAAAGCCCGCACCCAGCAACGAAAACCCAACGCAGCCTTAATTAATTAATAAAAAAAAAAAAAAAGGGGGGCTTCCCCGGGGGCGCAGGGGTTGAGAGTCCGCCTGCCGATGCAGGGAACACGGGTTCGTGTCCCGGTCCGGGAGGATCCCACATGCCGCGGAAAGGCTGGGCCCGTGAGCCATGGCCGCTGGGCCTGCGCGTCTGGAGCCTGTGCTCCGCAACGGGAGAGGCCACAATAGCGAGAGGCCCGCGTACCGCAAAAAAAAAAAAAAAAACCAAGAGTTCTTGGCAATGATGATTTTTAAACGTATTGTTCACCTGACAAATAACTATGAGGGTGTAAAAAAGAAAAAAAAAAGTACTAAGAGTTCTCAACACAAGGAGAAAAAAATATTTCCTTCTTCCCTTCCTTTTCTTTTTATTGTATCTCTATGAGAAGGTGGATATTGTCTGAACTTACTGTGGTAATCATTTCACAATATAGGTAAATCAAAGCATGGTGCCATATGCCTTAAACTTATACAGCAATGTATGTCAATTTTTCAATAAAACTAGGGAAAGAAGGCTTGTAATAGAGATGTTTCTAAAAAGCTCCTTGCAAAAAAAAATTTGCCGTGGATTTATGAATCCTTGGGGCACTATTGCATATCCCTGGGTTTATGCACATTACGTATTGAGAGGCAGGCGACAGAATGGTGCATTTATTGGATCCACCAAGATTGCTTGAGAAGTTTCCTTGTTCCAGGCTCTGGGCGACGTGTTAGGCATACTTGAGTGAATGAAATAAGCTCTACTTCTAGGAGCTTAGAGTCCAGTGGTTATGACAGGCCAGGCCAGCCTGTTTACAGGCAGAAAAGCCCTATAATTATCACGAAAATGTGTTCTGATCCTTGGTGCGGGGCAGAGAATACAGAGTATACAAATTGGGACGTATCTTGCTGAAGTTTAAAGAGAAAACTACATAAAGTGCTTTGGGGACCATGAGCAACTGATCCTGTCTGGTCTCATCCAGTAAGGCTTCCTGGAGGAGGTGACACTGGAAGGGATCTTGAAGGTTGCATATAATAACCACAGCAATAATACTATTTTTAAAAGGAGTCATCACTATCACTTACATAGGGCATGAGGTGTGCCAGACAACATTCTAAGCCCTGAATCTGTACTAAGTCATTTAATTTCTTTAAACCATTTTTAAAAAATTGAAGTATAGTTGATTTACAATGTTGTATTAGGTGTACAGCAAAGTGATTCAATTATATACATATACATATATACACATATGTATTCTTTTTCTATATATATATATTCTTTTTCAGTAAGTCATTTAACTTTTACCACAGTTTATGAGTTATATATTGTTTTACTGATTTAGTTGCTCATTTATTCAACGAGTATTTATTGAGCAGCTCCTGTATTTTAGTCAGGGAAAGGATCAGAGAGGGTAAATCACTTACCTAGGGCCACACAGCTAGTTAATTTTTTAATTTAATTTTTCTCTAAATTTTCTGTTCATATCTTTACTGTTTTTTGTTTTTTTTTTTTTGACAAATAAAGGAAATTAGTATATCATCTGCACCACGTATGAGTTGGATTCTAGGCAGTGGGGATAGAGCAGTGAACAAGACAGACAAAATTCCCTGCCGTTTGAGAGCTGGCACTCTGTTGGACAGACAGAGCAGAGACAAAATAAATAAGAAAGATATAGAATATGTCACAGGGTGATAATGAGTGGTTTGGGGAAAAAATAAAGCAGGAGAGAGGCTTTACCAAATAGGTAAAGCCGTAGGGATATAAAATTGATTAGTGGTTGCCAGGTATTGAGGGAGGGGGGAATGGGGGTGTGACTGCTTAATGAGTATTGGATTTCCTTTGGGGGTGATGAAAATTCTTGGACTAGATAGAGGTGACGGTCACACAACGTGGTGAAGGTACAAATGCCACTTGTACACTTTAAAATGGTTAATTTTATGTTGCATGAATAGCACCTCAATGAAAAAATCTTAATGACTCTATCTTTGGCTCAGATGTTTAGAACGATGGTGGATCTATTCACCATGATGGGGAGACTTTAGGGAGAAATGAGCTGGGAGATCAGGAATTCCTTTTGGGGAGGTCTTAAATGTGATATGCCTATCAGACGTCCAAACAGAGTTAGACATGCGAGCCTGGAGCTCGGGGGAGAGATGGGGTGGAGATATAAATATAGAAGTCATTGGCACATGGAGGTATTTTAAGCTGAGGGGCAGGATGAGATCATCTAGAGAGAGGGTGTGGAGAAAGGAGAGAAAATGGCCCTGGGGTGGATCAATGTCAGGCAGAAGAGGAGAAGTCAAGAAGAGGGATTGCGCAGGAGGGGAGGGGGCAGAAGAACCCCAAGAGTGTGTGCTTGAAGAGCAAAGAAGAATAGCAAAATATTGGAATTGGCCCAAGAATCCGCTTATAGAGGGCTGTTTAGCAAATCACGGTGCATCCATATAATGGGACAACTGCACATGTGAAAGAAAAGCAGGAGGGCGTTCTCCCTGTGCAGGTATCAAAAGATTCCCTTTCTAGGAAACTGAAATCCTCAAGAGTATTGCTTACAAAACGAAGGGAGGTGTGTGTGTGTGTGTGTGTGTGTGTGTGTGTGTGTGTGTTTAAAGCAAAACTGTCTTCTTACTGGACACCAGTCACATGGGATTCGGAGCCCATTCTACTCTAGTAGGACCTCATCTTTATTGATTACGTCTACAGCCACCCTCTTTGCAAATAAGGTCACATTCTGAGCTACTGGGGGTTAAGACTTCAACATATCATTTTAGGGGGAGGGACACAGCTCATAACAGAGGGAGAAAGGGGGAGGGCTGGGGAGAAACAGAGAGAGATGGAATGATGACACATACCTGCCAGAATGTTACAGGGATGCAGGAGTTCTTGGTCCTAGTTTGCAACTCAGCTGTAAGTTTGAAATTATTTCAAAATAAGAATGCAACAGCACAGAGAAGAGAGGGCTTCAGGGAAGGGGTAGCAGTCAGATGAGGGCAGAGAAGTGGCTGTTTTGTTGGCTTTACAAAACGGAGGCCCCTGTACTTTTTGAGAAGTGAGAACAGAAATCAAAGCACAGGGGGTTGGAACAGTGACCAGAAGGTGTGTCTGTCGAAACCCAAGGGTAGCAGTTCTTTCAAGGTGTTTTGCTATAAAGAGGAAAGGGGGGGAATGGGGTGGTAGCTGGAGATGGGGTCAAAGAGGGCTTCTAAAAACCAATAAATGATGCAAGAGAGACTGTGAAACAGGTTAGAGAGAGATGGAGCCTTCCCCCAGTAAGGAAGGTGGGACCCCAGTGCAGAGAAGGGACTGGCTTTTGGTGGGAGCATGGCCATTTCCTCCAAGGATGGAAGAGAAAAGCAAGCATATGTTGGCAAAGGTGGGTTTCACCCTGGGAAGCTAAGGAAGCAAATTTTAATTTTATTTTCTTTTTTCACAAAAACTTATATAGTGCTTACATACCAGACCCTGTTCTAAGCACTTTGCAAATATAACTCGTTGGATTTGCATAAAAATCCTCAGAGGTAGGTACTGTTACGATTTCATCCCCATCTTACAGATGAGAACACTGAGGCCCACAGAGGGGAATGGCCTTCCCCAAGGTCACACAGCTGGTAAGAGGCAAGTCTTTCTGAAGGTGGGCAGCTGGGCTGCAGAATCCAGACTCAAATTCTATCCCATAATACCTCTGCCTGTCTCGCCTCTGTTCTTAATAAAGGAAGATACACGATCAGCAGTTGGGGATTCAGGATGGGTGGGGGCACTTGGAGGTTTGAGGAGAGAAGAGAGTCGCCAGCCACGGGCTTGGTGAGGAAAACTTACTAGAAAAACAGGAGGGTTACGCATTTGAGGTTTGTGGTTCTGGCTTTTCTGTGAAATCTGGGAGGCTGGATGTTTGAGTCTTCCCTGCATCATGGCAGGGCATGGTTTTTGCACAAAAAGTGGGGCCCCTTCCCCAGCCCATCTGCAAACCCTCCCCGTGCTCCGGGCCCAGAATCTGGCGCCGGCTGGCCCCTCGGTCCTTCCAACCCGCCTGAGCACATCCCCGGGCTGAGGGGGAGGGAAGGGCCTGGAAGGTTGTTCACAGGCCAAGGTCCAAAGGAAACAAGCTGCATTCCAGGAGCAGAAACCCAGTGGCAGGGGGTGGGGAGCTGGGGCGACGGAGGGAACGCGGCGCGCAGAGCTTGGCGGGCCTCCGAGGCGGCTCGGTAAGCTTCTCTTCGTACCCCAGAGAAAGGTGGGGGCTGTGACGGGTCTCCTCCCGCAGTCATGGCGAGTAGGATAGACCGGGGGCTCTGCAGCCAGCCAGATGCGAGTTTGAATCTCAGCGCTGTGGATTATTTTCTGAACGTAACTATAGGAACTGTGATGGGATGAATAATGTCCCCCAAGGACAGTTGCTGTGCTGACCCTGGGAACGTGTTGCCCCGCTGCGGCAAAAGGGGCTTCACAGATGTGATCAGGTTAAGGACCCTGAGATGGGGACAGTAACCTAGATCATCCAGGGGGTGGCCCAATGGAATCAAAAAGATCCTTATATAGGAAAGAGGGAAGCAGGAGGGTCAGAGTCAGAGAAGGAGGGAAGCAGAGTTCCGAGAGAGGCACGGAAGGGCCGTGAGCCAGGGAATGCAGGCAGCCTCTATACAATGGAAAAAGCAGGGAAAGGGATTCGTCCCTCGAGCCTCTAGAAGGAAGACAGCCCTGCTGACCTGTTTAGATTTCTAATCTCCAGAATTTAAGACAATAAATGTGTATTGTTTTAAGTCACTGAGTTTGTGGTAATTTATTACCGTAGCAGAAACTTGGTAGAGCAGCTTTCTTCATCTCCCTGGGCCTCAATTCCTCAATCTGTAAATTGGGGATAACTGAATCCTCACAGCATTGTAATGAAGGTTTGGTGCATGGATACATTGGAGGCGCTTAGGGTGGTCGCTGGCACACAGTAAGTGCACGATCAACAGTAGCTCTCTTTGTCTTCAAAATGGAGATCAACCATTCCTTTATCCAACTAATATTTATTGAGCATCTTCTACGTTTCAGGCACTGTTCTAAGTGCTGGAGATGCAGCATGAATGAGACAGGCAAACACCCCAGCCCTTGGGGAGCTTCCACTCTAGAGAAGGAGAAAAACAAAAGAAATGAATAAACTCTACGGGCAGTTAGATGGTGCTAAGTGCTAGGTAGCAAACAAATCAAGAATGAGGAACTGACAGAGCTGGGGGACTGGGTCAAGGAGACCTTGGGGAGAAAGGGACATCTCAGTAGAGACCTGAAGGAGGCGAGGGAGCAAGTCCTCTGGAAATTGGGAAAGAAGCTTAGCAGAAGAATTTAGCAAGTGCAAAGATCCTGGGGCAGGAGCATGCCTAGAGCTTGCAAGAAAAAAGCAAGGAGGCTAGTGTGGCTGGCAGGGTGAGAAGTAGGGGGAAATGAGGTCAGAGAGATGACAGGTGGAGGGAGGGCAGATTGTCTGAGGCTTTTGGGTCCACGGCAAGGACTCTGGCTTTTACTGTGAGTGAGGGAGGAGCTGTGGGAGGGCTCTAAGCTAAGGAGAGACATAATCTGACTTCAGTTTTAAAGATTCCCCCTGGCTGCTGAGTGGGGAGCACACTGTGGGTCGGGGAATAAGAGTGAAGCTGTGAGCCCAGTGAGGATATAATCATAGGGTTTGTTGGAGCAATAAATGAGTCTGTGTTCGTAGAGCAGGTGCCTGGCACATATGTTGGCTGCTAATTCTTACTGTTGTATTATTATTGTTGTTTCTGTTACTTCTCCCTTGTCACAGAAGATTCCAGAGTCACAACTGACCATGGATTGTCCCCCAGCTGTAAATTACAGCCTCCCATAGAAAGGAATCATCCTCACCCCCCATAAGAACTTCTGTTTCCTCGTCTCAGACCCTTCCTTATTCATCACATTCATGACACTGAACTCCAGTGGTTCCTATGGTAACCCAAAGATCATCCCCAGCCCCCTTCTTCACTACCCACCACTGTTTTCGAGGCTGAAAACCAGGGACTCATTTTCCCAGCATCCTTGACTATTACTCCCAGTCATGTGACACCATCATGGCCAAGGAGATGAAAGCAGAAGTCAGCTGGGAGGCTTCTGGTAAACCTTTGTGTCCCTGATAATAAGGGTCAGAAAGGGCTTTCCCCTTATTCCTACCTTGATTGTGGATGTGATGGTCAGAGTTGTAGCAGCCATCCTGTGGTCATGAAGCAACAGGTACAAACATGAAAGTCAACACTCTAAGGATGGTGAGGCAGAGAGACAAAGAACCTGGGGCATCAGATGTCATTGAACCAATACCTTCAATACCATTGAACCAATACCAAACCACATTCTTCCAGATTTTTTGTTATGAGAGAAAAATAAGTACACATTTTTTATATCATCGTTTTCTATTACTTTCAGTCAAACACATTCTTTACTGACTGACTTACAGAAGAGAAACTGGGCCCAGAGAGCCATGGGGTGATACTCAGCATTACGCAGACAGTCATTGGAGATGCCAGGACAGGATTGCAGGAGGGGACAGGTGGGCTCTCAGACCTTAAGACCAGAGACAGCCTCAATTCTTCTTTGGAAAAATGAGAATTTGGGGAATGTGAGCTTAGAATGTGCCAGGAGCTTCTCCTGAAAAAAAAAAAAAAGGTGGTCTCAGATTCAAAAGAGAAAGCCAACAGGCAGAGACGTGCAGAGAAGGCAGACTCAGAGAGACAGCCATTTATAGTCCCAATTGTTGTAAAGGTGTCCAAACAAACAAACAAACAATACAACCCATTCTGCTCTGCCCGCACTGTATTTCCAAGAGCCAATTCAGCTTTTTTAAAACAGAAGCCTGAGCTTCTGTAGCTTAAAAGTAAAATAGCCTAATAAATACAGCCTCTTAAGTTGATGTGATCAATCCATAGGGAAGATGGTTGCTCTCAGTCCTCCTTGGAAAGACACTCCATGAATTTTATACCAGAACCTGCCTTTGACTACTAGGTCCAGAGCTGGGAAAGGAATATGTATCTCTCTATCAACTAGACTTCACCTGGGGAAACTATAAACTTCATTTCTCCTGTTGTCTTAGTCAGGGGAACATTAGCTGCTGTAACAAACACGCCCCCCCAGAATGTCTAATGGCTCAAATAATGATAGGAGTTTATTCTTGCTCATGTAAAGTCATGGCTGTTCTTGATTGCAGGATGCTTTCCCTCAAGGTGTGATCCAGGAACCTGAGTTCCTTCCACCTTATAGCTCCTCCATGTTCAACTTTTGGCTTCTGAGGTGGTGCCGGGAGTCTTCTCTGTTCCAGTTGGCTTCAATGAGGAACAAGTAGAGAGAATCATGGGCAGGAGGTTTAAATTCCCTTCCGCTCAGGTCCCGTTGCTTAGAACTCAGTCATGTGGTCAGAGGAGGCTGGGAAGTGTCTTACAGAGGTGTGCACAGCAAAAGAAGGAAACAGGGGCTTCCCTGGTGGCGCAGTGGTTAAGAATCTGCCTGCCAATGCAGGGGACACGGGTTCAAGCCCTGGTCCGGGAAGATCCCATGCTGCGGAGCAACTAAGCCCGTGCCCCACGACTACTGAGCCTGCGCTCTAGAGCCCACGAGCCACAACTACTGAACCCGCGCACCTAGAGCCTGTGCTCCGCAACAAGAGAAGCCACTGCAATGAGAATCCCATGCACCGCAAGGAAGAGTAGCCCTGCTCACCGCCAACTAGAGAAAGCCCACACACAGCAACTAAGACCCAACGCAGCCAAAAGGAAAGAAAGAAAAAAAGAAAATTCCTGCCCTCATGGAGCTTATATTCTAGTAGGAGGAGACAAATAATAAATAAATAAATAAAACAGTAAGTGAGGAAGTGATAAGTTCTAAAGATACGGGGTGGGGGGGAGGAGGGAGGCATTTTTTGGTAGAGTGGTCAGAGCGTGTGTCATTGAAAAGATGCCATTTGAACAAAGACTTAAAGGAAATGAGAGAGTGAGTCATGGAACTATCCAGAGCAATAGCAGTTCAGGCAGACAGAACAGCCAGTGCAAAGGCCCCAAGGCAGGACTATGTGTATTGTGATCAAGGAATGGCAGGGTAGCTGTGTTACGGACCAGGGTTCTTGGCCTCCTTCATCAATAGAAATTGATCAGAGGCCAGACAAGCAAGTCAGGCAAGGCTTTTTTGGGGCCCCTGCGGCAGCAGGGGGGAGTGAGAACAAACAACAGGTTCCCTTGCTGGCTCGCTCCCTGGGGCCAGGGGGCTGGGGGGCGAGCTTGTTCCTTACATGGGGTGAGGGTAGGGGTGTGTCCAGGGGTCCGGCTGGAGCGGTGGCTTAGGTGGTTTGCCCACCCCTTAGGTGGTGTTGTGTGCAGGGGGCGGGCGCAGTACCCTGTCTTTGCTCCCGACCCCCCACCCCCACCCCGACCCCTGCTTTTGCTCCAGGCTCTTCAAAAGTGGCAGTTGGGTTTTTTGGTCTCTTTGTGTCTTTGGTCCAGAATTTGCCCCAAGTGCACATGCATGCAGTTGTTTTTAGTCCCATACAGTTTCTTTGTATTTTGCTGCTGGAGGAGAGGAGTGTCCAGGTGCAAGCATGGCAGCACTGCAGCAAAGGGTCCCAGGTCCCAGCCTGTCTCAGCTGGAGCAGAGTAAACAAGGGACAGAGTGGAGGGAGGTGAAGGCAAAGAAGTAAGTAGAAGGTAAAGATAGTAGGGCCATGATGAGATTTTGGGCTTTGCTTCTGAGGGATATAGGAGCCAGGGTTCTGAGCAGAGAGGGACATGATCTGACTTAGGGGCTAACAGGAGCCCTCTGGCCACATGTGGGGAATCTTCTATAGTGAGGCTAGAGGTTGCTGGATATAATAAATTAAAAGGTAGGTTGCCCAATGAAATTTTAATTTCAGATAAACAATGAATATTATTTTAGTTATAAGCATGTCCCATACAATATTTGGGACATCCTTATACCAAACCAAATCATGTATCTGAAATCTAAATTTCATTGGGTTTATGTGACAATCATGAGAGCAGGCAGGGAGGTGGGAGGAGATGGAGACCAATCCAGGGTAAAAAGTGGATGGATTCTGGGTCCATCCGGAAAGTAGAACTGATGATATTTCTTAATAGATCATGCGTGGGGCTTCCCTGGTAGTGCAGTGGTTAAGAATCCACCTGCCAATGCAGGGGACACGGGTTCGAGCCCTGGTCTGGGAAGATCCCACATGCTGCAGAGCAACTAAGCCTGTGCGCTACAACTACTGAGCCTGCGCTCTAGAGCCCACGAGCCACAACTACTGAGCCCGCATGCCACAGCTACTGAAGCCCATGCACCTAAAGCCCATGCTCTGCAACAAGAGAAGTCACAGCAATAAGTCCACGAACCACAACGAAGAGTAGCCCCCACTCGCTGCAACTAGAGAAAGGCCCGCGTGCAGCAACGAAGACCCAATGCAGCCCAAAATTTTAAAATTAATTAATTAATACAAAAATAGATCCTGTGTGATATATAAGCGACTACTTACGCTGTTATCACAGACACATATACAAAAACACATACACACCAACATACATGCATACATTTATACACGCACATGCACACATATACATGTGTACATATCCAACCACGTATACAGACATAAATACATATGCGTCTATATACACATACATACATTTACACACATGTACACAGAACATATAGACACAGACACATATACACACACAAATATATGCATACTCACACACATAGAGAGATGTGCGCCCGTATATACATAAACATTTTTTCTCTTTTAGGAGGAAAAATGTGAACGTGCTACGGCCATTGGCTTTAGGGGAGGCAGAGGACAAGTGGGATGGGATGGTGCTTTCTATTTTCAATGCTGCACTGCCTCAGTGTCTAACACTGTGCATATCTTATTTTTAAATGTCCACAGGGGTTATTTTGGCAGTAGGTTAATGGGTCACTTCTTGTTTTCTTCTTTATATGGGTCCTTATTAAATAAAAACCAAGCCACCACAACCTAAAAATAGAATCTGTTGGAAGCCAAGACCACATTATTGGCAGCAACCACAGTGATGCTTTTTTCTTTGTTTCTTTTTTTCTTCCCCTTCCTTTTTCTGCAGCTCTGATTGCTCTTGTAAATCTGTCACTGAATAAGACACTTATAGCCGTATCTGAATAGTCCGGCCCTGGCACGTCCTCGCCAGTGAGATTGTTTGAGCCAGCAGTTGCCACCTCTCACATTCCTCAGGCTCCAAAAAAATGACAGGAGCATCTGCTAAGGATTTATTCAGCCTTGTGACATAACAGCTTTATAACAAATGACTGGGTGACAAGTTTGAACACAAGGGTTTGCTATTCTAGATGGCTTCATGCCGGCAAATTCAGGGTATTTCCCTTCTCATTTGTGGTGAGAAATGACAAGAGTTTCACCATTCCATTCAGATGTTAAAAAAAAAAAAAGTCCCCCACTGCACCACTTTGAATCCTTCTGGACCTGCATAACCAAGATTAGAAATGACAAGAATTTCACAATTTGATCAAAAATTTAAAAAAAAACACAACTTCCTCATTGCCCCACTTTGAATCCTTTTGGATTTGTGTAACCAAGATTAGAACTGACAGCTGTTTAAAAACTGGTACCAGAGCTGGGACATTGCTGAAAAGAAAGTTGAGAACAGCTCATTTAACAGCCATTAAAATGTTAAAAAAAAATCAATTAAAAGGTTTTGGAAATGGAGAAAAAAAAAAAAGAACACATCAATGGAATGATTTCAAATATAGGCATTCAGTGTGTCAGTCTTTTAGACTTTACAATTCTTTGATCGTATACAAGCTTTCAAATTCAAATGTATCAAGCTTGCTCCTCATAGCTTCTGAGTTCTGTTTTTCCACTCAGAAAAATATTTCCCCCACTTCTAAGTGCATATATTAATTCACCAGTTTTTTTTGGAGTGCTTGATGGCTTCATGGTTTGCATTTAACTTTTGGATCCATCTGGATTTCAGTGAAAGGAACATAGAAATCCAGCTTTTATCCCCTCACTCTCCAAAGAAAGGTTTGGCTGCCTGGTCCTCGTCTTGCCTGGTGAATAGTAGCACTGCCTTCATTAAAACCAAAAATCTTGTACCTGGGGGCACCAAACAGTTAGGACGCATTTTGCTGTCTGAAAAGGCTTACTCTTGCCCCTACCTTCAAAGTTTCTCCATTATTCTCATACGGTAACAATTTTTCAGCAGCTTATCCTGCAAGCATATGTCAATTTCCAGGAGGTGGACAAACAGGTAGGGGGGATTTTCATTTCAGAGTTAATAAGAATCTCAGCTGTTCACACTTCTTAGCCTGAATGTCAAAGTCACGGGGAGGCACCCAACCCGTGTCCCCGACAGCATGTGATCACGCCTCAGTTGTTACACATTCACTGGCTTTTATAGAACTATTACTCAGGGATTGGAACTTTCTCCACAACAGCAGTGCCCAAGGTTTACTTGTCATTACATTGAGTGTGACAAGGCTTGTGCTTTGCAGAAATGGTGGAGTTTTTCAGGCATGGACCTGCCCAGACGAAAAATGTTTAAAAACTAACGAGCGTCCAAAGGGATACACCTTCCAAGACAAAGATACTTTATAAGAAGTACATATTTGTACAGAAACGACAGGAAACGCTGCCAAGAAGAGCAGAAAAATCTGGTTAACTTAGCAAATATCTGTGAATGTGGTGTGCAGGTAATTTCTTTTTTTTTTTTAAAGTACAGTGTCATTTTTTAATGCAAAGAGATACAGAGAAAATGAAAAATGTCTTACTATCTCGCCATGTCGGCATTCTAAAAAATAATGTGCTTTCAAATGTGAGAGCTACAGACAAGGATGGCAGTAAAGCCCTCCCACACCCACACCCACCCACCTTCCACTCATTTCCCTACCTCAGAAGAATCCCTTTTCAAAGTTTGTTGTTTTTCCTTCCAGGAGGAAAAAAAAAAAGAATTGATGCATATACTACCATTTGTAACCACATAACTTTTTTTTTTTTTTTTTTTTTTTTTGGACCACCAGGGAAGCCCCACATAACATTTTTCATTTATACCAAGGTGATCCCATGTGCCCTACTGCACCTGGGTATTTTAAAAATATTTTCCGGAACTTCACTGGTGGTGCAGTGGTTAAGAATCCGCCTGCCAATGCAGGGGACACGGGTTGGAGCCCTGGTCCAGGACGATCCCACATGCCACGAAGCAACTAAGCCCGAGCTACACAATTACTGAGCCTGCGCTCTAGAGTCTGTGAGCCACAACTACTGAGCCCACGCGCTACAACTACTGAAGCCCGTGTGCCTACAGCCCGTGCTCCGCAACAAGAGAAGCCACCGCAATGAGAAACCTGCACCCCGCAAGGAAGAGTAGCCCCTGCTCCCGCAACTAGAGAAAGCCGGCGCACAGCAACAAAGACTCAATGCAGCCAAAAATAAATAAATTTTAAAAAAGAGAAATGCTTAGATGTCTATCACTGATGTATTATAGAACAACTTGGAAAATATTTTTTCAATTAATTGATTTTATTTATTTATTTATTTTTGGCTGCATTGGGTCTTCGTTGCTGTGCGCGGGCTTTCTCTAGTTGCAGCGAGCGGGGGCTACTCTTCGTTGTGGTGTGCGGGCTTCTCATTGCGGTGGCTTCTCTTGTTGTGGAGCACGGGCTCTAGGCCCACGGGCTTCAGTAGCTGTGGCACACGGGCTCAGTAGTTGTGGCTCACAGGCTCTAGAGTGCAAGCTCAGTAGTTGTGGCTCATGGGCCTAGTTGCTCCGCAGCACGTGGGATCTTCCGGGACCAGGGATCGAACCCGTGTCCCCCCTGCGTTGGCAGGTGGATTCTTAACCACTGCGCCACCAGGGAAGTCCTAAGCATTTCTTTTTCATGTCTATAGAGTGTCCCATCCTCCCAGGGTTGTACCCCAGTTCATTAATCAGTTCCATACTGATGGACCCTTGGATCACTTTCATTTCCCACTCTTACAAACCCTCCCCTTTAATAGCTCTTGAGAGCTATGGCATATATTTGAGACTATGTGGCAGGAGAAAACTGCTAGCAGCAGGTTCCCTGGGACCCAAAACAAAAATCTTTTGAAAATTTGACAGCTATTTCCACATGGCCTTTGGACCAGTTCACACTGCCAATAATAATGAGTGACGCTGTTTCATCACATCCTGGTCAACACTGGCTATTACACAACTTTTAGAACTTTTGCCAATCACGTACGTGAACAATGGTATCTCCTGGTTGTTTTCTAGGCTCTCGGCTCTATTCCCCTGATCTCTAAGTCCATCCTTATCTTGTGACTGTTTCTGCTCTGCTTTTCTTTAAGTGTGACGCTGAGCATCTTTTTATGTGTTTACTAGCTGTGGACACTTGTTTTCCGGTAAACTTCCAATCCCTGTCTCTTGCCCATTTTTCTCAGCTGTTCCTCTTTCTGTTGATCATTTACATAAGTTTTTTGTAAAGGGAGGCATGAAACCTCTATTTTTCCCCAGTTTGTCACTATCTTTTGACTTTGTTATTTTTTTCTTGTATAAAAATATTAACTTTTCTGTTAATCACAGTGGCTAAGAAGCCGGTTTTCTTTGATGGTTTCAGGTTACATGAGACTGGAACCCCTCGCTGGGTCCCGGCTGAGCCTACATTTGTGTTAAGATCTTTGAACTCTGCGAGTCCACTCAGCTTTGAAAAGCTTCCTCCCCTCCAGAGGATGTGGAGAAAAGGGAATCCTCCTACACTGTTGGTGGGAATGTAAACTGGTGAAGCCACTATGGAGAACAGTACGGAGGTTCCTCAGAAAACTAAAAATAGAATCACCATAAGATCCAGCAATCCCACTCCTGGATATATATCCAGACAGAACTATAATTCAAAAAGATACGTGCACCCCTATGTTCATAGCAGCAGTATTCACAATAGCCAAGACATGGAAACAACCTACGTGTCCATTGACAGATGAATGGATAAAGATGTAGTACATATACATAATGAAATACTACTCAGGCATAAAAAAGAACAAAATAATGCCATTTGCAGCAACATGGATGCAACTAGAGATTAGCATACTAAATGAAGTAAGTCAGAAAGAGAAAGACGAATACCATATGATATCACTTATATGTGGAATCTAAAATATGACACAAAGGAGCCTATCTATGAAACAGAAACAGAATCAGGGACCTAGAGAACAGACTTGTGGTTGCCAAGGGGGAGGGGGCTGGGGGAGGGATGGAGTGGGAGTTTGGGGTTAGCAGATGCAAACTATTATACATGGAATGGATAAGCAACAAGGTCCTACTGTATAGCACAGAGAACTATATTCGATATCCTATGATTATCCATAATGGAAAAGAATATTTAAAAAAGAATGTACATATATATATATATGTGTGTGTATATATATATAACTCAATCACTTTGTACAGCAGAAATTAACACAACTTTGTAAATCAACTATACTTCAATTTAAAAGAATTAAAAATAAAAAAGAGACAAGCTTCCTCCCCTCCAAGATGATCAACGATCCACCCATCTTTCCCTCTGCAACTCTTACAATTTCATTTTATACACTGGGATCCGTCTGGAATTAATTTTGATGTAAGGAGTGGGCTGTTTTCCCCCAAACTGTTAGCTTGTTGTCCCAAGACCACTTTTTGAATAATTCACCTTTCCTGTGCCGATTTGAAACGCCACCTATATTTGTAAACACTCTTCGTCGATTTAGGTTGCTCTGTTTCTCCCTTTCTTCGGTCTGTACTGGACTGTTTTAATTATCGCGGGCTCATCATACAGTTTCATATTTATCCGAGCCAATCCCCTTGCGTGACTGACCTATCTCTCTGTTTCCCGGTTGTTTATTTGGGATGTTTCCCTCCCTATTCCTACATGTTGACAGTTTTAAAAACAGCTCAGCCTGCCCTCATAGGAAATGCTTCAGTTACGTGTGTACAGGATCACGGAAAAGCAGTGGGAGGGAATTTTTACTTCAGCGTTTTGCCCTTGAACATTCTGTAAATGCTCGCATTTCTCATCGAAGTGTGAAAGTCATAGGGGAAACACCCAGAACACGCCTGGAGCATGAAAGTGGGCTGTAATCGTTGACATTAGCTACACATTCACGCTTGTTTCAGAACGTTCCCACTGAGGCGGGGGCCCCATGGCTTCGCTTTGCTTGAGCATGACCAGACTTGTACTCTCTGCAAGCCCTCTTCCTTTTCCAGTTTTGTGAGAATGGAAGAGCCCAGGCTGGAATTTTAAAAACTGACCCTTGGAAAGCTAAAAACTTTCCAACCAAAAACATGTTGATTAAAAAAACTCAAATACGGCTTCCCTGGTGGCGCAGTGGTTGAGAGTCCGCCTGCCGATGCAGGGGACGCGGGTTCGTGCCCCGGTCCGGGAAGATCCCACATGCCGCGGAGCGGCTGGGCCCGTGAGCCATCGCCGCTGAGCCTGCGCGTCCGGAGCCTGTGCTCCACAACGGGAGAGGCCACAACAGTGAGAGGCCCGCGTACAGCAAAAAAAAAAAAAAAACAAAATAAAACAAAAAACCCCCCTCAAATACACATCTAAAGAGGACAGCAAAAGTTTTCTTCCGAGATCTACAGCAGAGCTACGTTCCCCAGCAGCCAGAGCTAACACGGGCGTTTGGCTTTGTGGCTTTTTTAATTCAAGGTAAAGTATAAAGAAGAACCTCTACCGTACGCCCCCCTCAAAAAAGGTCCATGATCCAGATGCCAGATTTTTTTTTACTTACTTAAAAACATTGCACTGAAATTCACGTGACATAAAATGAGCCATTTAAAAATGCACAATTCAGTGGCATTGAGTAGATCACAGTGTAGTGGAACCACCACCTCTATCTAGACCCAAGATCTTTTCATCACCCCAAAAAGAAACCTGTACTTATTAAGCAGTCGAACCCCATTTGCCCTCCCCCAGCCCCTGACAACCACTAATCCGCTTTCTGTCTCTACAGATTTTCCAATTCTGGACATTTCATATATATAGATCATACAATATGTGGCCTTTTGTGCCTGGCTTCTTTCACT
Source organism: Neophocaena asiaeorientalis asiaeorientalis (assembly GCF_003031525.2). Classification (NCBI taxonomy): domain Eukaryota; kingdom Metazoa; phylum Chordata; class Mammalia; order Artiodactyla; family Phocoenidae; genus Neophocaena; species Neophocaena asiaeorientalis. The sequence goes on from NW_020175468.1 coordinate 4,235,847, forward strand.
CAGCTTAATGTTTTCGAGGTTCAGCCACATGTAGCATGTATCAGCACTTCACGCCATTTTATGGCTGAATATTGACTACTGAAAAGAAACACCTAATACGGGACTTCCCTGGCAGTCCAGTGGTTAAAGACTCCTGCGTTTCCACTGCAGGGCGCACAGGTTTGATCCCTGGTCAGGGAACTAAGATCCCGCGTGCCACGGAGCGGCCAAAAAAGAAAGAAAAAAAGACACTCAATATGATTGTATGGTTAGAAATTGACAAAGCACAGGAAACCAGAATAAACCCTGAAGGTCCCCACCTTGCACCCCTTCCACCTGCCCTCTACCCCGTCCCTCACTCTAAGGGCAATCACTATTTTAAAAAAATACCTGTGGCTTCCCTGGTGGCGCAGTGGTTGAGAGTCCGCCTGCCAATGCAGGGGACACGGGTTCGTGCGCCAGTCGGGGAAGACCCCACATGCAGCGGAGCGGCTGGGCCCGTGAGCTTTGGCCGCTGAGCCTGCGCGTCCGGAGCCTGTGCTCCGCAACGGGAGAGGCCACAACAGTGAGAGGCCCGCGTACCGCAAAAAAACAAACAAAAAAACCCCCTGTACCTTCCTGAAACAAATATATGTGTATGCATGTATTAACAATATCAATGCGTTATTATTCCTTCTTAAAATATTCAACAAAAGGGATCATAATGCATCTTTTTTGCAGCAAAGTTTGTTCACTGAAAAGTGTGGCTTAGAGAGAAACTACCTCTGCGAGTGAGGTTGGGGGGTGGGGGAAGGGTGGAGGATGGGCAGGGCTCTCAATAGACTTTGGTGGGGGGAGCCTTAGGCGTTTTCTGGGGGCTGTTGCACAGGTGTGTTCCATTTGTGAAAATGCGTCCAGCTGAACACTTAGGATACACATACTTTTCAACGAAAGGTTTTAAAAATATGGCCTGGCAATGAGCACTGAGATCCATTTCATTCTGACAACTGCAGTGTTCCTTCCTATGGTGTCCCATAAATCATTTAACCATATTGCTTCCAGTTTCCTCCTCCCTTTTACAAAAATGCTATAACCAGCATCACTGGCATACCTCAGCACAGTTGGATGAGTATACTTTAAATCTTGATGGCTAGAACCACATCGCCCTCAGAAGGAAGCACAAATGTCCATGCTTATTAAGAACACCTGAGTAGAATATCCTAAGTTGCAGGGTTTTCCCTTTCAGCACTTTGAATATATCAAAAAAAAAAAAGGAAAAGAAAAAGAATAGCCAGGTGCCTGCTTCCCCAAGCCCTCTCCAGGCTGGGCATCCCTAAACTTTTGCATTATTGTTACGTTGATATGTGAATGATGAGATCGCATGGCTGTTTGGCTTTGCACTTATTTTAATCATTCATGAGAGAGGTGGGGAAGCAGTGTGGCATCCTGGTTAAGAGCCTGTCTTGGAGCCCCAGGGTCCCAATCTGGGCTCTACCATTTGCCAACAGAGTGACCTTGGGCTGGTTATTGACCTCTTTGGGTGATGAGTTTCCTCATCTATAAAAATAGGGAGGATCATAATAGCACCGCCCTCCCCATTTTTTTTTTTTTTTTTTTTTTT